>NC_064924.1:23940526-24246687 GCF_023897955.1 Schistocerca gregaria | reverse complement strand
TCTGTCCTGCGTGAACTGTATGACGCGGCGGGTCCTTCTCCTCTGCGGATCCATGATTTTCGTCGTATTAAAGCCAAGCTCTTGACCCTCAAACGACGACAGTTGGATGGTCTGCGAGTAAAGTCGAAACCTCACTCTCTTGTTGAAGGTAACCTGACTTCTTTGTACCACCTGCTGCGGCATCAGACTCGACGTCGTCGCTCCTTCATCTCTTCTCTTATGGTGGATGATGGACGACAGCTTATTGCACAGGAGGAAATGACTCGTGCTCTTCATCAGTATTACGCTAGTCTCTATTCTGCCGATGATTCTGGTGCGTCACTTTCTGATGATGTCCTTGAGGATCTTCCTGCGACGATCTCGCCTGACGCGAACGGCAAATTTCTCCGGGAGTTCGAGATAGATGATGTTTTTGATTTTATTGCTCGCTCTCCGTCCGGTAAATCGCCGGGTCCAGACGGCCTGCCTAAAAACTTTTATCTCCGTTTTTGGCCTCTTTTGGTTGGCACTTTTACGCAGATTTTAAATGAGATTGTCAGGGGGATGGATGTGCCAGCCGATTTTAAAGTAGGGAAAATTGTTTTAATTCCGAAGTCCACTGGTCGTTTATCTGCTGCCAATCTTCGTCCGCTCACATTGCTGAACTTTGATTACAAGACAGCTGCTAGAGCGTTCAATAGTCGATTGTCTTCTCTGCTTCGGGGTGTGATTGGTGCACATCAATGTTGTTTTCCTGGTAGATCTATTCTGACCCCAGTAGCCGAATATCGGGATGTTGTCTCGGTTGCGGCGGTTACAAATGTTCATTGTGCCTTTGCTTTCCTCGATATACACTCCTGGAAATGGAAAAAAGAACACATTGACACCGGTGTGTAAGACCCACCATACTTGCTCCGGACACTGCGAGAGGGCTGTACAAGCAATGATCACACGCACGGCACAGCGGACACACCAGGAACCGCGGTGTTGGCCGTCGAATGGCGCTAGCTGCGCAGCATTTGTGCACCGCCGCCGTCAGTGTCAGCCAGTTTGCCGTGGCATATGGAGCTCCATCGCAGTCTTTAACACTGGTAGCATGCCGCGACAGCGTGGACGTGAACCGTATGTGCAGTTGACGGACTTTGAGCGAGGGCGTATAGTGGGCATGCGGGAGGCCGGGTGGACGTACCGCCGAATTGCTCAACACGTGGGGCGTGAGGTCTCCACAGTACATCGATGTTGTCGCCAGTGGTCGGCGGAAGGCGCACGTGCCCGTCGACCTGGGACCGGACCGCAGCGACGCACGGATGCACGCCAAGACCGTAGGGTCCTACGCAGTGCCGTAGGGGACCGCACCGCCACTTCCCAGCAAATTAGGGACACTGTTGCTCCTGGGGTATCGACGAGGACCATTCGCAACCGTCTCCATGAAGCTGGGCTACGGTCCCGCACACCGTTAGGCCGTCTTCCGCTCACGCCCCAACATCGTGCAGCCCGCCTCCACTGGTGTCGCGACAGGCGTGAATGGAGGGACGAATGGAGACGTGTCGTCTTCAGCGATGAGAGTCGCTTCTGCCTTGGTGCCAATGATGGTTGTATGCGTGTTTGGCGCCGTGCAGGTGAGCGCCACAATCAGGACTCCATACGACCAAGGCACACAGGGCCAACACCCGGCATCATGGTGTGGGGAGCGATCTCCTACACTGGCCGTACACCTCTGGTGATCGTCGAGGGGACACTGAATAGTGCACGGTACATCCAAACCGTCATCGAACCCATCGTTCTACCATTCCTAGACCGGCAAGGGAACTTGCTGTTCCAACAGGACAATGCACGTCCGCATGTATCCCGTGCCACCCAACGTGCTCTAGAAGGTGTAAGTCGACTACCCTGGCCAGCAAGATCTCCGGATCTGTCCCCCATTGAGCATGTTTGGGACTGGATGAAGCGTCGTCTCACGCGGTCTGCACGTCCAGCACGAACGCTGGTCCAACTGAGGCGCCAGGTGGAAATGGCATGGCAAGCCGTTCCACAGGACTACATCCAGCATCTCTACGATTGTCTCCATGGGAGAATAGCAGGCTGCATTGCTGCGAAAGGTGGATATACACTGTACTAGTGCCGACATTGTGCATGCTCTGTTGCCTGTGTGTATGTGCTTGTGGTTCTGTCAGTGTGATCATGTGATGTATCTGACCCCAGGAATGTGTCAATAAAGTTTCCCCTTCCTGGGAGAATGAATTCACGGTGTTCTTATTTCAATTTCCAGGAGTGTATATAATTCTTTTGATCACGTCAGACATGTGTTTTTAGATCGTGTTTTAGATACAGTAGGTTTTAACGCTTCATCACGTGCTGTTCTTGGCAACTTGTATAGGGGAATAACTGCTCGGGTGTCAGTCAATGGGCAGCTGACGCCGCCCATTGCTATCCGCCGAGGGGTACCTCAGGGTAGTCCGCTCTCTATGTTTCTATTCATATTGTCCCTGGAACCGCTGCTTCGGACTCTTGCTTTCAAGCTCCAGGGTATGACCCTCTCTGGTGGGAAGTTCACTGTTAAGGCGTACGCGGACGATGTCGTTGTTCTCCTCCGTCAACGTGATGATATCACATTGTTGAAAGGGGCAGTTGATGCATACTGTTGTGTCTCTGGAGCGCGTCTCAATCAGGGTAAATGTAAGTTCCTTGATATTCGAGGGTTTCGCGATACTGATGTCCCTTAGGCCACTTTTGTCGATCGCCATACGTCATTGGGGATAATCATCGATCGGTGTCCTATAAAAATGGCGGCTCTTAATTGGAAATCTGTCACCGAGAAGATACAAGGGGCTCCGATGGTCCATGAGCAGCGATCTGCTACCATTTTGCAAAAAGTCAGAATTTTAGACACATACGTGTTATGTAAAGCCTATTATGTTGCTCAGCTGTTCCCACTTCCCATTATGGTGGCGAAAAGGTTGCGCCAATTGTCTAGCAGGTTTATATGGAAGGGTCATCTATTCAAGTTGCGTTACGAGGTTATGACGAAACCGCGTATCTCCGGAGGCTTGGGCCTCACTGACATTACTCGCAAGACATCTGCCTTGTACATCCTCCGTACGACTCTCATGGTTACGCAAGAAGTGACTTCAATTACATCCAGACTTTTTACTGTTCTGCGTCGGAAGAGCCTTGCTCCACCTGTCGACGTCGGTCGCCTCAATTTTAAGTTGAAACACGTCCGGGAATTTTATATTGCGGTTAGTTACATCGGTGACGTCTTCTTGCGACGACCGGTGCCAACGGCCAAGAGCTTGATTGCCCGTTGTGAGGGGCTGGCTGGTGCCAATCCAATCGAACTGGCGTCTCCATCAGTGTCCTGGAGGAACGTCTGGAAGAATGTTAGTCTGCTTATCCACTCTATGGCTGTGGGGTCCACGTGGTATAGAGTAGTTAATGGTTTGGTCCCCACCAACGTACGACTGCACCGTATTGGTCTTTCTGACACGGACAACTGCACTCGGTGTGGTCTCCTGGACACACTTGAGCATCGATTCACCTGCAGTGGGCACCTTGCTAATTGGCTTTGGCTCAGGAAACAATTGGCTTTTGTCACTAGGACTGCCGAAACCGCTTATACCATTGACATCATCGTACGGCCCGATTCTTCCTTTTATCCGCTAACGAAGCTCAATACCGTTATGTGGTTGCTTGGACACTTCGTACATTTTTTGCCAGGACTCCGTAAAGATTTTGCAAATATGCTTAGCCTGACATTTGAAAGGGAGGGTGTTGGCTAAGGTCGCCTGTGTGAGCCGATTTCTTTTATACTGTAGCTGGTTATGCCGCCTTTATGTAAAATTCTTCTCTACACGTGGACTGAAGTTTACGTGGACCTTTAGGGCGAACAAGAAAAACAAACGTAAGACCAAGAACCGAGACAGTAGGGGAAAGTACGACGCCGTTGTACAGGTGCCATTCGGAAACAGGACGGTGGAATCATCGTTGCCAGGTCTCTGGTTTCGACCCCTGCCCGCTTTGTTTCCGCAGGCCTGAAACTGATTGTCACCCATAATTTTAAACAATGCCACACGAAAACGACACAAAAAAATGGTAAAAAAAAGAAAAAAAAGGGGCAGAGCACTGGTCTCGTAAACCAGGGGTCAATAAAAAAATGACAGAAAAGAAAAAAAAGTGGTAGAGCATTGGTCTAATAAACCAGGGGTCGTAAGTTCCATCCTCACAGGAGAATGATGAATTTTGGAAATCAGTTGCGCGTCGTGGCCGTATAGCACACAGTATCTGTGATGACGAACAATTAGCGACAGGCGTTTTATTAAGAATTACTCTCAGTTGAGATTAAGGCGAATGGCGCAGATAAAGCATTTGCCAAAGCGGTACAGCATAAGGTGGGACGAGGCAGTCTGAATTACATTTTGTAGATGTATTTCTCACATATTGCAGAGCCTGTCGTCGTCGTCGTCGTCGTCGTCGTCGTCGCCGCTGCCGCCGCCGCCGCCGCCGCCGCCGCTTCTGCAGAAGTAGCATATGGCCATCGTAGCAAATGCGGCGAGGGACGCCCTGCCTTCGATTCCGAATGCACAAAGTGTGTGGTCTTGTTTCCCAGTCTATATTTGGTCGGTCTCGTAAGAGGTTGAATGTAACGAATGGGTGGGAAAGAGCAAGGGGCAGCGGCTGTGTAGAACGAAAACACAAATCCTCAGGGGTGTGAGCTTTTCGAGATGAGTCGTATACAAGTTATAGTTGGTCGTCAGTGACAGTGTGGCCTAATGGATAATGCGTCGGACTTCTGATCTGAAGATTACAGGTTCGAATGCTGAAAAAAAAATGAATAAGGCGTCGGACTTCGTATCCTAAGATTGCGGGTTCGATTCCTCTCACGGTCGTGTTTTTCCAGTTCTGAAAAAGAAACACACCGTTTTAGTGTAGCACTTGAGCAGTACGAAACCGTGTGAATGTTGCTGTTGACCATTTTCTGCTTGGAGATGCTCTTGAACTTGAATCACGGACAACAAGACCGGTGGTAACTAGCGAATTGGTTGGCAGAGTGCCGTCGCCGCGAGTTTTTGACTGGCACTTGTACATCTAACACAACGTCCGAAAGTAACTCGTTCGGCTTATGAATCACATCAAGTATGTGTCTTAATTTTGACGAAACTACCTCTGCAGTTTGTCATGCAGTTCTTTTACCTCTCAGAAATGATTATGAAATAAAAGTGAAATACGTGACGAGTGTGACGTTAGGAAAACATTAGGCAACATGGAGAGGTTCTGTATGGGACCAATCAACCCATACGAGTACTGTGTGACGTGCTAACCGGCACGTATTCGCCGAGGCAGCGCGGCTAGCTCAGTTGGTAGAGCATGAGGCTCTTAATCTCAGGGTCGTGGGTTCGAGCCCCACGCTGGGCGGAATGGAATTTTGTTCCTCTGCAGATGTAAATTACCGTTTTTCTGATTAACGTGATGTAATGGAAATAGCAACTTTAAACTTTGCCTACGTCTCCGTCAGTCGCAAGGAAACTGTATTTGAAGGTGAAGGTGATTTTGTAGACATGTGTGAAAGACATGTTCTGAAATGCAAGTGGTGTTATTTGGAGAGCACATCGTTTACGTGTCAGATGTGTAGCCAGGCAGTAATGGGTCGCTATAGCTGCAAATATTAGACGGTAATATGAAGTGTTGTCAGCTGAAGTCTGATGATCCAGACTACCGTAAGGACGAAGTACGCAAAAGTACCGCTAGGCCGCTCCTCTTTAGCTCAGACAGTTCCGCTTGAGACGTGACAGCGTTCGGACGTGCTTTCACTTCCGTGCCGTCGTAGCGCTGCAAGCTGTGTTTACATCGTTTCTTGTGACTGTGATTGTGTTTTTTTCTCGTGTTATTTTGCGTTTTTGTGTACTCTTATTGTTTTTTTTTTCTCTTACTAGCGGTTTCGGCCGCTTATCGTTACAGTTATCGTCAAATCGGTTCCCCGTAAGAATACGTTATGTTTTGAGTTTGACAAGGCATCGCGTCGTGTGCAACCAAGCTCTCTGGAAATTCATGATTGGATTGTCGATGTAATTGGGATAACTTCTGACCAGGTTCACACAGCGTACTATGATATGGCGGATTACTGTTTCTTTGTCAAGTTTCTCACTCCGTTACAACTGGAGAAGATATTGCAGAAAACTGGAGGAAAGGCGGAATGCCATCATCGCGACAAATCGGTGAGTACCGTGTTAATCACCAATGCCGATGTAGAATATAAACAAGTTCGAGTATTCAATTTGCCACCTGAAGTTGAACATTACCTATTGAAAGATGTTCTTGCTAAATACGGTGATATTCGGCAAATCAGAATGGAAAAATGGTCTAGACAACACAAATTGCAATGCTGCAGTGGGGTTCGTTCTGTTGATATGAGCATTAAAGTTAATATTCCCTCGAATATCGTGGTCTGTGGCTATAAAGCACATGTCGTTTATAGTGGGCAAGTAGAAACTTGTTATATTTGTAACGAGAGCCGGCATCTACGCAGTGATTGTCCTCGGCGTATTTTCGTCCTTAAAAACACCTTACAAAAACGCCAGAGGTTGACACTAGCTGATATTATGACCCAACGTCAGAATTTGGAGGAGACACCTTTGCCACCCGGTACATCAGAGGCCGTTGAACCTGATCGTAGCAACGAGTCCTTCCCGCCATTAGCGCAGAAGAGCGAGAAGCTTCCACTTCCTGTCAGCACAACGTTATCAGTCGGTAACAAACGACGCCGTACCTGTGACGATAGTGGAACTGATGAAGAGTTGTCGGTCAACGACCCGATCTCGGTCACGGACGCAAACCCTCCCTCGCAGGAAAACGTTGCCGTGGACAGCATAGATGAGGGCTCCGACGCCGTTGCTTCCACGGCGGCGTCGGTAAACAACAGTGCCGGCCAGTGTTTACAGCTGACTGTTGTGACGCCGCCGGCCGGCCCGCCACAACACGACTTGGACGCACAACAAGAAAACGACCGTCCGATGTCGGCTCTACAGACACACGATGAAGAATTTGGTCTGCAGCCCGTTGTCAACACCAACCTGCCCCTTCATGAACTCAACCAACCTGGGAAGCCGGACGACTGTTTACCAACAGACCGTGTGGATACAAACAAACACACCTTTCCTTCCGCCGCCGCGACTTCGCACGAGTTAGCTCCAGTGGAGGAAGCCGGCACTCCGGCTACCGATTTCAGTCATGATCCGCCCACCCCGCCTTCTGCCATGGAACTCCCGGCTAGTGGACGACGGAAAACTAAACCCAAACCAAATGTCTCCGCGGCCCGAAGGAAGACTCCGATTAGAGGTGCCGCGGAATCAGGACGCGAACCTGGCACTGTCACTTCGCAGTCTAACAGTGCGATGGACTGGGCCGCTAATGCAATGCAGCTTTCTCCCTCCTCCGATGGGCACGACCCAGGCATATAAATTTCTGTCTCTTAATATTAACAAGTTCACGACAGCTTTGAAGACAGGGTTGTAGCGACAGTTAATCAACGGGTCTGCAGCCGATGTTGTACCTCTACAGGAAGTGTCTATATTAAGTCTCACCGTCCCTGCTTTTCACGCAATAGCAAATGTAACGAAAGACACGGGCACAGGTGCAGCCATTTAGTGAAAAAGCGGCGGACTTCAGGGTGACTTTTCTTCCCCTCAAATACATTGTGCACATTGGGCGAAGTGTACATCTCGAATTTTATGTACCCCCTCTACATTGCCACCCCTACATGACAATTAACCTTCTCAGATGATTCAAGCATATAAAATATTAACTATTAACGTTAACAGGATAACGTCAGATTTGAAAAAAGTAGTGTTAAAACAATTTATCTATGAATCAGAGGCCGATGTTGTGTTGTTGCAAGAAGTGTTATTCACTGATTTCATCGTACCCGGTTTTCAAATATTTTATAATGTCCTACCGGACGCAAACACAGGAACCGCAATTTTAACTCGTGAAGGTTTACCGGTAATGTTGGTGGATAAACTGGTTACAGGAAGAGGCCTTAGTTGTAAAATATTTGATGTCACCGTTGTCAATGTTTATGCACCGTCCGGTAAAACCAACAAAGCGGCGAGAGCTAATTTTTTCAAGGATGACATTATCTACTTGCTAAGGAAAAATCCTGCGTCTGTAATAATTGGTGGCGACTTCAATTGTGTAGTTAACAGGAAAGATCAGGTGCCGCACTTTAATTACAGCAAGGAGCTGCATGACTTAATTAAAAACATGAAGTACAAAGATGCATGGGAAATCAAATCCCCTACGCTAGTCAAGTTCACGTATTTCACTTCGACATCATGCAGTCGGATCGATAGGCAGTATGTGTCGGAGAATCTAATTCATAACGTGTTGGATGTGGAAGTAATCCCGACATACTGCTCGGATCACTGTGGGTTTTCTATGACTATCAATTTAGCAAGACAACCTACTAAATTTTACCGCAGTCAGTGGATGCTCAACATTGCCCATCTCAAAGATGACGAACTGGAAGACTGGATCAAAGCCACATGGACGGCATGTTTGAAATCAGTGCATAAATACGGATCTAAAATCGAATGGTGGGTCAAGTTTGCCAAACCTAAACTTCGGCAATCCTTAAAATCATACGGTTTTCAAAAAACTAGAGATACCAAAAAGACAATCGAATTTTATTATACGGTATTGCGAGAACTACATGACAAACATAATGTAGCTGCTACTCACCTAGAGCAAATTGGAAAAATAAAAGCGAAGCTTCTAAGCATCACACGCCGGCAGTTATAGGGATTAATACTTAAATCAAAGGCCAAGTCTCTACTACAAGAAGAAACTACTTCAATGTTTCACCTGATCAAACACCAACTTCATAGGCGACGCAGTTTTATTGAACACCTCAAACTCGAAGACGGGACTTTAATTACCGACCAAAATGACATGGTGCGCGCCATACATCAGCATTTCGCTCACCTCTACGCTAAAGACCAGACTGCCGAGACTGCACGTCCTGAAACTTTACACTTATTAACGGAACGGATCACTACTGATGGAAATAACTGTCTGCTTGCTGCCTTTGCAGAGGACGAAATATTACATCTCGTAAAGACGTCACCTTCCAACAAATCGGCGGGTCCAGATGGATTACCAAAAGAATTTTATCACCAGTTTTGGCATATTATTGGGTCAACATTCACTGATATAATAAACGAAACCTTACAAGGAGGAGAATTACCAACTGAACTTAAGGAAGGAAAACTAGTCTTGATTCCGAAAAATAAAGGACATAAGAACATTGATCAGTTTCGCCCCTTAATGTTGATGAACTATGATTACAAGACCATTGCACGAGCACTTAAGGAGAGACTCACACCACTTCTCAGAATAGTAATAAAAGGCCATCAAGCCTGCTTCCCGGGCCGGACGATCATGTCGGTCATCTCCGAATACAGAGACCTCATTTCTATCGTGGCAGTCACTAACATCAGGTGTGCAATATACTTCGTCGATTTCTGCAAGGCATTTGACCATGTCAGCCACCGATACGTGGACCTCATATTTAAACATCTGGCTTTTGACGATCGAGCAGTTAGAGTAATCCATCAGATGATGACCGGAATAACTGCCAAGGCTTACGTCAACGGACAGCCGACGAAAACTATTCATATAGAGAGGGGAGTTCCACAAGGGAGCCCGTTATCAATGCTTTTGTATGTTCTTGCACTTGAACCTTTGCTACGACAACTCAGCGACAAATTAAGTGGTGTCACAATCTCCGGAGTCACGTTTACAGCAAAAGCATATTCCGATGACGTGGGCGTCGTCCTTCGAAACGGAGGAGAAATTACAGTTCTGGAAGAGACGATACGTCAATATAGTCGCGCCTCTAGTGCAAAAGTGAACATCCATAAGAGTAAAATCTTAAACCTAAGAGGGTTTGACAGGGTACGCAGCCAATGGGCGTCACTAGTTGATTCCCACAAAACACTAGGCATTACTATGAACAATTGTCCAATGAAGATGGCTGCAGTAAATTGGCGGGACACGGCGAACAAAATACAGGGTGCGTTAAGGGAACTTCGTTGGCGATCTGCGAATTTATTGCAAAATGTTCAATTAATTAACACCTACGTGTTTTCTAAAGCCTGTTTTGTAGCACAAATATTCCCAGCACCGATGTTACAGGTGAAAAAGGTAATGCGTCTTGCAAATAGCTACTTGTGGAAAGGCAACATATTTAAAGTTAGACTGGACAGTGTGACCAAAGCAAGACTGATGGGCGAGTTAGGGCTAACTAATTTGGTTACAAAGGCAACTGCACTTTACATCAAAAGAACCCTGTTTATGATTAATAAGGACAGAAATAACATCACCTCCCGACTATTCACAATTGTCCAGCCAGGTTCCCTGCAACCCCCGGTGAATGTGGGCAAACTAAACAACAGACTAACGCATATAAAGAAATTTTGTATTGAGGTCGGCTACTTAGAGGCACGCATAATGTACAAGTCAAGTATAACTACAAAGGAGATTCTAAATACATGGCACAAATCGGATACACAAAATACCATAGAAATCAAATATCCGAACGTCATATGGCGTACTGTATGGAAAAACCTTAGCCTCAAAATCCATTCAACAAACGTGGCTTCCACTTGGTACAAGGTAGTCAGCGACACTGTACCAACCAATGCAAAACTTTATCAGATAGGACTGTGTGCTACAAATCACTGCACTAAGTGTGGATTCGTGGACACACTTCAACACAGATTCACGTGCAGAGGACAATTTCACAATTGGACATGGATCAGACAGAAGATTGCACTCCTCACTAGAAGTGATGGCCGCCATTATACACCACAAATGCTATTACAGCCTGAAGTGACATTTTTTCCAGAAAGCATAAATAACGCTGCCATGTGGCTCATGGGTCACAACACACATTACGTAATTGGAAGGAATGGATCTGACAATTCAATTGATTTCATCGTCTATATGGAATCCGCTTATTGAGAATCAAAAAAATACAGTGACCATAAAAAACACTACGGCAACATGTTGAATATAGTCTTCGAGAGGACAGGCATAGGATAAAAACGAACAACACGATAGAAACTATAAGGAAGTAACAAGCAAACAGTGGACTGAGTGACCTATTTTATTAATCTCTGAGAAGTGACTACGGCTTCTACACGGTATTATGTACGAAAAAAAAACCACAACAGAAAAACGTACAAACAAGTTACAACATTCAAGAACCAAACAGGGCAAATAAAAAAAAAAAGTGGCTAGGATACCTGGCTTTCACCCAGGAGGCCCGGGTTCGATTCCCGGTACCGGGACGGAATTTATCCACACTAATCGAGACAAGTTTGAGCTGTCCGAGCTGCCGTTTCCCGTCCTGCTCGCAATATAGCTACTGTTTCGTGACAGTCAGCAGAAAATAGACGAGGGAAGCAGACACACGACGGCCAAAAAAAAAAAAAAAAAAAAGTGGCAGAGCACTAGTCTAGTAAACCAGGAGTCGTGAGTTCGATCCTCATAGGAGGCAGACGAATTTTGGATATCAGTTGCGCGTCATGGCCTTACAGCAAACAGAATCTGGGATGACGAACAATTAGCGACAGGCGTTTTATTAAGAATTACTCTCAGTTGTGATTAAGGCGAATGGCGCAGATAAAGCATTTGCCAAAGCGGTACAGCATAAGGTGGGACGAGGCAGTCTGAATTACATTTTGTAGATGTATTTCTCACATATCTCAGAGCCTGTCGTCGTCGTCGTCGTCGTCGTCGTCGGCGCCGCCGCCGCCACTTCTGCAGAAGTAGCATATGGCCAGAGTAGCAAATGCGGCGAGGGACGCCCTGCCTTCGATTCCGAATGCACAAAGTGTGTGGTCTAGTTTCCCAGTCTATATTTGGTAGGTCTCGTAACAGGTTGAATGTATCAAGTGGGTGGGAAAGAGCAAGGGGCAGCGGCTGTGTAGAACGAAAACACAACTCCTCAGTGGTGTCAGCGTTTTGAGATGAGTCGTATATACGTTACACTTGATTTCAGTGACCGTGTGGCCTAATGGATAAGGCGTCGGACTTCGTATCCGAAGATTGCGGGTTCGATTCCTCTCACGGTCTTGTTTTTCCAGTTCTGAAAAAGAAACATACCGTTTTAGTGTAGCACTTGAGCAGTACGAAACCGTGTGAATATTGCTGTTGACCATTTTCTGCTTGGAGATGCTCTTGAGCTTGAAACACGCACAACAAGACCGGTGTTAACTAGCGAATTGGTTGGCAGAGTGCCGTCGCCGCGAGTTTTTGACTGGCACTTGCACATCTAAAACAACGTCGGAAAGTAACTCGTTCGGCTTATGAGTCATATCAAGTATGTGTGTTAATTTTGATGAAACTAGCTCTGCAGTTTTTCATGCAGTTCTTTTACCTCTCAGAAATGATTATGAAATAAAAGTGAACTACGTGACGAGTGTGACGTTAGGAAAACATTAGGCAACATGGAGAGGTTCTGTATGGGACCAATCAACCCAAACGAGTACTGTGTGACGTGCTAACCGGCACATATTCACCGAGGCAGCGCGGCTAGCTCAGTCAGTGGAGCATGCGGGTCTTAATATCAGGGTCGTGGGTTCGAGCCCCACGCTGGGCGGAAAGGAATTTTGTTCCTCTGTAGATGTAAATTACTGTTTTTCTGATTGACGTGATGTAATGGAAATAGCAACTTAAAACGTTGCCTACGTCTCCGTCAGTCGCAAGGAAAATGTATTTGAAGGTGAAGGTGATTTTGTAGACATGTGTGAAAGACATGTTCTGAAATGCAAGTGGTGTTATTTGGAGAGCACTTCGTTTACGTGTCAGATGTGTAGCCAAGCAGTAATGGGTCGCCATAGCTTAAAATATTAGACGGTAATATGAAGTGTTGTCAGCTGAAGTCTGATGATCCAGACGACCGTAAGGACGAAGTACGCAAAAGTACCGCTAGGCCGCGCCTATTTAGCTCAGTGGCAGAGCACTGGTCCAGTAAATCAGGGGTCGTGAGTTCGATCTTCAAGGAGGCAGACGAATTTTGGATATCAGTTGCGCTTCGTGGCCTTATGGCAAACAGTATCTGGGATGACGAACAATTAGCGAGAGGCGTTTTATTAAGAATTACTCTCTGATGTGATTAAGGCGAATGGCGCAGATAAAGCATTTGCCAAAGCGGTACAGCATAAGGTGGGACGGGGCAGTCTGAAATATATTTTATAGATGTATTTCTCACATATCTCAGAGCTTTTCCCGTTCGTCGTCGTCGTCGTCGTCGTCGTCGTCGCCGCCACTTCTGCAGAAGTAGCAAATGCCCATCGTAGCAAATGCGGCGAGGGACGCCCTGCCTTCGATTCCGAATGCACAAAGTGTGTGGTCTAGTTTCCCAGTCTATATTTGGTAGGTCTCGTAACAGGTTGAATGTATCAAATGGGTGGGAAAGAGCTAGGGGCAGCGGCTGTGTAGAACGAAAACAAAACTCCTCAGTGGTGTGAGCGTTTTGAGATGAGTCGTATATAAGTTACACTTGATTGTCAGTGACCGTGTGGCCTAATGTATAAGGCGTCGGATTTCGTATCCGAAGATTGCGGGTTCGATTCCTCTCACGGTCGTGTTTTTCCATATCTGAAAAAGAAACATACCGTTTTTGTGTAGCACTTGAGCAGTACGAAACCGTGTGAATGTTGATGTTGACCATTGTCTGCTTGGAGATGCTCTTCAGCCTGAAACACGCACAACAAGACCGGTGTTAATTAGCGAATTGGTTGGCAGAGAGCCGTCGCCGCGAGTTTTTGACTGGCTCTTGCTCATCTAAAACAACGTCGGGAAGTAACTCCTTCGGCTTATGAGTCACATCAAGTATGTGTGTTAATTTTGACGAAACTAGCTCTGCAGGTTGTCATGCAATTCTTTTACCTCTCAGAAATGATTATGAAATAAAAGTGAACTACGTGACGAGTGTGACGTTAGGAAAACATTAGGCAACATGGAGAGGTTCTGAATGGGACCAATCAACCCATACGAGTACTGTGTAACGTGCTAACCGGCACGTGTTCACCGAGGCAGCGCAGCTAGCTCAGCCGGTAGTGCATGAGGCTCTTAGTCTCAGGGCAGTTCCGCTTCAGACGCCGTGCAGTGTTGACGTGCCTAGTCTTCCGCTCCGCCGTAGCGTTACGTATAGTGGGATATCGTTTGTTTACGTTTAGTGTTGTACCTTCTGTAAGTTTTTCTCCATCGTTGTTTCGTTCCTTGTGTTACTTTCTGTGTGTATTTCAGTGTTTTTTGTGTAGCGGTTTAGTCCGCGTAGCTTTTGAAAATGTCGTCTCAGGTTATTCCTCGTCAGGCAACAGTTAGTTTTGCTTTCGATAAGTCCACCCGCCATGTGCAACCTAGTTCCCTTGAGATTCATGATTGGTTAGTAGATACCTTTGGCATTAATTCGGATCAGGTGCACACTGCATATTTTGATACAGAACTCTATGTTTTCTTTGTTAAATTTATGGACCCCCTTCAGGTTGATAAAATTATTTCCAAATTTGGTCATCAGGTTCTCTTTCGGCATCGGGATGATTCTGTCAGTACAGTACTGCTTTCAAATGCTTCCATTACGTACACCAGTGTTCGTGTTTACAACCTTCCGCCGGAGGTGGATAATGTGTATCTTAAGGAGGGTTTACTTAAGTATGGTGATGTTAAGAGTATTCGCTTTGAACGCTGGTCCAGCCAACATCGGCTGCAGTGTTACAGTGGTATTCGTTCCGTCGAAATGCACGTGACGCAAAATATTCCCTCGCACCTGCAGATCGGTGGATATCGTGTCCATGTAACATATAGTGGTCAGGTTGGCACCTGTTTCTTGTGTAATGAGAGTGGCCACGTGCGTACCGACTGTCCGCGGAGGGTTTTTGTGTTAAAAAATTCTCTCGAACAGCGTCGCAAGTTAACGGTCGCTGACCTCGTTGCCGGTGGTTCTGCTCTTGGTGTCGAACAGTCCAGTGGTAGTAGCGCCCCGCCCCAGGTTTTTCACGCCCCTGACACAGAATTTCCTCCTTTGCGTGCCAAATGTGATGTTGTTCCGTCTGTTCCTCAGGTGGGTGTGCCGCTTTTGAATAATAAACGGCGTCGCGCACAAGATGGAAATAGTACGGATGAGGATCTCCCCGGGATGCCCCAATCCGAGAGACCGACATCCTCCGAGCCACAGAGTAGTGTAGATGCTCCCTGTTCCCCTGAAGTAGCTGTTCCGGTAGCGGCTGCTGACGCCCCTCCGGCTTCCGACGCGGCTTCTCTCGAGTCGGCTCGTCGGTCGGGCCTGTTGGCGCCGCCTTCCGAACCGACTTCGTTGTCACAACAAGTTGAGCCGCAACAACTTCCTGCTTCGCTGCCCCATACCTCTGCCAGCGGAGCTGCTCCGCTTCCTTCCAACTTAGCAGCTTCGGAGCTTCCTGCTCACGTTCCGCCTCCGTGTAGTCCATGTTTGCCGGAACCTAGTATTGGTGTAGACCAGTCCGTTTCGTCGGATGTTTCCCCCGCGACCCCGGACCCTGACTGTGGACCGGCGCTGGTGGTGTCGGATACAGAACTTGACCCTCCTACGTCACCGGCGGCTGCCGCTCTCTTGCCCGTCAGCCGACGCAAGTTGCGCGTTCAGGCGAACGTCAATGCTGTTCGTAAAAAACCGAAACGTAAGGGATCCGCGGAAGGGGGTAGCAGTCCCCTTCCCTCGGATACCTCCGTCTCCCCTGCTATGGACTGTGATGTTGATGCGTCGGTGTAGGTGATTTCTTCTGTCGATTTTCCTTCCATGGTTCAAGCATACACCTTTATTACCTTAAATGTTAACCGTATTGAGTCCGACGTTCGCATTGCCTCTTTGCGGCAGTTTCTCTACGACTCCTGTGCGGACGTAGTATTTTTGCAGGAAGTATTGTTTTCTGATCTCTCTCTACCTGGATTTCAAACTGTTTTTAATGTCGCACCGGAAAATTCAACAGGAACAGCTCTTTTCTTTCGAGAAGGTATTCCTGTTACTGACATTGAATTCCTTGACTCTGGCCGTGGGATTGGTTGTCGTCTTTTTGATCTCTGCCTAGTTGTTTTGTATGCCCCCTCTGGTTCGGGTCGCACTGTGGCTCAATCGCGCTTTTATAAGGAAGAGCTTATTTATCTTTTGCACAAGAGTCCTCGGAGTCTCCTGCTCGGAGGCGATTTTAATTATGTTTTACGCCCTGAAGACCAGTCCCCCAATTTTAATTATTGCCGAGAATTACATGACTTGGTTCGTACGATGCACCTGCGTGATGTTTGGGAACACAAATCTCCAACCCTGGTGAAATTTACGTATTTTACCGCGTCCTCATGCAGTAGACTCGACAGATTCTACTTCTCTGATTTTTTATGTGATAACATTCTTTCTGTCGATGTTATTCCTACTAGTTTTTCTGACCATTGTGATTTTACTGCAACTGTAAATCTTAGTCACCAACCTGCAAAACTTTATCGTTCCCAGTGGATGTTAAATGTTTCCCACCTTGCCGACAGTGCCATTGATGAAGTTGTAAGTGCCGTGTGGGAGCGATGTCTTCGCTCTGTCCCGCGTTACCCCTCCTTGCTCGTTTGGTGGACTGCGTTTGCCAAGCCCAAGATTCGTCAGTCTTTGATTTTTTACTGTGCCGCAAGGGCTCGTGATTTTAAGAACACGTATGAATTTTACTACTCTGTCCTGCATGAACTGTATGACGCGGCGGGTCCTTCTCCTCTGCGGATCCATGATGTTCGTCGTATTAAAGCCAAGCTCTTGACCCTCAAACGACGACAGTTGGATGGTCTGCGAGTAAAGTCGAAACCTCACTCTCTTGTTGAAGGTGAACTGACTTCTTTGTACCACCTGCTGCGGCATCAGACTCGACGTCGTCGCACCTTCATCTCTTCTCTTATGGTGGATGATGGACGACAGCTTATTGCACAGGAGGATATGACGCGTGCTCTTCATCAGTATTACGCTAGTCTCTATTCTGCCGATGATTCTGGTGCGTCACTTTCTGATGATGTCCTTGAGGATCTTCCTGCGACGATCACGCCTGACGCGAACGGCGACTTTCTCCGGGAGTTCCAGGCAGATGATGTTTTCGATTTTATTGCTCGCTCTCCGTCCGGCAAATCGCCGGGTCCAGACGGCCTGCCTAAAGAATTTTATCTCCGTTTTTGGCCTCTTTTGGGTGGCACTTTTACGCAGATTTTAAATGAGATTGTCAGGGGGATGGATGTGCCAGCCGATTTTAAAGTAGGGAAAATTGTTTTAATTCCGAAGTCCACTGGTCGTTTATCTACTGCCAATCTTCGTCCGCTCACATTGCTGAACTTTGATTACAAGACAGCTGCTAGAGCGCTCAATAGTCGATTGTCTTCTCTGCTTCGGGGTGTGATAGGTGCACATCAATGTTGTTTTCCTGGTAGATCTATTCTGACCCCAGTAGCCGAATATCTGGATGTTGTCTCGGTTGCGGCGGTTACAAACGTTCATTGTGCCTTTGCTTTCCTCGATTTTTACAAGGCTTTTGATCACGTCAGTCATGTGTTTTTAAACCGTGTTTTAGATACAATAGGTTTTAACGCTTCATCACGTGGTGTTCTTGGTAATTTGTATAGGGGAATAACTGCTCGGGTGTCAGTCAATGGGCAGCTAACGCCGCCCATTGCTATCCGCCGAGGGGTACCTCAGGGTAGTCCGCTCTCTATGTCTCTATTCATATTGTCCCTGGAACCGCTGCTTCGGACTCTTGCTTTCAAGCTCCAGGGTATGACCCTCTCTGGTGGGAAGTTCACTGTTAAGGCGTACGCGGACGATGTCGTAGTTCTCCTCCGTCAACGTGATGATATCACATTGTTGAAAGGGGTAGTTGATGCATACTGTTGTGTCTCTGGAGCGCGTCTCAATCAGGGTAAATGTAAGTTCCTTGATATTCGAGGGTTTCGCGATGCTGATGTCCCTTGGGCCACTTTTGTCGATCGCCATACGTCATTGGGGATTAGCATTGATCGGTGTCCCATAAAAATGGCGGCTCGTAATTGGAAATCTGTCACCGAGAAGATACAGGGGGCTCTGATGGTCCATGAGCAGCGGTCTGCTACCATTTTGCAAAAAGTCAGAATTTTAGACATGTACGTGTTATGTAAAGCCTATTATGTTGCTCAGCTGTTCCCACTTCCCATTATGGTGGCGAAAAGGTTGCGCCAATTGTCTAGCAGGTTTATATGGAAGGGTCATCTATTCAAGTTGCGTTACGAGGTTATGACGAAACCGCGTATCTCCGGAGTCTTGGGCCTC
Source organism: Schistocerca gregaria (assembly GCF_023897955.1). Lineage (NCBI taxonomy): Eukaryota > Metazoa > Arthropoda > Insecta > Orthoptera > Acrididae > Schistocerca > Schistocerca gregaria. Next base: position 24,228,347 of record NC_064924.1, on the reverse strand, counting down.
ACTGACATTACTCGCAAGGCATCTGATTGTACGTCCGCCGTACGACTCTCATTGTTACGCAAGAAGTGACTTCAATTACATCCAGACTTTTTACTGTTCTGCGTCGGAAGAGCCTTGCTCCACCTGTCGACGTCGGTCGCCTCAATTTTAAGTTGAAACACGTCCGGGAATTTTATATTGCGGTTAGTTACCTCGGTGACGTCTTCTTGCGACGACTGGTGCCAGCAACCAAGAGCTTGATTGCCCATTGTGAGGGGCTGGCTGGTCCCAATCCAATCGAACTGGCGTCTCCATCAGTGTCCTGGAGGAACATCTGGAAGAATGTTAGTCTGCCGATCCACTCAATGGCTGTGGCGTCCACGTGGTGTAGGTTAGTTAATGGTTTGGTCCCCACCAACGTACGACTGCAACGTATTGGTCTTTCTGACACGGACAACTGCACTCGGTGTGGTCTCCTGGACACACTTGAGCATCGATTCACCTGCAGTGGGCACCTTGCTAATTGGCTTTGGCTCAGGAAACAATTGGCTTTTGTCACTAGGACTGCCGAAACCGCTTATACCATTGACATCATCGTACGGCCCGATTCTTCCTTTTATCCGCGAACGAAGCTCAATACCGTTATGTGGTTGCTTGGACACTTCGTACATTTTGTCAATAGTTGTCATGAAGAGGATGAACACCTAATGTTTCGGCAGTACATCCTTACTGCTTACTGGAACCGATTGCGCTTGCCAGGACTCCGTAAAGATTTTACAAATATGCTTAGCCTGACATTTGAAAGGGAGGGTGTTGGCTAAGGTCGCCTGTGTGAGCCGATTTCTTTTATATTGTAGCTGGTTTTGCCGCCTTTATGTAAAATTATTCTCTACACCTGGACTGAAGTTTACGTGGACCTTTAGGGCGAACAAAAAAAAAAAATGGATAAGGCGTCGGACATCGGATCTGAAGATTACAGGTTCGAATGCTGTCACTCTCGGTTTTCTTCCAGTTCTGAAAAAGAAACATACCGTTTTAATGTAGCAATTAAGTACGAAACCGTCTAAAAAAAAAAAAAAAGTGGCTGAGCACTGGTCTAGTAAACCAGGGGTCGTGAGTTCCATCCTCACAGTAGTCAGACGAATTTTGGATATCAGTTGCGCCTCGTGGCCTTATAGCAAACAGTATCTGGGATAACGAACAATTAGCGAGAGGCGTTTTATTAAGAATTATCCTCAGATGTGATTAAGGCGAATGGCGCAGATACAGCATTTGCCAAACCGGTACAGCATAAGGTGGGACGGGGCAGTCTGAAATATATTTTATAGATGTATTTCTCACATATCTTAGAGCTTTTCGCGGTCGACGTCGACGTCGTCGTCGTCGTCGTCGTCGTCGTCGTCGTCGCCGCCGCCGCCACTTCTGCAGAAGTAGCAAATGGCCATCGTAGCAAATGCGGCGAGGGACGCCCTGCCTTCGATTCCAAATGCACAAAGTGTGTGGTCTAGTTTCCCAGTCTATATTTGGTAGGTCTCGTAACAGGTTGAGTGTATCAAGTGGGTGGGAAAGAGCAAGGGGCAGCGGCTGTGTAGAACGAAAACACAACTCCTCAGTGGTGTGAGCGTTTTGAGGTGAGTCGTATATATGTTACACTTGATTGTCAGTGACCGTGTGGCCTAATGGACGAGTTCCGCTTGAGACGCGACAGCGATCGGACGTGCTGTGTATTCGATCTTGCCGTTACCCTCGGGTTGTGAATATTTACCTTCTGTGTGTGACGTTTCTTTGTCTTCTTTTTTTCGTTGTTTCTTTGCCTTAGTGTTTGTCTTGTGTATTGCGTTGTATTGCGGCTTTTGCCGCATTAATTAAGTATTATGGCTTCCCGGTTGTTTCCGCGGAAGTGTACTCTCAGTTTTCAGTTTAACAAGGCTACCAGGAATGTCCAACCGACAGCGTTGGAAATTCACGAATGGATTGTGGACACGATTGGCATTACATCGGACCAGGTACATACGGCGTATTTTGATACAGAATTATACTGCTTTTTTGTGAAATTGTTGAACCCGGTTTTGCTGGATAAGATATTACTTAAACATGGTGAGCAAGTGTCGTTCCGTTATAGGGATGGTTCTGTTAGCAGTGTTACTGTCTCAAATGCTGAAATTACGTATACCACAGTTCGGGTTTATAATTTACCCCCTGAAGTTGACAACAGCTATCTTAAGGAAGCTTTGCTTGGTTATGGTACTGTTCGGTCAATTCGAAATGAACGTTGGTCTGCACAACATAAGCTGCAATGTTATAATGGTTTCAGATCAGTTGAAATGCATATTAAGTCTAATATACCGTCCCATCTGGTTGTATGTGGTTATCGTGTACATCTTACTTATGAGGGGCAGCTTGGTACATGTTTCCTATGTAATGAACATGGTCATGTTCGAGCTAATTGCCCTAAGCGGGTATTTGTGCTTAAAAATGGCCTAGCACAGCGCCGCAAATTAACGGTTGCCGATCTTGTGCCAGCAGCTTCCTCCACTGTTTCCTATCTGCCTCCTGCAGTAGCTTCTTCACAACAGGTGTCACCCTCCCCTGATGCAGGTTTTCCTCCGCTACCCACTCGCCCAGACGTATCGGCTGCTCCTATACCGATTCCGTCTGTTTCCAACAACAAACGCCGTCGTGCTAGTGATACCGGTAGCACTGATGACGAAGCTGCTGTTTCGCAGCCGGTTTGCGAATCTCATGAGAGAATTCCAGAATCTCCCATGCCTGTTTCGGATTCTGTTCCCGCTGTGTCTCCTGCTTTGCTTTATGACGTCAAACTTGCTGCCAGGCCGTCGGCGCAAGAGCCACAATATTCGGTCGAGGTGTTGTTGACATCCCCACCGCCACAGGCATCACAACATATTGACGACACTTCGGTGGAGACGGCTGTTTGTCGGAAAACCGCTCCTAGACCTGAGCGCTCCGCATCAGCAGACTCCAAACCTATCTTACCACCTCCTACACTTCCAAAACCTACACATTCTGAAACCGGTGCCGATGTTCCTGATGCAGTTTTCCCCTTGATGGCTCCTCCTTCTGACTCCTCTCGCCCTGCTAATCCTTCGGACGCTTTGGTTGACGTGCCTGATCTCGAACCCCCCACTCCGCCTGCTCTTGAATCTGGTGTGCATCAGATACGTCGTCGGGTGAAAGTGCCCCCCAATCTCCACGCGGTGCGGAAGAAACATAAGCATGCGAAGGACGACTCTGATTCCGTTGATTCTGGACAATCACCCTCTGCGATGTCTGATGTTGATGATATGGATGTAGTTGCTTCTAGTGTGGTGTAATTTGGGTTCATTTCCCATTTTTTGGTAGATGTTGCAGGCGTACACGTTTATTACCTTAAATATAAATGGCATTCAATCTTCTCTGAAGTTAGCGTCTCTGCAGCAGTTTATTTATGACTCTGCAGCTGATATTGTTTTCCTGTAGGAAGTCTCCGTTGCACACCTGTTTGTTCCTGGTTTTCGCACTATTATAAATTTTGCACCTGAGTTTTCTGCAGGTACTGCTTTCCTAATTCGTGACGGTATCCCCGTTACCGAAATTGAGCTTTTAGACTCGGGACGGGGCATTGGTTGTCGGTTATTTGACACGACCTTGGTTAACATTTACGCCCCCTCTGGTTCTAGCAAGCGGCAGGAAAGGTCTCGTTTTTATAAAGAGGATCTGATTTACCTTTTACGAAAAAATCCTGCGACCTTGATATTGGGGGGCGATTTTAATTGTGTGTTACAAGCTAAAGACCAATCCCCTCATTTTAATTATTGTTTCGAGCTACATTCTCTTGTACGTCAATTACGACTACGCGATGCGTGGGAGGTTAAACACCCCACCTTAGTTAAATTTACATTTTTTACTGCCACCTCAAGTAGTCGACTTGACCGATTGTATATTTCTGATCCCCTTAGTGTTTCTGTTTTAGATGTAGATGTTATTCCAGCCAGTTTTACGGATCATTGTGCCCTTGCTGTTATAATTAATTTGGAGCGTCAACCTCTTAAACTTTATAGGCCGCTGTGGAAATTAAATGTCTCCTTGCTCGATGACCCTGACATCGAACCTCTAATACAGACGGCGTGGGACATTTGTTTACGTTCTCTGCGATACTATCCGTCTAAGCTTCACTGGTGGATCCACTGTGTGAAGCCAAAACTACGTCGCACTTTAATGTCCTACAGTTATAATAGAGCGCGAGATCAGAAACTGACTTTTGAGTATTACTATTCGGTGCTTCGCGAACTTTATGATAATTCTACAATGACATGTGCCCACCTTTCTGAGATTCGGAAAATTAAGGCCAAGCTTCTTAGTATTAAGCGGCTTCAGATGGAAGGATTGAAGATTAAATCTAAACCACCGTCCACGTTAGCACATGAAATGACTTCTATGTACCATCTGTTTCGTCACCACAAGAACCGTCGACGTGTATTGATTGACGGCCTTATGGCAGCTGATGGTCGCCGGCTTACCTTACAGAATCAAATAACCCATGAAATTACCTGCTACTATGAGACGTTATATACTGCGGCTGATTCTGATCCGATTGATGTTGACGAGATTTTAACTGCTATCCCATCAGTTTTAACAGAGGACCATAATGCGAAATTTTTAGCTCCTTTTACTGCAGACGAAATTTCAGCTTTCATTGCTTGTTCAGCATCTCACAAATCTCCTGGTCCTGATGGCCTACCTAAGGAGTTTTTTGTTCGCTTTTGGCCTATTATAGGGCCTGTTTTTACGGATATTGTGAATGAAATCTTGAATGGTGGCACAATTCCAGCCGATTTCAAGAGAGGTACGGTTGTCCTGATACCTAAATCTGCTGGTTTGAAGACAGCTAGTGACTTTCGTCCTTTAACCCTTTTAAATTTTGACTATAAGACGGCCGCTAGGGCTCTTAATGCACGTCTATCCCTTTTGCTTACACCTGTGATACCTCCTTGTCAAAGCTGCTTTCCAGGGCGCTCCATATTGACGTCTCTGGCGGGGTATCGTGATGTCGTGTCGATTGTCGCTGTCACCAATATTTCCTGTGCGCTTTTATTTGTTGATTTTAGTAAGGCTTTTGATCGTGTGTCCCATTCATTTTTAGAGCTTCTGCTGCGCCGGCTCGGTTTTAATGAACAGGCGCTGCTGGTACTTAAGAATATGACGACTGGCATTTCTGCTAAGATTGACATTAATGGCCAGCTAACAAAGGTCATTGATATTCAACGTGGCTTCCCGCAAGGTAGTCCTTTATCCATGACCCTTTATGCTCTCTCCCTTCAACCACTCCTCACACGTCTCAACTCGACACTTCGTGGTCTTACGATCTCTGGGGTTACCCAGACGGCAACAGCTTATGCTGATGATTTGGTTGTTTTGCTTCGTTCCACCACAGAAGTGCCGCAGTTGAAAATGGAACTCGATAAATTTTCTGCGGCCTCAGGTTCTCGTATCAATCCCCGTAAAAGCAAGCTCCTGAATTTGCGGGGCTTTGAACGTGTGGTTGTTCCGTGGGTTACAGCTGTTGAACACCATACACATTTAGGTATCTATTTTGAACGTTGTCCTCTTCGGATGGCTGCAAAAAATTGGCAAGTGGCCATTTCCAAGCTGCAAGGTGTTTTATTAGAACACTCATGGCGTTCGATACCGCTACTGCAAAAAAAGCGTGTATTAGACACTTATGTTTTACGTAAAGTATATTACGTCGCTCAGTTGTTTCCGCCTCCCCGAATGCAGGGTGCAAAAATTGTCCAGCTCATTAACAGATATATTTGGCGGGGGCATATTTTTAAATTACGTTGTGATGTTCTTACAAAGCCGCGTCTTGAGGGCGGCTTGTCGTTCACAGATGTCCGTGTCAAGGCTGCTGCCCTTTATGTTAAGCGAACCCTCCATCTTTTATTATCTGAGTCCCCGACTGTTACTTCGCGATTATTCCATGTCGTTCGTCCTGCGAGCTTGTCACCGCCCATTAAAGTTGGGCCTCTAAATGCGAAGCTACGACATGTTCGGGACTTCTACATTGAGATTAGTTACCTAGATCTCCATTTACAACGTCGTCCTGTTATTACTACGCTAACCCTGCTTGACAAATGGCCCCGGTCTTCTTCTTCCAAACCGATTGTTTTGCATTATCCCAGTTTTAATTGGCGTAACATATAGACGAATATTAGCTTACCCGTTCATTCAGCAACTGTTGCCTCCCTATGGTATAAGGTAGTTAATCAGCTGATTCCTACGAACGAACGCCTTCATCGTATAGGTTTATGTGTCTCTCCGCTTTGTCAAACGTGTGGTTGTGTTGATACACTCCAACACCGATTTACCTGCGCTGACCGTCATCGCATGTGGCACTGGCTGCGCCGACAATTGGCTTTACTCACCAGGAGCTCCGAATCGGCATTTAAGACTGATATTCTCTGCTGGCCGGACACGGTTTTTTATCCCCGGACCAAGAACAACACAGTTATGTGGCTTCTTGGCCGTTACATTTTTGCGGTGGTTGATGATCATGGTATTACCGATTTTATTTCATTTACTGGTTACATGCTTCATGAGTACTGGACGCAAAAGTCTTTCCCACACCTTAAGAGAGACTTTGCGAATATGCTTACTATTGTTTTCGAAAAGCAGGGAGTTGGTTAAGTTTCAATTTCTATTGATCGCTCCTGTGCCTGAATCATTAATGGAACCGGTAGAGGGGCATACTGAGCTAACTTCATGACAAGGAAGACATTCTCGCTAGTTCTTAGGTACAATCTTGGCAGGAAGGCAAAATAACTGTTTGGATAGACAACGCTTCATAAGTCCCGTGTTCACATATAAGTATCATAAAAAAAAATGTATAAGGCGTCGGACTTCGGATCTGAAGATTACAGGTTCGAATCCTGTCACGCTCGTGTTTTTCCAGTTCTGAAACAGAAACATACCGTTTTTGTGTAGCACTAGAGCAGTACGAAACCGTGTGAATGTTGCTGTTGACCATTTTCTGCTTGGAGATGCTCTTCAGCCTGAAACACGCACAACAAGACCGGTGTTAACTAGCGAATTGGTTGGCAGAGAGCCGTCGCCGCGAGTTTTTGACTGGCTCTTGCTCATCTAAAACAACGTCGGAAAGTAACTCGTTCGGCTTATGAGTCACATCAAGTATGTGTGCTAATTTTGACGAAACTAGCTCTGCAGGTTGTCATGCAATTCTTTTACATCTCAGAAATGATTATGAAATAAAAGTGAACTACGTGACGAGTGTGATGTTAGGAAAACATTAATCAGCATGGAGAATTTCTGTATGGGACCAATCAACCCATACGAGTAATGTGTGACGTGCTAACCGGCACGTATTCACCGAGGCAGCGCGGCTACCTCAGCCGGTAGAGCATGAGGCTCTTAATCTCACGGTCGTGGGTTCGAGCCCCACGCTTGGCGGAACGGAATTTTGTTCCTCTGCAGATGTAAATTACCGTTTTTCTGATTAATGTGATGTAATGGAAATAGCAACTTTAAACTTTGCCTACGTCTCCGTTAGTCGCAAGGAAACTGTATCTGAAGGTGAAGGTGATTTTGTAGACATGTGTGAAAGACATGTTCTGAAATGCCAGGGGTGTTATTTTGAGAGCACTTCGTTTACGTGTCAGATGTGTAGCCAAGCAGTAATGGGTCGCCATAGCTGAAAATATTAGACGGTAATATGAAGTGTTGTCAGCTGAAGTCTGATGATCCAGACGACCGTAAGGACGAAGTACGCAAAAGTACCGTTAGATCGCGCCTCTTTAGCTCAGTGGCAGAGCACTGGTCTATTAGAGCAGGGGTCGTGAGTTCGATCCTGACAGGAGGCACACGAATTTTGGATATCAGTTGCGCGTCGTGGCCTTATAGCAAACAGTATCTGGGATGACGAACAATTAGCGAGAGGCGTTTTATTAAGAATTACTCTCAGATGTGATTAACGCGAATGGCGCACATAAAGCATTTGCCAAAGCGGTACAGCATAAGGTGGGACGGGGCAGTCTGAAATATATATTATTGATGTATTTCTCACATATCTCAGAGCCTTTCGCGGTCGTCATCGTCGTCCTCGTCATCGCCGCCGCCGCCACTTTTGTAGAAGTAGCAAATGCGGCGAGGGACGCCCTGCCTTCGATTCCGAATGCACAAAGTGTGTGGTCTAGTTTCCCAGTCTATATTTGGTAGGTCTCGTAATAGGTTGAATGTATCAAGTGCGTGGGAAAGAGCAAGGGGCAGCGGCTGTGTAGAACGAAAACACAACTCCTCAGTGGTGTGAGCGTTTTGAGATGAGTCGTATATAAGTTACACTTGTTTGTCAGTGACCGTGTGTCCTAATGGATAAGGCGTCGGACTTCGTATCCGAAGATTACGGGTTTGATTCCTTTCACGGTCGTGTTTTTCCACTTCTGGAAAAGAAACATACGGTTTATGTGTAGCACTTGAGCAGTACGAAACCGTGTGATTGTTGCTGTTGACCATTTTCTGCTTGGAGATGCTCTTGAGTTTGAAACACGCACAACAAGACCGTTGTTAAGTAGCGTATTGGTTGGCAAAGTGCCGTTGCCACCAGTTTTTGACTGGCACTTGCACATCTAAAACAACGTCGGAAAGTAACTCGTTCGGCTTATGAGTCACATCAAGTATGTGTGTTAATTTTGACGAAACTAGCTCTGCAGGTTGTCATGCAATTCTTTTACCTCTCAGAAATGATTATGAAATAAAAGTGAACTACGTGACGAGTGTGACGTTAGGAAAACATTAATCAGCATGGAGAATTTCTGTATGGGACCAATCAACCCATACGAGTAATGTGTGACGGGCTAACCGGCACGTATTCACCGAGGCAGCGTGGCTAGCTCAGTCGGTAGAGCATGAGGCTCTTAATTATAGGGTCGTGGGTTCGAGCCCCACGCTGGGCGAAACGGAATTTTGTTCCTCTGCAGATGTAAATTACCGTTTTTCTGATTAACGTGATGTAATGGAAATAGCTACTTTAAACTTTGCCTACGTCTCCGTCAGTCGCAAGGAAACTGTATCTGAAGGTGAAGGTGATTTTGTAGACATGTGTGAAAGACATGTTCTGAAATGCCAGTGATGTTATTTTGAGAGCACTTCGTTTACGTGTCAGATGTGTAGCCATGCAGTAATGGGTCGCCATAGCTGCAAATATTAGACGGTAATATGAAGTGTTGTCAGCTGAAGTCTGATGATCCAGACGACCGTAAGGACGAAGTACGGAAAAGTATCGCTAGATTGCGCCTCTTTATCTCAGTGGCAGAGCACTGGTCTAGTATACCAGGGGTCGTGAGTTCAATCCTCACAGAAGGCAGACGAATTTTGGATATCAGTTGCGCGTCGTGGCCTTATAGCAAACAGTATCTGGCTTTTGCAGAAGTAGCAAATGGCCATCGTAGCAAATGCGGCGAGGGACGCCCTGCCCTCGATTCCGAATGCACAAAGTGTGTGGTCTTGTTTCCCAGTATATATTTGGTCGGTCTCGTAACAGGTTGAATGTATCAAGTGCGTGGGAAAGAGCAAGGGGCAGCGGCTGTGTAGAACGAAAACACAACTCCTCAGTGGTGTGAGCGTTTTGAGATGAGTCATATTTAAGTTACACTTGTTTGTCCTTGACCGTGTGTCCTAATGGATAAGGGGTCGGACTTCGGATCCGAAGATTGGAGGGTCGAATCTTCTCACGGTCCTGTTTTTCCAGTTCTAAAAAGGATACATACCGTTTTAGTGTAGCAATTGAGCAGTGAGAAACCGTCTGAATGTTGCTGTTGACCATTTTCTGCTTTGATCGTTCCCGGGAAAACCAGTAGTAGTTACCGAAAGCACATCTGGAGGCATTCTGTAATCTGTAGAGTTTCAGAGTGTCGATGAAACACTGAAAGTGCACCGAGATTGAATACAACAAGATCATTGTAAACTTTCCTCCATGGGTGTAATGTCTCACACTGTCTACCCATTGATCGTTCCCTGGAAGACCAGTAGTAGCTTCCGAAACACATCTGGAGGCATTCTGTAATCTGTGGACATTCAGAGTATTGATGAAACACAGATATAGCATCGGGATTGAATACAACATTCACCATGGGGACTTATCTCCATGGTTGTAATGTCTCAAACTCTCTACGGTTTGTTCGATTCCTGGTAGACCAGTAGTAGTTTCCCAAGCACATCTCGAAGCATTCTGTAATCTGCGGACCTTCAGAGTGTTAATGAAACAAAGAAATTGCATCGGGATTGTATACAAGAAGCATCATGCGGACTTTTCTCCATGGGAGTAATGTCACAATCTGTCTACTCTTTGCTCGTTCGCTGGAAGACCTGTAGTAGTTTCCGAAACACATCTGGTGGGATTCTGTAGTCTGTGAACCTTCATAGTGTTGATGAAACACAGATATCTCATCGGGATTGAATACAACAATCACAATGCGGACTTTTCTCTATGGGAGTAATGTCTCAAACTGTCTGCATTTTGATCGTTCCCAGGAAGACCAGTAGTAGTTGCCGAAGCACATCTGGAGGCATTCTGTAATATGTGGACCTTCTGAGTGATGATGAAACACAGAAATTGCACCGCGATTAAATACAACAAACACCATGCGCAGTTACCTCCATGGGAGTAATGTCTCAAACTGTCTACGCCTTGATCGTTCCCAGGGAGACCAGTAGTAGTTTCCGAGTAACATCTTTATACATTCTGTAATCTGTGGACCTTCAGAGGGTTGATGAAACACTGAAATTGCATCGGGATTGAATACAACAGGCACCATGCGGACTTTCCTCCATGGGAGTAACGTCTCAATCTGTCTACGTTTTGATCGATCCCTGGGAGACCTGTAGTTGTTTCCGAAGCACATCTGGAGCATTCTGTAAACTGTGGAGCCTCAGAGTTTTGATCAAACCCAGAAATTTCATCGAGATTGAATACAACAGGCACCATGCGAACTTTCCTCTATGGGAGTAATGTCTCAAACTGTCTACGCTTTGATCGATCCCTGGAAGACCAGTAGTAGTTTATGAGTCACATCTGGAAGCATTCTGTAATATGTGGACCTTCAGAGTGTTGATGAAACATAGATATTGCATCGGGATTGAATACAGCAGGCACCATGCGGGCTGTTCTCCATGGGAGTAATGTCTCAAAGTGTCTACGGTTTGTTCGATACCTGGAAGACCAGTAGTACTTCCCGGGTCACATCCGGAGGCATTCTGCAATCTGTGGGCTTTCAGAGTGTTGATGCAACATAGATATTGCATCGGGATTGAATACAACATTCACCATGGGGACTTATCACCATGCGAGTAATGTCACAAACTGTCTACGCTTTGCTCGTTCCCTGGAAGACCTGTAGTAGGTTCCGAAACACATCTGGTATGATTCTGTAGTCTGCTAACCTTCAGAGTGTTGATGAAACACAGAAATTTCATCGGGATTGAATACAACAATCACAATGCGGACTTATCTCTATGGGAGTAATGTCTCAAACTGTCGACGCTTTGATCGATCCCTGGAGGACATGTAGTTGTGTCCGAAACACATCAGGAGGTATTCTGTAATCTTAGGACCCTCAGAGTGTTGATAAAACACAGAAATTGCATCGGGATTGAATACAACAGGAACCATGCTCACTTTTCTCCATTTGAGTAATGTCTCAATTTGTCTACGCTTTGATCGTTCCCAGGAAGACCAGTAGTAGTTTCCGAAGTACATCTGGAGGCATTCTGTAATCTGTGGACCTTCAGAGTGTTGATGAAACACAGAAATTGCATCCTGATTGAATACAACAGGCACCATTCGGACATTTCCCCATGGGAGTAATGTCTCAAATTGTCTATGCTTTGATCGATTCCTGGAAGACCAGTAGTAGTTTCCGAAGCACATCTGGAGCCATTCTGTGACCTGTTGGCATTCTGAGTGTTGATGAAAAACAGAAATTGCAACGGAATTGAATACAACAGGCACCATGCGGACTTCTCTCCGTGGGAATAATGTCCCAACCTGTCTACGCTTTGATAATTCCCTGTAAGACCAGTAGTAGTTTCCAAAGCACAACTGGAGGCTTTCTGTGATCTGTAGAACTTCAGAGTGTTGATGAAACATAGATATTGCATCGGGAATGAATACAGCAGGTACCATGCGGATTTTTCTCCATTTGAGTAATGTCGCAAACGGGCTACGCTTTCATCGTTCCCTGGAAGTCCAGTAGTAGCTTCCGAAGCACATCTTGAGCATACAGTAATCTGTGGAGCTTATGAGTGTCGTTGAAACACAGAAATTGCATCGGGATTGAATACAACAGGCACCATACGAACTTTTCTCCATGGGAGTAATGTCTCAAACTGTCTACGCCTTGAATGATTCCTGGAAAACCAGTAGTAGTTTCCGAAACACATCTGGAGTCATTCTGTAATCTGAGGACCTTCACAGTGCTGATGAAACACAGACATTGCAGCGGCATTGAATACAACAGACACCATGCTTACTTTTCTCCATGGGAGTAGTATCTCAAACTGTCTGCGATTTGATCGTTCCCTGGAAGACCACTTAGTAGTTTCCGAAGCACAACTGGAGGCATTCTGTAATCTGTGGACCTTCAGAGTGTTGATGAAATACTGATATTGCATTGGGATTGAACACAGCAGGCACCATGCGGACTTTTCTCCATGGGAGTAATTTCTCAAACTGTCTACGCTTTGATCGTTTCCTGGTAGACCAGTAGTAGTTTCCAAGTAACATCTTTATTCATTCTGTAATCAGTGGTCCTTCAGAGTGTTGATGAAACACTGAAACTGCATCACGATTGAATACAACAGGCACCATGCCGACTTTCCTCCATGGAGTATCGTCTCAAACTGTCTACGCTTTGATCGATCCCTGGCAGACCAGTAGTTGTTTCCGAAAAACATCTGGAGCCTTTCCGTAATCTGAGGACCTTCAGAGTGTTAATAAAACACAGAAATTGCATCGGGATTGAATAGAAGACTCACCATGAGGACTTTTCTCCATGGGAGTAATGTCTCAAACTGTCTTCGCTTTGATCGTTCCCTGGAAGACCAATAGTAGTTTCCGAAGCACATCTGGAGGCATTCTGTAATCTGTGAACTTTGAGAGTTTTGATGAAACACTGAAATTGCATCGGGATTGAATACAACACGCACCATGCTGTCTTTCCTCCATGGGAGTAACGTCTCAAACTGTCTACGCTTTGATCGATTCCTGGGAGACCAGTAGTTGTTTCCGAAACACATCTGGATGCATTCTGTAATCTGAGGACCTTCAGAGTGTTAATAAAACACAGAAATTGCATCGGGATTGAATACGAGACTCACCATGAGGACTTTTCTCCGTGGGAGTAATGTCTCAAACTGTCTACGCGTTGATCGTTCCCTGGAAGACCAGTAGTAGTTTCCAAGTCACATCTGGAAGCATTCTGTAATATGAGGACCTTCACAGTGCTGATGAAACACAGAAATTGCAGCGGCATTGAATACAACAGACACCATCCTCACTTTTCTCCATGGGAGTAATATCTCAAACTGTCTACGATTTGATAGTTCCCTGGAGGACCAGTAGTAGTTTCTGAAACACATCTGGAGGCATTCTTCAATCTGTGGATCTTCAGAGTGTTCATGAAACACAGAAATTGCATCGGGATTGAATACAACAGGCACCATGCGGACTTTCCTCCATGGTAGTAATGTCTCAAACTGTCTACGCTTTGACGTTCCCAGGAAGACCAGTAGTAGTTTTCGGAGCACATGTGGAGGCATTCTGTAAACTGGGGAGCTTAAGACTGTTGATGAAACATAGTATTTGCATCGGAATTGAATAAAACAGGCACCATTCGGACTTTTCTCCATGGGATTATGTCTCAAACTGTCTACGCTTGGATCGTTCTCTGGAAGAACATTAGTAGTTTCAGAAGCAAATCTGGAGGCATTCCATAATATGTGGATTTTCAGAGTGTTGATGAAACACAGTGATTGCATCGGGTTGAATACTACAGGCACCATGCGGTCTTTTCTACATGGGAGTAATGTCTCAAACTGTCTACGTTTTGATCGCTCCCTGAAAGTCCAGTAGCAGTTTTCGTAGCACATCTATAGGCATTCTGTGATCCGTGAGCCTTCGCTGTGCTGATGAAACACAGACATTGCATCGGCAATGAATACAACATTCACCATGCTCAATTTTTTCCATTTGAGTAATGTCTCTAACTGTCTGCGCTTTGATCGTTCCCTGGAAGACCAGCAGATTTTCCGATGCACATCTGGAGGCATTTTGTAATCTGTGGAGCTTAAGAGTGATGATGAAACACAGAATTTGCATCCTGATTGAATACAACAGGCACCATTCGGACTTTTCTCCATGTGAGTAGTGTCTTAAACGTTCTACGCTTTGATCGTTCCCTGGAATAGCAGTAGTAGTTTTCGAAGCACATCTGGAGGCATTTTGTATTCAGTGAACCTTCAGAGAGTTGATGAAATACTGAAATTGCATCATGATTGAATACAGCAGGCACCATGCGGTTTTTTCTCCTTGGTAGTAATGTTTCAAACTGTCTACGCTTTGATCGTTCCCTGGAAGACCAGTAGTAGTTTCCGAGTAACATCTTTATTCATTCTGTAATCAGTGGACCTTCAGAGTGTTGATGCAACACTGAAATTGCATCTGGATTGAATACAACAGGCACCATGCGGACATTCCTCCATGGGAGTATCGTGTCAAACTATCTACGCTTTGACCGATCCCTGGGAGACCAGTAGTTGTTTCCGAAACACATCTGGAGGCATTCTGTAATCTGAGGATCTTCAGAGTGTTAATAAAACACAGAAATTGCATCGAGATTGAATACAAGACTCACCATAAGGACTATTCTCCATGGGAGTAATGTCTAATACTGTCTACGCTTTGATCGTTCCCTGGAAGACCAGTAGTAGTTTCCGAAGCACATCTGGAGGCATTCTGTAATCTGTGAACTTTGAGAGTGTTGATGAAACACAGAAATTTAATCGGGATTGAATACAACAGGCACCATGCGGACTTTTCTCTATGGCAGTAATGTATCAAACAGTCTACACTTTGATCGATCCCTGGAAGACCAGTAGTAGTTTCCGAAGCACATCTGGAGGCATTCCATAATCTGTGGATTTTCAGAGTGTTGATGAAACACAGAAATTGCATCGGGATTAAATAGAACAGGCACCATGCGGACTTTTCTCCTTGGGAGTAATGTCTCAAACTGTCTACGATTTGATCGTTCCCTGGAAGACCAGTAATAGTTTCCAAGTCACATCTGGAGGCATTCTGTAATCTGAGGACCTTCCGAGTTTTGATGAAACACATCGCAGGTTCGAATCCTGCCTCGGGCATGGATGTATGTGATGTCCTTAGGTTAGTTAGGTTTAAGTAGTTCTAAGTTCTAGGGGACTGATAACCACAGCAGTTGAGTCCCATAGTGCTCAGAGCCATTTGAACCATTTGATGAAACACAGAAATTGCATCGGGATTGAATACAAGAGGCACCATGCGGACTTTTCGTCATGTGAGTAAAGTCTCAAACTGTCTACGCTTTGATCGTTCTCTGGAAAACCAGTAGTAGTTTTCGGAGCACATCTGGAGGCATTATGTGACCTGTGGACCTCCACAGTACTGATGAAATACAGTCATTTCAGCGGCATTGAATGCAACAGACACCATGCGGACTTTTCTCCATATGAGTAATGTCTCAAACTATCTACGCTTTGATCGTTCTGTGGAAGACCAGTAGTAGTTTCAGATGCAAATCTGGAGGCATTCCATAATATGTGGATTTTCAGAGTGTTGATGAAACACAGAAATTGCATCGGGATTGAATAGAACAGGTAACATGTGGACTTTCCGCCATGGGAGTAATGTCTCAAACTGTCTATCTACGCTTTGATCGTTCCCTGGAAGACCAGTAGTAGCGTCCGAAGCACATCTGGATGCATTAGATAATCTGTGGATGTTAAGAGTGTTGATGAAACACAGAAATTGCATCGGGATTGAATACAACAAGCACCACACGAACTTTCCTCCATGGGAGTAAAGTCTCAAACTGTCTACTCCTTGATCGTTCCCTGGTAGACAAGTAGTAGTATCCGAGTAACATCTTTATTCATTCTGTAATCCGTGGACCTTCCGAGTGTTGATGAAACACTGAAATTTCATCGGGATTGAATACAATTGGCACCATTCGGTCTTTCCTCCATTGGAGTAACGTCTCAAACTGTCTAAGCTTTGATCGATCCCTGGGAGACCAGTAGTTGTTTCCGAAACACTTCTGGAGGCATTCTGAATCTGAGGACCTTCAGAGTGTTAATAAAAAACACAGAAATTGCATCGGGATTGAATACAAGACTCACCGTGAGGACTTCTCTCCATGGGAGTAATGTCTCAAACTGTCTACGGTTTGTTCGATTCCTGGAAGACTAGTAGTAGTTTCCGAAGCACATCTGGAGGCATTCTGTAATCTGTGAACGTTCTGAGTGTTGATGAAACACAGAAATTTCATCGGGATTGAATACAACAGACATCATGCATACTTTTCTCCATGGTAGTAATGTCTCAAACTGTCTACGATTTGATCGTTCCCTGGTCGACCAGCAGTAGTTTCCAAAGCACATCTGGAAGCATTCTGTAATCTGTGGACCTTCAGAGTGTTAATGAAACACAGAAATTGCATCGGGATTTAATACAGCAGGCACCATGCGTACTTTTCTGCATTTGAGTAATGTCTCAAACTGTCTACGGTTTGTTCAATAAAAGGAATTCCAGTAGTAGTTCCCGGGTCACATCTGGAGGCATTCTGCAATTTGTGGACCTTTAGAGTGTTGATGAAACATTGAAATTGCATCGGGATTGAATACAACAAGCACCATGGGGACTTATCTCCATGGGAATAATGTCTCAAACTCTATGCGGTTTGTTCGATTCCTTGAAGACCAGTAGTAGATTCCCAAGCCCATCTGGAAGAATTCTGTAATCTGTGGTCCTTCAGAGTGTTGATGAAACACTGAAATTGCATCAGGATTGAATACAACAGGCACCATGCTGAATTTCCTCCATGGGAGTAATGTCTCCAACTGACGACGCTTTGATCATACCGTGGAAGACCGGTAGTAGTTTCCGAAGCGCATCTGGAGGCATTCTGTAATCTGTGGAGCTTACGAGTGATGATGAAACACAGAAATTTCATCGGCATTGAATACAACGGGCATCATGCGGACTTTTCTCTATGGGAGTATTGTCTCAAACTGTCTACGTTTTGATCGATCCCTGGAAGACCAGTAGTAGTTTTATGAGGTCATCTGGAGGCATTCTGTAATCTCTGGACCTTCAGAGTGTTGATGAAACAAAGAAATTGCATCGGGATTGAATACAAGCGGCACCATGCGGTCCCTTCTCCATGGGAGTAATGTCTCAAACTGTCTACCCTTTGATCGTTCCCTGGAAGACCAGTAGTAGTTTCCGAAGCACATCTGGAGGCATTCTGTAAACTGTGAACCTGCAGAGTGTTGATGAAACACAGAAATTGCATCGGGATTGAATACAACAGGCACCATGCAGACATACCTCCATGGGAGCAATGTCTCAAACTGTCTACGACTTGACGTTCCCTGAAAAACCAGTAGCAATTTCAGAAGCACATGTGGAGGCATTCGGTAAAAACTGGGGAGCTTAAGAGTGTTGATGAAACACAGTATTTGCATCGGGAGTCAATACAACAGGCACCATTCGGACTTTTCTCAATGGGAGTAATGTCTCAAACTGTCTACGCTTTGATCGTTCCCTGGAAGACCTGTAGTATTTTCAGAACCAAATCTGGACGCATTCCATAATCTGTCGATTTTCAGAGTGTTGATGAAACACAGAAATTGCAACGTGATTAAATACCACAGGCATCATGCGGACTTTTCTCCTTGGAGTAATGTCTCAAACTGTCTACGCCTTGATCGTTCCCTGGAAGGTCAGTAGTAGTTTCCGAGTAACATCTTTATTCATTCTGTAATCTGTGGACCTTCAGAGTGTTGGTGAAACACTGAATTTGCATCGGGATTGAATACAATAGGCGCCATGTTGACTTTCCTCCATGGGAGTAACGTCTCAAATTGTCTACGCTTTGATCGATCTCATAGAGACCAGTAGTTTTTTCTGAAACACTTCTGGAGTCATTCTGTAATCTGAGGACCTTCAGAGTGTTGATGAACCACAGAAATTGCATCAGGATTGAATACAACAGGCACCATGCGGAGTTTCCTCCATGGGAGTAATGTCTCCAACTGACAATGCTTTGATCATACCGTGGAAGACCGGTAGTAGTTTCCGAAGCGCATTTTTAGGCATTCTGTAATCTGTGGAGCTTACGAGTGATGATGAAACACAGAAATTTCATCGGGATTGAATACAACGGGCACCATGCAGTCTTTTCTCAATGGGAGTAATGTCTCAAACTGTCTACGCTTTGATCGTTCCGTGGGAGACCAGTAGTGGTTTCCGAAGGACATCTGGAGGCATTCTGTAATTTGTGAACCTGCCGAGTGTTGATGAAACACAGAAATTTCATCGGGATTGAATACAACATTCACCATGCGGACTTTTCTCTATGGGAGTAATGTACCAAACTGTCTACGCTTTGATCGATACCTGGGAGATCAGTAGTAGTTTCCGAAACACATCAGGAGGCATTCTGTAATCCGAGGACCTTCAGTGTGTTGATGAGACACAGATATAGCATCAGGATTGAATACAACAATCATCAAGCCGACTTTCCCTCATGGAAGTAGTGTCTAAATCTGTCTACGCTTCGATCGTTCCCTGGAAGACCAGTCGTAGCTCCTGAGTCACATCTGGAGGCATTCTCTAATCTGTGGACTTTCATAGTGTTGATGAAACATAGATATTGCATCCGGATTGAATACAACAGGCAGCATGCATACTTTTTTCCATGTGAGTAATGTCTCAAACTGTCAACGGTATTTTCTATATCTGGAAGACCTGTAGTAGTTCCCGAGTCACATCTGGAGACATTCTGTAATCTGTGGACCTTCAGAGTGTTGATGAAACATAGATATTGCATCTGGATTGAATACAACAGGCCCCATGCGGGCTTTTCTCCATGGGAGTAATGTCTTAAACTGTCTACGCTTTGATCGTTCCCTGGAAGACCAGTAGAAGTTGCCGAAGCACATCTGGAGGTATTCTGTAATCTGTGCCCTTCAGAGTGTTGTTGAAACGCAGAAATTTCATCGTGATTGAATACAACAGGCACCATCCGGACATTTCTCCATGGGAGTAATGTCTGAAACTGTATACGGATTGTTCGATTCCTGGAAGACCAGTAGTAGATTCCCAAGCACATCTGGAAGCATTCTAAAATCTGTGGACCTTCAGAGTGTTAATGAAACAAAGAAATTGCATCGGGATTGAATACAAGAGGGACAATGCGGACTTTTCTCCTTGGGAGTAATGTCTCAAACTGCCTACGCTTTGATCGTTCCCTGGAAGACAAGTACTAGGTTCCGAATCACATCTTGAGGCATTCTGTACTCTGTGAACATTCAGAGTGTTGATGAAACACCGAAATTTTATCGGGATTGAATTCAACAGGCACCATGCGGATTTTCTCTATGGGAGTAATGTCTCAAACTGTCTGCGCTTTGATCGATACCTTGAAGACCAGTAGTATTTTCCGAAATACATCAGGAGGCATTCTGTAATCTCAGGACTTTCAGAGTGCTGATGAATCACAGACATTGCATCGGCATTGAATACAATAGGCAGCCTGCCCACTTTTCTCCATGGGAGTAATGTCTCAAACTGTCTACGCTTTGATCGTTCCCTAGAAGACCATTAGTAGTTTCCCAAGCACATCTGGAGGCATTTTTTGGTCTGTGGACCTTCAGAGCGTTGACAAAACACAGAAATTGCATCGGGTTGAATACAACAGGCACTATTCGGACTTTTCTCCATGGGAGTAATATCTCAAACTGTCTACGCTTTGATCGTTCCTGGAAGACCAGAAGTGGTTTCCGAAGCACATCTGGAAGCATTCTGTAATCTGTGGAGTTTCAGAGTGTTGACGAATTACAGAAATTGCATCTGGATTGAATACAACAGGCACCATGCGAATTTTTCTCCATGGCAGTATGTTGTAACCGCAGAAAAGCCAAGTCTAAATGCAGTTGTTCTCAGACGATACACCAGAAATCATACCGGGAGATAGAGTTAACAGGGGACGGCAGGCGTGTTAGAGGGGTCACAAAAGGTAACGACGCAGCCAAATAGCCGAGGCGGCGGTCCAAGCGGCCAGGCAGCTGCGCGTGATAAGCAAGGAAGCAGACTCAGCTATTAAGATAAACAGGGCGCTCTGGGCAGGTCCCTTAATAAACAATAACTTGCAGTATCAACACTCTTGGCTAGAGGGAGAAGTCTGGGAGCGGAGAGAGAAAGAAAGAGGGCCCTAGGTGGGGACCGCACTACGTCATGTGGAGCCAATGAAGGGCTCAGGACGCAGTGCGTGACCATATAGGGAGAGGCCCCTCTACCCCTCCACCCAGCTTCTGAAGAAAAGTACTGAAGTTAATACTAAAACAATCCCTAATAAGGAAAAGTTGCACTCGACGCTACGTCATGCCAAGCGCTGGCGGGGTCGAAGAGGAAGAGCTAACAAAACTCGGAGGCACGCCGCTCCGGGGATCTCTCTCTCTCGGGTTTAGGCAGCGACGGTAGTCAGCGTGAGTAGCAGCCGACTTGGGCTGAGGGCGGGCTGCAGGCAGACAGTTGGAGATAGTCGCCGATGAGCGTTTAGGCAGCGACCGCGGGACTCTGACGTAGGGTGCTAGTGTGGGCAGCAAAGTGCTGGAAAGTTCTATCAGGCAGCCAGAACGGTGGAAGTCAGTCACCGTCTCTGTAATGGGCTTGGCTATTCTGTAGGTACAATCACTACGCAGTTAGGGTGATCTGTATTCTTTATGAATAAATTAGAACTTTTATAACGTCCATACGAGTTTACTTCTACCAACATCCTAGCCTTGTACCTTCACACCAGGGAATTTAACATCTTAGCCAGATCAAAAGTCTCCCTCTCAATTAGGTCAACCGGCTAATTCCCGTTTACGAACCGTGTCGCTCAATCCCTCGCAAAACCCACGCTTGGGACGCGACATAAATAAAAGTTTTTGGTGCCAGGTGTGGGGTACCACAAAGGCATATAGGCAAAGAGGAGATAGGAGCCAGTAGATTTTGCTACAGCGACTGTGGCAATTAGCAGGAAGTTGTGGCGACTCGCAACTTTCAGCATTAGTAGCCCCACTACGACAGAGTCCAGAGAAGTAGTCCTCGCGAGTGCAGGGCAACGCAGGATAGCGGCAGCACGACGCGGAGCGACGAGGCACTGAGGTGCCTAAGCAGCCAGCGTTCGAGACCGGGGGTCCGGGCCGAGCAGCGGCAGCAGCCGTAGCAGCGGCAGCCGAGGCGAGCGACGGGGTCGGCACAGCCCAGCAGAGCGGCGGCCGACGCATCGCGGCAGCGCGGAAAAGCGCGGGCATAGAGAGCACAGAGACAGCGCGGAGCAGCGCGGCACAACGCGAGACAACGCGGATCAGCGGAACAGACGGCGCACCACAAGAGAAGCGGTACATACAATATTATATTAAGAATTTTGTATCTTGTATTGTAAAGTGCTAACATAGTTAAGTTGGTAAGATGGCCCAAACTAACGAAGTTCCGTCATCCTCCAGTAGCGGTAAGATATCAGTGAAAGAAGCCTTGTGTATAGTTCCAAAAGTGTTCGAAGGAAATAAGTGAGATCTTAGGGAGTTTATTGGAAATGTAGACGCTGCATTTGAACTTGTGAAACCGGAGGAACACGAAACGTTACTGAAGTTTGTTAAAGCCAAAATAACCGGAGAGGCCAGATCGAGGCTGCAAGTAAGGGAACGCACGGGGACATGGCAGGAAGTAAAACATGTTCTAGAGGAAAATTATGCGAGTAAGCGTACCACTGACTACTACGCGTGCAAGATATTTCAATCGAGACAGGGACAAGGAGAGCCAATTGCGACATGGGCAAGCCGAATAGATGAAATGCAAAGGGATTTCAGGGAAGCAGTAAGCAGAGTTACGGCTAGGGAGAACTTAAAGGGCGCAATAGAACTGGTTGATTCACTAGGAAGAGCATGCTTTATACAAGGGTTAAGCAATGATAGAATACAGACGATAGTAAGAAGTAGAGGCGATGAAATCACGCTAGCAGCGGCCTTGGAACTAGCATTGCAAGAAGAAAGTGCAATACTGTCAATGAAAGAGCGGGGACTAGCCCCAAGAGTAACTTTCAACCGGGGAAAGGAAACGGTGAAGAATACCAGAGATATTAGAGATTTGAAATGTTTCAATTGTGGATTGAGAGGGCACATGGCAAGCAAGTGTAGAAAGAATAGGCCAGAGGGAAGAGTACGGATAATGACGGGCAAAGAGTTTACGAATTTTTGTTACGGGTGCGACAAGCCAGGACATACAGACGCGGAACGCCGGGTAAGATTAAGAAAAATTCAGCCGATAGATACAAGAGACTTTAGAGGAAATCATAGGGAAGCTGATGGAGGGTTACGAGAGTGGAGGTGCCCACAATGTAATCTACCAGGGAACTGTGGAGTTCCGTGTACGAGGGTAAAAGACGTTGCTTGTTTCAAGTGTAAGCGGCCGGGACATTACGCGAAAGGTTGTCACGCAGGGCCCTGGCACGCATGGAGAAAAGGCAGGGTGCCAGTATCGAGCAAAACCGGTAAAGTGGTGCAGGGAAACTAAGAGGCGGCAAGGCCGCACAGTCGGGCCTTGTTGCGATAGGTAAACCCTCAGTTAGGGTAATCGACTGTGCAACAGAAAATGACGTTTTGGTTTTATACTGCATAGAATTAAAAAGATATTTGAAGTTGCTAATAGACACTGGAGCACAGTTGTGTCTGCTCAAGAGAACGAGTATTCCGATAAATAGTACACTTGCAATTAATGAAGCGGAAAGGCTTCGGCTAAAAGGTGTAACCAGTGAGGCCGTCAGCACAATAGGTACGGTACAGGTACACTTAAGTGTGGACGGTTCTGAGCAAGTAGGGCAAAAATTTCACGTGTACGGGAGAGGATTAGATATTCCGTACGACGGACTGATAGGCAGAAATTTCTTGACAGAGCATAGAGTTAAGTTAGACTATGCAGGTAAAATAGTGAGACTAAAAGGGCGAGATATACCCTTAGTAGTAGAGGAAGAGCCAAAGGGACATGAGAACGAACAAGATTCAGAAGTAGGCGGGGAAATAGGCCCCCGAGAGGAAAAAATAATGTTATTAAAGGTGGAAGGAAATGTAAAAAGGGGAATCGAAAAGGAAATGATTATTCCTAGGCAGGCGATTGTACAAGGGGTACATTTACCTGAAGCGTTAGTAAAAGTGCGAAATGGGAAATCCATAGTAAGTGCATTAAACTTGTCAGAAGACAGAGTGCAGTTAGGAAACGTCAGGTTAATGACGGAAGAATTAGAAAAAGTAGGGAAAATACGCGAAGTAAAATGTTGTACTAATGTCATAGGAAAGACAGAAAGTCGTACTAGTGTGTTGCGAAGGCAATTAAGAATGGATCATTTGAACGCTGAAGAGAAAAGCGCTCTAGCAGAGGTTTTGCGCGGAATACGGAGATGTATTTCATCTACCAGGGGACAACCTGTCCTATACTTCCGCAGTGAAGCACAGAATACCGATTGCACCGGAACACGCGGGAAAGGTAGTAAACGCTAGACCGTACAGGATCCCGGAAGCGCAAAAGGAAGTGCTAAGGGAGCAAATAGAGCAGATGCTAAGAGATGACATAATTGTCGAGAGTAAGAGCGCTTGGAACGCACCGTTACTGTTAGTTCCAAAGAAGCTAGACGCTAGTGGCAAACAGAAATGGAGAATCGTAGTGGACTACAGACGATTAAATGATATCACTGTAGGCGATGCATTTCCGCTACCGAATATCTCCGAGATACTGGATCAGTTAGGGCAAGCTAAGTACTTCTCGACGCTTGACCTCGCAAGCGGGTACCATCAAATATTGATGGACGAGAAGGACAGAGAGAAAACGGCATTTAGCTCAAACTATCAGCATTACGAATACAAACGAATGCCGATGGGACTGAAGGGAGCCCCAGGATGTTTTCAGAGACTGATGAATACAGTCTTGGCAGGTTTACAAGGAGTGAAATGCTTTGTATATCTAGACGACATAGTATGCTATGGGAAAAACTTGCAGGAGCATAACGAAAAGCTCCGGGAAATATTTGACAGGTTGCGAGAGCACAATTTGAAGCTGCAACCAAACAAGTGTGAATTCCTGAGGAAGGAAGTAATCTTCCTAGGTCATTGCATCACTGACAAAGGAATATCACCAGATATGGCGAAGGTGGAGAAGGTGAAGTTCTTCCCACAGCCAAAGACAACTAAGGAACTAAAAGGGTTTCTCGGATTGATAGGTTACTACCGCCGTTTCATTGCTAACTTCAGCAAGATTGCGAAACCTCTCCATGAGCTCTTAAAAAAAGGGAGTGGAGTACCGATGGAGCGAACGTCAGAACAATGCGTTCGAAGAACTAAAAGAGAAATTAATAAACCCTCCGTTACTTCAGTACCCTGACTTTACGAAACCGTTCATCATTACAACGGATGCGAGTAACGCAGCCTTGGGTGCAGTGTTATCGCAAGGTAAGAAGATTGGCGAAGACTTGCCCATCGCATATGCATCCAGAGCATTGAACAAAGCCGAACTAAATTATAGCACAACGGAAAAAGAGTTGTTGGCTATAGTTTACGCAGTAAAACAGTTCAGACCATATGTATATGGCAGAAAGTTCACTGTAGTGACAGACCATAAGCCACTAACGTGGATATTTAGTGTCAAAGATCCGAGTTCGAGACTCCTGAAGTGGAGACTGAATCTCGAGGAGTATGATTATGAAGTAATATACAAGCCAGGAAAGTTAAATAGTAATGCGGATGCGCTGAGTAGAATAAGGCATGAAGGGAAGGAAGAGATAGATGCGAAGCAGAAGGTGGAGACAGAGATCTCGGCAGCAAAAGCAAATGGGGAAGAAAGTTCCGTAAACGTGCGGCAAGCACAAGTGTCGAGTGAAATAGAACAGGAAACGGATAGTGGTGAGGAAATTAGTCCCGAAGAAAAAGAAAATATACTAAAGAAAATGCATGACAATCCCTTGGGAGGTCACCAAGGAATGCACAGGACACTCGAAAGAATTAAAGCATACAAGCAGTGGCGCGGAATGAAGCGTGACATTGAAAATTACATTAGGAAATGCCCATCGTGTCAAAAGAATAAAAACACGCAAATGAAAACTAGGATGCCCTTAGAAATTACAGACACAGCAGAAACAGTATTCGGAAAGTGTGCGATGGATATAGTGGGTCCACTAGATGTATCTAATACAGGAAAAAGGTACATGTTAACATTCCAAGACGATCTGAGTAAATTTACCTTAGCAATCCCAATTGACAAACAAGATGCCGAAACAGTAGCTGAGGCATTTGTGGAAAACGTAGTATTAAGGTATGGAATCCCATCAGTATTATTAACAGATCAAGGGTCTAACTTTCTGAGTGATGTATTTAAAAGTGTATGTAAATTGTTGAAGGTAAAGCGTATAAATACTACAGCGTACCACCCTGAATCAAATGGTGCACTAGAAAGAAGTCAGAGAACTATTGTAGAGTATCTCAGACACTTTGTAACAGGAGATCAAAGTTCTTGGGACAAATGGGTACCGTATGCAATTTTTGTGTTCAACACTACACCACACAGCAGCACAGGATACACACCATTTGAATTACTATACGGAAGAAAGGTTAACATACCAGGAGTACTGCAGCAAGAAACACAGCAGGTAAGTTACAATTATGAAATGTATGTAAATAAACTAAGAGCGAGAATGCAGGAAGCCCACAGAGTGGCCAGAGACTCGATTATAAGAAGTAAGAAAATCAGTAAGGAACAGTATGACATGAAACAAAATCCAAAAAACTTCAAGGTAGGAGATAAAGTATTACTGCACGATGAGTCGGTGAGACGGGGTAGATCTCGGAAATTAGATTCACAATGGAGAGGTCCATTTGAAGTAGTAAAAGTGGAAGGTCCTAACGTAGTAATAAAAGTTAAAAGAAATAAGGAAACAAAAGTACATGCCAACAGGCTGAAACAATTCTTTTAAAATTCAGGTATGGCACTCAAGTGGCAGGTAGTGAAATTCGTCATAGTGATAACAGCATACTACATCACTGCATCAGAGCATGCAACAAATGAGTACCAAGTGACGCCATTTCCGAGTTCATCAGGACTATATTACGATAATAGAGGACAGGTAGAAATACACAGTACCACATGGAGAATAGTCACATACGTAAAACTAGATATAATAACAGAAAGGTTTCAGAATGCAGAGAGGTATGGTAGGGCAGCGGTACAAAGATGCCGAGAAACACTAACACAATTAAATGTAGGATTAATAGAATGCAGGGTACTAGACCAACAAGTAACCCATCATGTGGAAAAAATCACAGGATTGCAACTTTTAGTACAGCAGCTAACGAAACACGAGACCAGAAGGAAGAGAGGAGTATTCAACTTCGTCGGGCAGGTAAGTAAAATACTGTTCGGGACGTTGGACGAAGCAGATGCAGTATACTATAAGGAAAGAATAGACGCTATGGAGAAAAACTCAGAAGGTTTGTTGAGGCTAACAAAGGAACAGGTGGCAGTGGTAAGAGCCACATTGGCGGGAGTAAACAGGACGGTATATACACTAGAGTCAAATGAGCACGTTCTGAAGACAGGTATGCAAAGACTAGAACGATTCATGAAGGAATACGTGAAGGAAACCGATATAGGGTTTAAACGTGTAGCGTCCTTCGCCACAGTAACAGAGCAAGTATTACAACTATCGGCAGTGTTTGGTCAGATCGAAGAGGAATACGAACAAATGATAAATGCCATTGTAAATGCTCAGAAGGGAATACTACAGCCTCATATAATTAATCCAGTCCAAATTGTAAAATACCTAAGTTTAATACGGGAAGAACTAAAAGATGTAAAGTTTCCTGTTCCTCTTACGGAGTCCTCAGGTTATCTATTGTTAAGAATAATTGATTTAGATGTTTTCATCTCGGGTAGCATACTAGGATATGTAATTAATATTCCATTAATAAATAATAACAATTTCAATTTGTATAGAGTACTCCCACTACCAAAAGAAATTCCAAACATGAAAGGTAAATATGTGTACATACAGCCAGAGAAAGAATTCTTACTAATAGATGAATCCAAAAGGCAGTACGCGAAACTTTCTGCGGATGAACTAAAATGCAAGGAGCTAAGTAAAAATAGGAGACTGTGCAAACAAGCATTCGCCTTGCTGTCAACATGCGACCACGAAGAGTGCGAAGCCAAATTGTTGCAACCGGTAAGAGAAATTCCGGAAGACTGTGTGCGAAAAATAGTCGCACTGAATCAGAGCCTTTGGACTCATCTAAACAGTAACGAATGGCTATATGTAGCACCGAAGGAAGAAGGCTTAACAGTATTGTGGGGAAGGGAACCACCAAAGGACCTAGTAATAAAAGGGGTAGGAAAAATTAGTTTTTACAGTAAATGTAAGGGGTATGGCACTAGAGTGTTCATACAAACAGATAGAGTGATCCAGAGTAATGTGACGAAGAAAGACATAGTTCCGCAGATCAATCTAGAATTCGATTGTTGCGTGGTAAACAAGGAAAAAAGGAATGTCTCAACGTTAGCATTAGATTTGCCATTGGACCAGGTAATAACACAGTTAGACGACTTGAAAGTCGCAGGAAAAAGACTGGATGATGTCCAGAAGATGGTAGAGAGACAAGAGGAGGAAATGAAGTACTCCAGGTACTTCACACATTACTCCATAACTACGTATGTAGCCATATCAATAGTTATTCTAATCATAATAACATGCTGTTGTAAAAACTGTAAATGTTGTAAAGACTGTTTTAAAAGTATATGGAAATATTTTGAAGACAGTGATTGTTGTGGAAAAGTATGTATAAGAAATACCATAGTGAACCAATACCAGAGACTAGTTCAGCTAGAAGACACAGTAATAAAGAAACTGAAGCGATAGTAATTTATGAAAGATGTGGAAAAGACCAAGGTGATACGGTCGCTTTCAGAAACAGACGTTAAATAACTGTATTTGAAATGTGTAATTGAAATGTAACTGTATTTGAAATGTGTAATTGAAATGTAACTGTATTTGAAATGTAATTCTAATTGAAATGTGAATGTATGTATCAATGAAAGTGTCTTTTGATTTTAATGCAAATGCTTTTGACATAACTGAATGTTAGGCATGTATAATGTAATTGTATTATTGTGTGTTTAATGAATTTGACTTTACTAAATGAAAATGAAAAATATAACATATCAGATGCTAATGTAATAAACAAATCTGTAAAGCATGTAATGGAAAAAAAATTAAAAAAGAGTCACAATTGACGCTACTCTGAGGAGTAACGCCAATTTCCCTGGCGGGGGAGGTGTTGTAACCGCAGAAAAGCCAAGTCTAAATGCAGTTGTTCTCAGACGATACACCAGAAATCATACGGGGAGATAGAGTTAACAGGGGACGCCAGGCGTGTCAGAGGGGTCACAAAAGATAACGACGCAGCCAAATAGCCGAGGCGGCGGTCCAAGCGGCCAGGCAGCTGCGCGTGATAAGCAAGGAAGCAGACTCAGCTATTAAGATAAACAGGGCGCTCTGGGCAGGTCCCTTAATAAACAATAACTTGCAGTATCAACACTCTTGGCTAGAGGGAGAAGTCTGGGAGCGGAGAGAGAAAGAAAGAGGGCGCTAGGTGGGGACCGCACTACGTCATGAGGAGCCAATGAAGGGCTCAGGACGCAGTGCGTGACCATATAGGGAGAGGCCCCTCTACCCCTCCACCCAGCTTCTGAAGAAAAGTACTGAAGTTAATACTAAAACAATCACTAATAAGGAAAAGTTGCACTCGACGCTACGTCATGCCAAGCGCTGGCGGGGTCGAAGGGGAAGAGCTAACAAAACTCGGAGGCACGCCGCTCCGGGGATCTCTCTCTCTCTGGTTTAGGCAGCGACGGTAGTCAGCGTGAGTAGCAGCTGACTTGGGCTGAGGGCGGGCTGCAGGCAGACAGTTGGAGATAGTCGCCGATGAGCGTTTAGGCAGCGACCGCGGGACTCTGACGTAGGGTGCTAGTGTGGGCAGCAAAGTGCTGGAAAGTTCTATCAGGCAGCCAGAACGGTGGAAGTCAGTCACCGTCTCTGTAATGGGCTTGGCTATTCTGTAGGTACAATCACTACGCAGTTAGGGTGATCTGTATTCTTTATGAATAAATTAGAACTTTTATAACGTCCATACGAGTTTACTTCTACCAACATCCTAGCCTTGTACCTTCACACCAGGGAATTTAACATCTTAGCCAGATCAAAAGTCTCCCTCTCAATTACGTCAACCGGCTAATTCCCGTTTACGAACCGTGTCGCTCAATCCCTCGCAAAACCCACGCTTGGGACGCGACAAGTAATGTCTCGAAGTGTCTACGCTTTGATTGTTCCTTGGAAGACCTGTAGTAGTTTCCGAGTCACATCTGGAGTCATTCTGTAATGTGTGGAGCTTACGAGTGTTGATGAAACACAGAAACTGCATCAGGATTGAATATAACAGGCACCATTCGGACTTTCCTCCATTGGAGGAATGTCTCAAACTGTCTACGCTTTGATCGTTCCCTGGAAGACCAGTATTAGTTTTCGGAACAAATCTGGAGGCATTCTGTGATCTGTGGACCTTCACAGTGCTGATGAAACACAGACATTGCATCGGCATTGAATACAACAGGCACCATGCTCACTTTTCTCCATGGGAGTAAGTCTGAAACTGTCTACGCTTTGATTGTTCCCTGGAAGACCAGTAGTAGTTTCCGAAGCACATCTTGAGGCATTCGGTAATCTGTGGAGCTTCAGAGCGTTGATGGAAGACAGAAGTGGCATCGGGATTGAATACAACAGACACCATGCGGACTTTTCTCCATGGGAGTAATGTCTCAAACTGTCTACGCTTTGATCATTCCCTGGAAGACCAGTAGTAGTTTCCGAGCCACATCTTTATTCATTCTGTAATCAGTGGACCTTCAGAGTGTTGATGAAACACTGATATTGCATCGGGATTGAATACAACGGGCACCATGAAGACTTTTCTCCATGGGAGTAAAGTCTCAAACAATCTACACTTTAATCGTTCCCGTAAAAATCAGTAGTAGTTTCCGAATTACATCTGGAGGCATTCTGTAATCTGTGGAGTATCAGAATGTTGATGAATCACAGAAATTTCATCGGGATAGAATTCAACAGGCACCATTTGGACTATTGTCCACAGGAGTAATGTCTCAAACTGTCTACGATTTGGTCGTTGTTTGGAAGACCAGCAGTAGTTTCCGAAGCACATCTGGAGGCATTCCGTAATCTTTTTACCTAAAGAGTGTTGATGAAACACAGAAATTGCATCTGGACTGAATACAACAGGCACCATTCGGACTTTTCTCCAAGGGAGTAATGTCTCAAACTGTCTACACTTTGATCGTTCCCTGGAAGACCAGTAGTAGCCTCCGAAGCACTTCTGGAGGCATTCTGTATTCTGTGGAGTTTCAGAGTGTTGCGATGAATCAGAGAAATTGCATCGGGATTGAATACAACAGGCAAAACGCGGAATTTTCACCCATAGGAGTAATGTCTCAAACTGTCTACGCTTTGATCGTTCTCTGGAAGACCAGTAGTAGTTTCCGAGTCACATCTGGAGGCATTCTGTAATGTGTGGACCTTCAGAGTGTTGATGAAACACAGAAATTGCACCGGGATTGAATACAATAAGCACCATGTGCACTTTCCTCCATGGGAGTAATGGCTCAAACTGTCTACGCTTTGATCGTTCCCTGGAAAATCAGTAGTAGTTTCCGATGCACATCTTCAGGCATTCGGTAATCTGTGGAGCTTCAGAGTGTTGATGAGACACAGAAGTGGCATCGGGATTGAATACAAATGGCACCATGCGGGCATTTCTCCATGGGAGTAATGTCTCAAACTGTCTACGCTTTGATCGTTCCCTGGAAGACCAGTAGTACTTTCCGAGTCACATGTTTATTCATTCTGTTATCTGTGGACCTTCATAGTGTTGATGAAACACTGAAATAGCATCGGGATTGAATACAACAGGTACCATGAGGGCTTTTCTCCAAGGGAGTAATGTCTCAAACAATCTACGCTTTGATCGTTCCCGGGAAAACCAGTAGTAGTTTCCAAAGTACATCTGGAGGCATTCTGCGATCTGTGGACATTCACAGTGCTGATGAAACACAGACATTGCATAGGCATTCAATACAAGAGGTACCATGCGGACTTTTCTCCATGGGAGTAATGTCTCACACTGCCAACGATTTGATCGTTCCCTGGAAGACCAGTAGTAGTTTCCGAAGCACATCTGGGGGCATTCTGTAATCTGTGGAGCGTAAGAGTGTTGATGAAACACAGAAATTGCATCGGGATTGAATACAACAGGCACCATGCGGACTTTTCTCGAATTTGAGTAATGTCTCAAAATGTCTACGTTTTGATCGTTCCCTGGAAAATCAGTAGTAGTTTCCGAAGCACATCTGGAGGCATTCCGTAATCTTTTTACCTAAAGAGTGTTGATGAAACACAGAAATTGCATCTGGATTGAATACAACAGGCACCATTCGGACTTTTCTCCAAGGGAGTAATGTCTCAAACTGTCTACACTTTGATCGTTCCCTGGAAGACCAGTAGTAGCCTCCGAAGCACGTCTGGAGGCATTCTGTATTCTGTGGAGTTTCAGAGTGTTGCGATGAATCAGAGAAATTGCATCGGGATTGAATACAACAGGCAAAACGCGGAATTTTCACCCATAGGAGTAATGTCTCAAACTGTCTACGCTTTGATCGTTCTCTGGAAGACCAGTAGTAGTTTCCGAGTCACATCTGGAGGCATTCTGTAATGTGTGGACCTTCAGAGTGTTGATGAAACACAGAAATTGCACCGGGATTGAATACAACAGGCACCATGTGCACTTTCCTCCATGGGAGAAATGGCTCAAACTGTCTACGCTTTGATCGTTCCCTGGAAAATCAGTAGTAGTTTCCGATGCACATCTTCAGGCATTCGGTAATCTGTGGAGCTTCAGAGTGTTGATGAAACACAGAAGTGGCATCGGGATTGAATACAAATGGCACCATGCGGGCATTTCTCCATGGGAGTAATGTCTCAAACTGTCTACGCTTTGATCGTTCCCTGAAAGACCAGTAGTACTTTCCGAGTCACATGTTTATTCATTCTGTTATCTGTGGACCTTCATAGTGTTGATGAAACACTGAAATAGCATCGGGATTGAATACAACAGGTACCATGAGGGCTTTTCTCCAAGGGAGTAATGTCTCAAACAATCTACGCTTTGATTGTTCCCGGGAAAACCAGTAGTAGTTTCCTAAGCACATCTGGAGGCATTCTGTAATCTGTGGAGTTTCAGAATGTTGACGAATCACAGAAATTTTGTCGGGATAGGATAAAACAGGCACCATTCGGACTTTTCTCCACGGGAGTGATGTCTCAAAGTGTCTACGATTTGATCGTTGTTTCGAAGACCAGTAGTAGTTTCCGAAGCACATCTGGAGGCGTTCGGTAATCTGTTTACCTTCAGAGTGTTGATGAAACACAGACATTGCAGCGGCATTGAATACAACAGGCACCATGCTCTCTTTTCTCCATGGGAGTAATGTCTCAAACTGTCTGCGCTTTGAATGTTAACCGGAAGACCAGTAGTAGTTTCCAAAGCACATCTGGAGGCATTCTGTAATCTGTGGACCTTCACAGTGTTGATGAAATGCAGAAATTGTATCGGAATTGAATACAACAGGCACCATGCTGACTCTCCTCCATGGGAGTAATGACTCAAACTGTCTACCATTTGTTCGCTCCCTGGAAGGCCAGCAGGAGTTTGCGAAGCTCATCTGGAGGCATTCCGTAATCTTTTTAGCTTAAGAGTGTTGATGAAACACAGGAATTGCATCTGGATTGAATGCAACAGGCACCATTCGGAATTTTCTCCATAGGAGTAATGTCTCAAACTGTATACACTTTGATCGTTCCATTTAAGACCAGTAGTAGCTTCCGAAGCACGTCTGGAGGCATTCTGTAATCTGAGGAGTTTCAGAGAGTTGAGACGATTCACAGAAATTGCATCGGGATTGAATACAACATGCACCACGCGGAATTTTCTTCATGGGAGTAATGACTTAAATTGTCTACGCTTTGATCGTTCCCTGGAAGACCAGTAGTAGTTTCCGAGTCACATCTTTGTTCATTCTATAATCTGTGGACCTTCAGAGTGTTGATGAAACACTGAAACTGCATCGGGATTGAATACAACAGGCACCATGAGGACTTTTCCCCATGGGAGTAAAGTCTCAAACAATCTATGCTTTGATCGTTCCCGGGAAAACCAGTAGTAGTTTCCCAAGCACATCTGGAAACATTCTGTAATCCGTGGAGTTTCAGAGTGTTGATGAAACACAGAAATTGAATCGGGATTGAATACAACACTCACCATGCTGACTTTTCTCCATGGGAGTAATGTCTCACACTGCCTATGATTTGATCGTTCCCTGGAAGACCAGTAGTAGTTTCCGAAGAACACCTGGAGGCATTCTGTAAGCTGTGGACCTTCAGAGTGTCGATGAAACCCTGAAATTGCATCGGGATTGAATACAACAGGCACCATGCAGACTTTTCACCGTGGGAGAATGGTCTCAAACTGTCTACGCTTTGATCGTTCCCGGGAAAACCAGTAGTAGTTTGCGAAGCACATCTTCAGGCATTCTGTAATCTGCGGACCTTCAGAGTGGTGATGAAACACAGAAATTGCATCGGGATTGAATACAAAATTGCCCCATTCGGACTTTTCTGCACGGGAGTAATGTCTCAAACTGTCTACGCTTTGATCGTTCCCTGCAAGACCAGAAGTAGTTTCCGAAGCACATCTGGAGGCATTCTGTAATCTGTGGAGTTTCAGAGTGTTGATGAATCACAGAAATTGCATCGGGATTGAATACACCAGGCACCCTGCGGACTTTTCTCTATGGGAGAAATGTCTCAAAGTGTCTACGCTTTGATCGTTCCCTGGGAGACCAGTAGTAGTTTCCGAGTCACATCTGGAGGCATTCTGTAAAGTGTGGACCTTCAGAAAGTTGATGAAACACAGGAATTGCATCATTATTGAATACAACAGGCACCATGCGGACTTTCCTCCATGGCAGTAATGTCTCAAACTGACTACGCTATGATCATCCGTGGAAGACCGGTAGTAGTTTCCGAAGCGCATCTGGAGGCATTCTGTAATCTGTGGAGCTTAAGAGTGATGATGAAACAGAAATTTCATCGGGATTAAATTCAACAGGCACCATTCTGACTATTCTCCATGCGAGTAATGTCTCAAACTGTCTACGCTTTGATCGTTCCGTGGAAGACCAGTAGTAGCTTCCGAAGCACATCTTGAGGTATTCGGTAATCTGTGGAGCTTCAGAGTGTTGATGAAACACAGAAAATGCATCGGGATTGAATACAACAAGGCATCATGTAGACTCTTCTTCGAAGGAGTAATGTCTCAAACGGTTTACGCTGGGATCCTTCCCTGGAAGGCCAGTAGTACTTTCCGAAGCACATCTAGAGGCATTCTGTATCCTGTGGACATTCAGAGTGTTGACGAAACACAGAAATTACATCGGGATTGAATACAGCAGGCACAATGTGGACTTTTCACCATAAGAGAATGTCTCAAACTGTCTACGCTTTGATCGTTCCCTGGCAGACCAGTAGTAATTTCCGACGCACATCTGGAGGCATTCTCTGATCTGTGGACCTTCAGAGTGTTGATGAAACAGAGAAATTTCATCGGAATTGAATACAACAGGCACCATGCGGACTTTCATCCATGTCAGTAATGCTTCAAACAGTCTACAGTAGGTTCGATTCCTGGAAGACCATTAGTAGTTTCCGAAGCCCATCTGGAAGCATTCTGTAATCCGTGGACCTTCAGTGTCTTAAAGAAACAATGAAATTGCATCGGGATTGAGTACAAGCGGCATCATGCCGTCTTTTCTCCATTGGAGGAATGTCTCAAACTGTCTACGCTTTGATCGTTCCCTGGTAGACCAGTAGTAGTTTTCGGAACACATGTG
Source organism: Schistocerca gregaria (assembly GCF_023897955.1). NCBI lineage: Eukaryota > Metazoa > Arthropoda > Insecta > Orthoptera > Acrididae > Schistocerca > Schistocerca gregaria. The sequence goes on along the minus strand of NC_064924.1, from coordinate 24,192,949 downwards.
GAGGCATTCTGTGAACTGTGGACCTTCACAGTGCTGATGATACACAGACATTGCATCGGCATTGAATACAACAGGCACCATGCTCACTTTTCTCCATGGGAGTAATGTCTCAAGCTGTCTATATTTTGATCGTTCCCTGGAAGACCAGTAGTAGCTTCCAAAGCACATCTGGATAAATTCTGTAATCTGCGGAGTTTCAGAGTGTTGATGAAACACAGAAATTGCATTGGGATTGAATACAACAGGCACCATGCGGACTTTTCTCCATGGGGGTAATGTCTCAAACTGTCAACAGTTTTTTCTATACCTGGAAGACCAGTAGTAGTTCCCGAGTCACATCTGGAGACATTCTGTAATCTGTGGACCTTCAGAGTGTAATTGATACAAAGTAATTGCATCGGGATTGAATAAAAGAGGCACAATGCGGACTTTTCTCCATGGGAGTAATCTCTCAAACTGCCTACTATTTGATCGTTCCCTGGAAGACCAGTAGTAGATTCCGAAGCACATCTGGGGCATTCTGTAATCTGTGGATCTTCAGAGTGTCGTTCAAACACTGAAATTGCATCGGGCTTGAATACAACCGGCACCATACGTATTTTCACGATGGGAGTAGGGTCTCTTACTGTCAACGCCTTGATCGTTACCGGGAAAACCAGTAGTAGTTTCCGAAGAACATCTGGAGGCATTCTGTAATCTGTGGACCTTCAGACTGTTGATGAAACACAGACATTGCAGCGGCATTGAATACAACAGGCACCATCCGGAGTTTTCTCCATGGGAGTAATGTCTCAAACAGTCTATGCTTTGATCGTTCCCTGGAAGACCAGTAGTAGTTGCCGAAGCACATCTGGAGGCATTCTGTAATCTGTGAACCTTCATAGTGTTGATAAACATAGGTATTGCATCGGGATTAAATACAACAAGCACCATGCATACTTTTCTCCATGGGAGTAGTGTCGCATACTGTCAACGGTTTTTTTTATAGCTGGAAGACCAGTAGTAGTTCCCGAGTCACATCTGGAGACATTCTGTAACCTGTGAACCTTTAGATTGTTGATGAAACATAGATATTGCATCGGGATTGAATACAACAGGCACCATGCGGAGTTTTCTCCATGGGAGTAATGTCTCAAACAGTCTATGCTTTGATCGTTCCCTGGAAGACCAGTAGTAGTTGCCGAAGCACATCTGGAGGCATTCTGTAATCTGTGGACCTTCAGAGTGTTAATGAAACAAACAAATAGCATCGGGATTGAATACAAGAGGCACAATGCCGACTTTTCTCTATGGGAGTAATGTCTCAAACTGTATACGCTTTGATCGTTCCCTGGACGACTAGTAGTAGTTTCCGAACCATATCTGTAGGCATTCTGTACTCTGTGAACCTTCAGAGTGTTGATGAAACGCAGAAATTTCATCGGGATTGAATACAACGGGCACAATGCGGACTTTTGTCTATGGGAGTAATGTCTCAAACTTTCTACGGTTTGATCGGTAACTGGAAGACGAGTAGTATTTTCCGATACACATCTGGAGTCATTCAGTAATATAAGGACCTATGGAGTGTTGATAAAACACAGAAATTGCATGGGGATTGAATACAACAGGCACCATGCAGACTTTCCGCCATGGGAGTAATTTCTCAAACTGTCTACGCTTTGATGGTTCCCTGGAAGACCAGTAGAAGTTGCCGAAGCTCATCTGGAGGCATTCTGTAATCTGTGGACCTTCAGAGTGTTGATGAAACACAGGAATTGCATCATGATTGAATACAACAGGCACCAAGCGGACTTTTCTCCATGGGAGTAATGTCTCAAACTGTCTACGCTTTGATCGTTTCCTGGATGACCAGTAGTATTTTCCGAGTCACATCTGGAGGCATTCTGTAATCTGTGGACCTTCAGAGTCCTGATGAAATACAGAAATTGCATCGGAATTGATTACTACAGGCACCATGCGGACATTCCTCCATGGGAGTTATGTCTCATACTGTCTACGGTATGTTCGATTCCTGGAAGCCCAGTAGTATTTTCCGAAACACATTTGGAGGCCTTGTGTACTCTGTGAACCTTCAGAGTGTTGATGAAACATAGATAGTTAATCGGGATTGAATACAACAGGCACCAAGCAGACTTTTCTACATGGAAGAAATATCTCAAACTGTGTACGCTTTGATCGATCCCTGAAAGACCAGTAGTATTTTGCGAAACACATCTGGAGGCATTCTGTAATCTAAGGACCTTTAGAGTGTTGATAAAACACAGAAATTGCATGGGGATTGAATACAACAGGCACCATGCGGACTTTTGTCTGTGGGAGTAATGTCTCAAATTGTCTACGCTTTGATCGTTCCCTGGTAGACCAGTAGTAGTTTCCTAGTCACATCGTTATTCATTCTGTAATCTGTGGACGTTCACAGTGCTGATGAAACACAGGAATTGGATCGGGATTGAATACAACAGGCACCATGCCTAGTTTTCTCCATGGGAGTAATCTCTCAAACTGCCCACGATTTGATCGTTCCCGGGAAAACCAGTAGTAGTTTCCGAAGAACATGTGGAATCATTCGGAGTGTCGATGGAACACTGAAATTGCATCGGGATTGAATACAACAGGCACCATGTGGACTTTTCTCCATGGGAGAATTGACTCAAACAGTCTACGATTTGATCATTCTATGGAATGCCAATAGTAGTTTGCAAAGGACATCTGGAGGCATTCTATAATCTGTGGAGCTTACGAGTGTTGATGAAACACAGAAACTGCATCAGGATTGAATACAACAGGCACCATTCGGACTTTTCTCCATGGGAGTAATGTCTCAAACTGTCTACGCTCTGATCGCTCCCTGGAAGACCAGTAGTAGTTTCCGAAGCACATTTGGAGGCATTCTGTAATCTGTGATCCTCTAGTGTTTTGATGAAACACAGAAACTTCATCGGAATTGAATATAACAATCACCATGCAGACTTTTCTGTATGGGAGTAATTGCTCAATCTGTCTACGCTTTGATCGATCCCTGGAAGACCAGTAGTACCTTTCGAAACAGATTTAGAGGCATTTTGTAATCTGAGGACCTTCAGAGTGTTGATGGAACGCAGAAATTGCGTCTGGATTGAATACAACAGCCACCATGCGGACTTTTCTCCATGGGAGTAATGTCTCAAACTATCTACGATTCGATCGTCCCCTGGAAGAATAGTAGTAGCTTTCGGAGCACATCTGGAAGCATTGTGTGATGTGTGGACCTTCACAGAGCTGATGAAACACAGAAATTGCATCGGGATTGAATACAACAGGCACCATGCAGACGTTCCTCCATGGGAGGAATTTCTCAAACTGTTTACGCTTTGATCGTTCCCTGGAAGACCAGTAGTAGATTCCCAAGCACATCTGGACGCATTCTGTAATATGTGGACCTTCAGAGTGTTAATGTAACAAAGAAATTGCATCGGGATTGAATACAACAGTCACCATGCGCACTTTCTCCATGGGAGTAATGTCTCAAACTGTCTCCTCTTTGATCGTTCCCTGGAAGAAAAGTAGTAGTTTCCTAAGCACATCTGGAAGCATTCTGTATTGTGTGGACCTTCAGAGTGTTGATAAAACACAGAAATTGCATCGAGATTGAATACAACATGCACCATGCGGACTTTCCTCCATGGGAGTAATGTCTCAAACTGTCTACGCTTTGATCATTCCCTGCAAGACTAGTAGTAGTTTCCAAAGCACATCTGGAGGCATTCTGTAATCTGTGGACCTTCAGAGTGTTGATGATACACAGAAATTGCCTCGGCATTGAATACAACAGGCAACATGCGGACTTTTCTACATATGAGTAATGTATCAAACTGTCTACGCTTTGAACGTTCAATGGAAGACCAGTAGTAGTTTCCGAAGCACATCTGGAGGCATTCTGTAATGTTTGGACAATCAGAGTGTTGATGAAACACAGATATTGCATCGAGAATGAATATAACATTCACCATGCTGACTTTCCTCCATGGGAGTAATGTCTCAAAATGTCTACGGTTTGATCACCACTGGAAGACTAGTAGTAGTTTCCGACGCACATCTGGAATCATTCTGTAATCTGTGGAGCTTGAGAGTGTCGATGAAACACAGAAATTGCATCGGGATTGAATACAACAGGCACCATGCGAACTCTTCTCCATGGTAGTAATGTCGCAAACAATCTACGCTTTGATCGTTCCCGGGAAAACCAGTAATAGTTTCTGAAGCACATCTGGAGGTATTCTGTAATCTGTGGAGTTTCATAATGTTGATGAAACACAGAAATTGCATCTGGATTGAAAACATCAGGCACCATGTGGACTTTTCTCCATGGGAGTAATGTCTCAAACTGTCTACGCTTTGATCGTTCCCTGGAAGACCAGTAAAAGTTTCCGAAGCACTTGTTTACGCATTCTGTAATCTGTGGACCTTCAGAGTGTTGAAGAATCGAAGAAATTGCATCGGGATTGAATACAACATTCACAATGCGGACTTTTCTCCATGGGAGTAATGTCTCAAACTGTCTACGCTTTGAACGTTCCCTGGAAGACCAGTAGTAGTTTCCGAGTCACATCTGTAGGCATTCTGTAATGTGTGGACCTTCCGAGTGTTAATGAAACACAGAAATTATATCGGGATTGAATACAACAGGTTCCATGCGGACTTTTCTCCATGGGAGTAACGTCTCAAATTGTCTACGCTTTGATCGTTCCCTGGTAGACCAGTAATAGTTTCCGAGTCACATCTTGAGGCATTCTGTAATGTGTGGACCTTCAGAGTGTTGGGGAAACACAGAAATAGCATCGGGATTGAATACAACAAGCACCATGCGGACTTTTCTCCATGGGAGTAATGTCTCAAACAATAAAAGCTGTGATCGTTCCTGGGAAAACCATTAGTAGTTTCCGAAGCACATCTGGAGGCATTCTGTAACCTGTGGAGTTTCAGAGTGTTGATGAAACACAGGAATTGCATCAGGATTGAATTCAACAGGCATCATGCGCAATTATCTCCATGGGATTAATATCTCAAACTGTCTACGCTTTGATCGTAACCTGGAAGACCAGTAGTAGTTTCCGAGTCATATCTGGAGGCATTCTGTAATCTGTGGACCTTCAGAGTGTCGATGGAACACTGAAATTGCGTTGGGATTGAATACAACAGGCACCATGCGGAATTTTCTCCATGGGAGAATTGTCTCAAACAGTCTGTGCTTTGATCATTCTATGGAAGGCCAGTAGTAGTTTCCGAATCACATCTGGAGGCATTCTGTAATGTGTGGACCTTCAGAGTGTTGATGAATCACAGAAATAGCATCGGGATTGAATGCAACAAGCACCATGCGCACTTTCCTCCATGGGAGTAATGTCACTAACTGTCTACGCTTTGATCGTTCCTTCGAACACCAGCAGTAGCTTCCAAAGCATATCGTGAGGCATTCGGTAATCTGTGGAGCTTCAGAGTGTTGAGACGATTCACAGAAATTACATCGGGATTGAATACAACATGCACCATGCTGACTCTCCTCCATGGGAGTAATGACTCAAACTGTCTACCATTTGTTCGCTCCCTGGAAGGCCAGCAGGAGTTTGCGAAGCTCATCTGGAGGCATTCCGTAATCTTTTTAGCTTAAGAGTGTTGATGAAACACAGGAATTGCATCTGGATTGAATGCAACAGGCACCATTCGGAATTTTCTCCATAGGAGTAATGTCTCAAACTGTATACACTTTGATCGTTCCATTTAAGACCAGTAGTAGCTTCCGAAGCACGTCTGGAGGCATTCTGTAATCTGAGGAGTTTCAGAGAGTTGAGACGATTCACAGAAATTGCATCGGGATTGAATACAACATGCACCACGCGGAATTTTCTTCATGGGAGTAATGACTTAAATTGTCTACGCTTTGATCGTTCCCTGGAAGACCAGTAGTAGTTTCCGAGTCACATCTTTGTTCATTCTATAATCTGTGGACCTTCAGAGTGTTGATGAAACACTGAAACTGCATCGGGATTGAATACAACAGGCACCATGAGGACTTTTCCCCATGGGAGTAAAGTCTCATACAATCTATGCTTTGATCGTTCCCGGGAAAACCAGTAGTAGTTTCCCAAGCACATCTGGAAACATTCTGTAATCCGTTGAGTTTCAGAGTGTTGATGAAACACAGAAATTGAATCGGGATTGAATACAACACTCACCATGCTGACTTTTCTCCATGGGAGTAATGTCTCACACTGCCTATGATTTGATCGTTCCCTGGAAGACCAGTAGTAGTTTCCGAAGAACATCTGGAGGCATTCTGTAAGCTGTGGACCTTCAGAGTGTCGATGAAACCCTGAAATTGCATCGGGATTGAATACAACAGGCACCATGCAGACTTTTCACCGTGAGAGAATGGTCTCAAACTGTCTACGCTTTGATCGTTCCCGGGAAAACCAGTAGTAGTTTGCGAAGCACATCTTCAGGCATTCTGTAATCTGAGGACCTTCAGAGTGGTGATGAAACACAGAAATTGCATCGGGATTGAATACAAAATTGCCCCATTCGGACTTTTCTGCACGGGAGTAATGTCTCAAACTGTCTACGCTTTGATCGTTCCCTGCAAGACCAGAAGTAGTTTCCGAAGCACATCTGGAGGCATTGTGTAATCTGTGGAGTTTCAGAGTGTTGATGAATCACAGAAATTGCATCGGGATTGAATACACCAGGCACCCTGCGGACTTTTCTCCATGGGAGTAATGTCTCAAAGTGTCTACGCTTTGATCGTTCCCTGGGAGACCAGTAGTAGTTTCCGAGTCACATCTGGAGGCATTCTGTAAAGTGTGGACCTTCAGAAAGTTGATGAAACACAGGAATTGCATCATTATTGAATACAACAGGCACCATGCGGACTTTCCTCCATGGCAGTAATGTCTCAAACTGACTACGCTATGATCATCCGTGGAAGACCGGTAGTAGTTTCCGAAGCGCATCTGGAGGCATTCTGTAATCTGTGGAGCTTAAGAGTGATGATGAAACAGAAATTTCATCGGGATTAAATTCAACAGGCACCATTCTGACTATTCTCCATGCGAGTAATGTCTCAAACTGTCTACGCTTTGATCGTTCCGTGGAAGACCAGTAGTAGCTTCCGAAGCACATCTTGAGGTATTCGGTAATCTGTGGAGCTTCAGAGTGTTGATGAAACACAGAAATTGCATCGGGATTGAATACAACAAGGCATCATGTAGACTCTTCTTCGAAGGAGTAATGTCTCAAACGGTTTACGCTTGGATCCTTCCCTGGAAGGCCAGTAGTACTTTCCGAAGCACATCTAGAGGCATTCTGTATCCTGTGGACATTCAGAGTGTTGACGAAACACAGAAATTACATCGGGATTGAATACAGCAGGCACAATGTGGACTTTTCACCATAAGAGAATGTCTCAAACTGTCTACGCTTTGATCGTTCCCTGGCAGACCAGTAGTAATTTCCGACGCACATCTGGAGGCATTCTCTGATCTGTGGACCTTCAGAGTGTTGATGAAACAGAGAAATTTCATCGGAATTGAATACAACAGGCACCATGCGGACTTTCATCCATGTCAGTAATGCTTCAAACAGTCTACAGTAGGTTCGATTCCTGGAAGACCATTAGTAGTTTCCGAAGCCCATCTGGAAGCATTCTGTAATCCGTGGACCTTCAGTGTCTTAAAGAAACAATGAAATTGCATCGGGATTGAGTACAAGCGGCATCATGCCGTCTTTTCTCCATTGGAGGAATGTCTCAAACTGTCTACGCTTTGATCGTTCCCTGGTAGACCAGTAGTAGTTTTCGGAACACATGTGGAGGCATTCTGTGAACTGTGGACCTTCACAGTGCTGATGAAACACAGACATTGCATCGGCATTGAATACAACAGGCACCATGCTCACTTTTCTCCATGGGAGTAATGTCTCAAGCTGTCTATATTTTGATCGTTCCCTGGAAGACCAGTAGTAGCTTCCAAAGCACATCTGGATAAATTCTGTAATCTGCGGAGTTTCAGAGTGTTGATGAAACACAGAAATTGCATTGGGATTGAATACAACAGGCACCATGCGGACTTTTCTCCATGGGGGTAATGTCTCAAACTGTCAACAGTTTTTTCTATACCTGGAAGACCAGTAGTAGTTCCCGAGTCACATCTGGAGACATTCTGTAATCTGTGGACCTTCAGAGTGTAATTGATACAAAGTAATTGCATCGGGATTGAATACAAGAGGCACAATGCGGACTTTTCTCCATGGGAGTAATCTCTCAAACTGCCTACTATTTGATCGTTCCCTGGAAGACCAGTAGTAGATTCCGAAGCACATCTGGGGCATTCTGTAATCTGTGGATCTTCAGAGTGTCGTTCAAACACTGAAATTGCATCGGGCTTGAATACAACCGGCACCATACGTATTTTCACGATGGGAGTAGGGTCTCTTACTGTCAACGCCTTGATCGTTACCGGGAAAACCAGTAGTAGTTTCCGAAGAACATCTGGAGGCATTCTGTAATCTGTGGACCTTCAGACTGTTGATGAAACACAAAAATAGCATCCGGATAGAATACAACAGGCACCATGCGGACTTTCCTCCATGGGAGTTATGTCTCAAACTGACTACGATTTGATCATTCCGCGGATGAGCGGTAGTGGTTTCCGAAGCGCATCTGGAGGCATTCTGTAATCTGTGGAGCTTCACAGTGTTGATGAAATACAGAAATTGCATCGGAATTGAATACAACAGGCACCATGCTGACTCTCCTCCATGGGAGTAATGATTCAAACTGTCTACTGTGATGATGAAACACAGAAATTTCATCGGCATTGAAAACAACGGGCACCTTGTGGACTTTTCTCAATGGGAGTAGGGTCTCAAACTGTCTATGCTTTGATCGTTCCCGGGAAAACCAGTAGTAGTTTCCGAAGCACATCAGGAGGCGTTCGGTTATCTGTGGACCTTCAGAGTGTTGATGAAACACAGACATTGCAGCGGCATTGAATACAACAGGCACCATCCGGAGTTTTCTCCATGGGAGTAATGTCTCAAACAGTCTATGCTTTGATCGTTCCCTGGAAGACCAGTAGTAGTTGCCGAAGCACATCTGGAGGCATTCTGTAATCTGTGAACCTTCATAGTGTTGATAAACATAGGTATTGCATCGGGATTAAATACAACAAGCACCATGCATACTTTTCTCCATGGGAGTAGTGTCGCATACTGTCAACGGTTTTTTTTATACCTGGAAGACCAGTAGTAGTTCCCGAGTCACATCTGGAGACATTCTGTAACCTGTGGACCTTTAGATTGTTGATGAAACATAGATATTGCATCGGGATTGAATACAACAGGCACCATGCGGAGTTTTCTCCATGGGAGTAATGTCTCAAACAGTCTATGCTTTGATCGTTCCCTGGAAGACCAGTAGTAGTTGCCGAAGCACATCTGGAGGCATTCTGTAATCTGTGGACCTTCAGAGTGTTAATGAAACAAACAAATAGCATCGGGATTGAATACAAGAGGCACAATGCCGACTTTTCTCTATGGGAGTAATGTCTCAAACTGTATACGCTTTGATCGTTCCCTGGACGACTAGTAGTAGTTTCCGAACCATATCTGTAGGCATTCTGTACTCTGTGAACCTTCAGAGTGTTGATGAAACGCAGAAATTTCATCGGGATTGAATACAACGGGCACAATGCGGACTTTTGTCTATGGGAGTAATGTCTCAAACTTTCTACGGTTTGATCGGTAACTGGAAGACGAGTAGTATTTTCCGATACACATCTGGAGTCATTCAGTAATATAAGGACCTATGGAGTGTTGATAAAACACAGAAATTGCATGGGGATTGAATACAACAGGCACCATGCAGACTTTCCGCCATGGGAGTAATTTCTCAAACTGTTTACGCTTTGATCGTTCCCTGGATAACCAGTAGTAGTTTCCGAAGCACATCTGGTCGTATCCTGTAATCTGTGCAGCTTATGAGAGTTGATGGAACACAGAAATTGCATCGGGATTGAATACAACAGGCACCATTCGGAATTTTCTCCGTGGGAGTAATGTCTCAAACAATCAACGCTTTGATCGTTCCCCGGAAAACCAGTAGTAGTTTCCGAAGCACATCTGGAGGCATTCTGCAACCTGTGGAGTTTCAGAGTGTTGATGAAACACAGGAATTGCATCAGGATTGAATACAACTGGCACCATGCGCACTTTTCTCCATGGGAGTAATGTCTCAAACTGTCTATGCTTTGATCGTACCCTGGAAGACCAGTAGTAGTTTCCGAGTCATATCTGGAGGAATTCTGTAATCTGTGGACCCTCGGAGTGTCGATGAAACCCTGAAATTGCATCGGGATTGAATACAACAGGCACCATGCAGACTTTTCACCGTGGGAGAATGGTCTCAAACTGTCTACGCTTTGATAGTTCCCGGGAAAACCAGTAGTAGTTTGCGAAGCACATCTTCAGGCATTCTGTAATCTGAGGACCTTCAGAGTGGTGATGAAACACAGAAATTGCATCGGGATTGAATACAAAATTGCCCCATTCGGACTTTTCTGCACGGGAGTAATGTCTCAAACTGTCTACGCTTTGATCGTTCCCTGCAAGACCAGAAGTAGTTTCCGAAGCACATCTGGAGGCATTGTGTAATCTGTGGAGTTTCAGAGTGTTGATGAATCACAGAAATTGCATCGGGATTGAATACACCAGGCACCCTGCGGACTTTTCTCCATGGGAGTAATGTCTCAAAGTGTCTACGCTTTGATCGTTCCCTGGGAGACCAGTAGTAGTTTCCGAGTCACATCTGGAGGCATTCTGTAAAGTGTGGACCTTCAGAAAGTTGATGAAACACAGGAATTGCATCATTATTGAATACAACAGGCACCATGCGGACTTTCCTCCATGGCAGTAATGTCTCAAACTGACTACGCTATGATCATCAGTGGAAGACCGGTAGTAGTTTCCGAAGCGCATCTGGAGGCATTCTGTAATCTGTGGAGCTTAAGAGTGATGATGAAACAGAAATTTCATCGGGATTAAATTCAACAGGCACCATTCTGACTATTCTCCATGCGAGTAATGTCTCAAACTGTCTACGCTTTGATCGTTCCGTGGAAGACCAGTAGTAGCTTCCGAAGCACATCTTGAGGTATTCGGTAATCTGTGGAGCTTCAGAGTGTTGATGAAACACAGAAATTGCATCGGGATTGAATACAACAAGGCATCATGTAGACTCTTCTTCGAAGGAGTAATGTCTCAAACGGTTTACGCTTGGATCCTTCCCTGGAAGGCCAGTAGTACTTTCCGAAGCACATCTAGAGGCATTCTGTATCCTGTGGACATTCAGAGTGTTGACGAAACACAGAAATTACATCGGGATTGAATACAGCAGGCACAATGTGGACTTTTCACCATAAGAGAATGTCTCAAACTGTCTACGCTTTGATCGTTCCCTGGCAGACCAGTAGTAATTTCCGACGCACATCTGGAGGCATTCTCTGATCTGTGGACCTTCAGAGTGTTGATGAAACAGAGAAATTTCATCGGAATTGAATACAACAGGCACCATGCGGACTTTCATCCATGTCAGTAATGCTTCAAACAGTCCACAGTAGGTTCGATTCCTGGAAGACCATTAGTAGTTTCCGAAGCCCATCTGGAAGCATTCTGTAATCCGTGGACCTTCAGTGTCTTAAAGAAACAATGAAATTGCATCGGGATTGAGTACAAGCGGCATCATGCCGTCTTTTCTCCATTGGAGGAATGTCTCAAACTGTCTACGCTTTGATCGTTCCCTGGTAGACCAGTAGTAGTTTTCGGAACACATGTGGAGGCATTCTGTGAACTGTGGACCTTCACAGTGCTGATGAAACACAGACATTGCATCGGCATTGAATACAACACGCACCATGCTCACTTTTCTCCATGGGAGTAATGTCTCAAGCTGTCTATATTTTGATCGTTCCCTGGAAGACCAGTAGTAGCTTCCAAAGCACATCTGGATAAATTCTGTAATCTGCGGAGTTTCAGAGTGTTGATGAAACACAGAAATTGCATTGGGATTGAATACAACAGGCACCATGCGGACTTTTCTCCATGGGGGTAATGTCTCAAACTGTCAACAGTTTTTTCTATACCTGGAAGACCAGTAGTAGTTCCCGAGTCACATCTGGAGACATTCTGTAATCTGTGGACCTTCAGAGTGTAATTGATACAAAGTAATTGCATCGGGATTGAATACAAGAGGCACAATGCGGACTTTTCTCCATGGGAGTAATCTCTCAAACTGCCTACTATTTGATCGTTCCCTGGAAGACCAGTAGTAGATTCCGAAGCACATCTGGGGCATTCTGTAATCTGTGGATCTTCAGAGTGTCGTTCAAACACTGAAATTGCATCGGGCTTGAATACAACCGGCACCATACGTATTTTCACGATGGGAGTAGGGTCTCTTACTGTCAACGCCTTGATCGTTACCGGGAAAACCAGTAGTAGTTTCCGAAGAACATCTGGAGGCATTCTGTAATCTGTGGACCTTCAGACTGTTGATGAAACACAAAAATAGCATCCGGATAGAATACAACAGGCACCATGCGGACTTTCCTCCATGGGAGTTATGTCTCAAACTGACTACGATTTGATCATTCCGCGGATGAGCGGTAGTGGTTTCCGAAGCGCATCTGGAGGCATTCTGTAATCTGTGGAGCTTCACAGTGTTGATGAAATACAGAAATTGCATCGGAATTGAATACAACAGGCACCATGCTGACTCTCCTCCATGGGAGTAATGATTCAAACTGTCTACTGTGATGATGAAACACAGAAATTTCATCGGCATTGAAAACAACGGGCACCTTGTGGACTTTTCTCAATGGGAGTAGGGTCTCAAACTGTCTATGCTTTGATCGTTCCCGGGAAAACCAGTAGTAGTTTCCGAAGCACATCAGGAGGCGTTCGGTTATCTGTGGACCTTCAGAGTGTTGATGAAACACAGACATTGCAGCGGCATTGAATACAACAGGCACCATCCGGAGTTTTCTCCATGGGAGTAATGTCTCAAACAGTCTATGCTTTGATCGTTCCCTGGAAGACCAGTAGTAGTTGCCGAAGCACATCTGGAGGCATTCTGTAATCTGTGAACCTTCATAGTGTTGATAAACATAGGTATTGCATCGGGATTAAATACAACAAGCACCATGCATACTTTTCTCCATGGGAGTAGTGTCGCATACTGTCAACGGTTTTTTTTATACCTGGAAGACCAGTAGTAGTTCCCGAGTCACATCTGGAGACATTCTGTAACCTGTGGACCTTTAGATTGTTGATGAAACATAGATATTGCATCGGGATTGAATACAACAGGCACCATGCGGAGTTTTCTCCATGGGAGTAATGTCTCAAACAGTCTATGCTTTGATCGTTCCCTGGAAGACCAGTAGTAGTTGCCGAAGCACATCTGGAGGCATTCTGTAATCTGTGGACCTTCAGAGTGTTAATGAAACAAACAAATAGCATCGGGATTGAATACAAGAGGCACAATGCCGACTTTTCTCTATGGGAGTAATGTCTCAAACTGTATACGCTTTGATCGTTCCCTGGACGACTAGTAGTAGTTTCCGAACCATATCTGTAGGCATTCTGTACTCTGTGAACCTTCAGAGTGTTGATGAAACGCAGAAATTTCATCGGGATTGAATACAACGGGCACAATGCGGACTTTTGTCTATGGGAGTAATGTCTCAAACTTTCTACGGTTTGATCGGTAACTGGAAGACGAGTAGTATTTTCCGATACACATCTGGAGTCATTCAGTAATATAAGGACCTATGGAGTGTTGATAAAACACAGAAATTGCATGGGGATTGAATACAACAGGCACCATGCAGACTTTCCGCCATGGGAGTAATTTCTCAAACTGTTTACGCTTTGATCGTTCCCTGGAAGACCAGTAGTAGTTTCCGAAGCACATCTGGTCGTATTCTGTAATCTGTGCAGCTTATGAGAGTTGATGGAACACAGAAATTGCATCGGGATTGAATACAACAGGCACCATTCGGAATTTTCTCCGTGGGAGTAATGTCTCAAACAATCAACGCTTTGATCGTTCCCCGGAAAACCAGTAGTAGTTTCCGAAGCACATCTGGAGGCATTCTGCAACCTGTGGAGTTTCAGAGTGTTGATGAAACACAGGAATTGCATCAGGATTGAATACAACTGGCACCATGCGCACTTTTCTCCATGGGAGTAATGTCTCAAACTGTCTATGCTTTGATCGTACCCTGGAAGACCAGTAGTAGTTTCCGAGTCATATCTGGAGGCATTCTGTAATCTGTGGACCCTCGGAGTGTCGATGGAACACTGAAATTGCATCGGGATTGAATACAACAGGCACCATGCGGACTTTTCTCCATGGGAGAATTGTCTCAAACAGTCTACGCTTTGATCATTCTATGGAAGGCCAATAGTAGTTTCCAAAGGACATCTGGAGGCATTCTGTAATCTGTGGAGCTTACGAGTGTTGATGAAACACAGAAACTGCATCAGGATTGAATACAACAGGCACCATTCGGACTTTTCTCCATGGGAGTAATGTGTCAAACTCTCTACGCTCTGATCGTTCCCTGGAAGACAAGTAGTAGTTTCCGAAGCACATCTGGAGAAATTCGGTAACCAATGGACCTTCGGAGCGTTGCTGAAACACAGGAATTGCATCAGGATTGAATACAACAGGCACCATGCGCACTTCTCTCCATGGGAGTAATGTCTCAAACTGTCTACGCTTTGATGGTTCCCTGGAAGACCAGTAGAAGTTGCCGAAGCTCATCTGGAGGCATTCTGTAATCTGTGGACCTTCAGAGTGTTGATGAAACACAGGAATTGCATCATGATTGAATACAACAGGCACCAAGCGGACTTTTCTCCATGGGAGTAATGTCTCAAACTGTCTACGCTTTGATCGTTTCCTGGACGACCAGTAGTATTTTCCGAGTCACATCTGGAGGCATTCTGTAATCTGTGGACCTTCAGAGTCCTGATGAAATACAGAAATTGCATCGGAATTGATTACTACAGGCACCATGCGGACATTCCTCCATGGGAGTTATGTCTCATACTGTCTACGGTATGTTCGATTCCTGGAAGCCCAGTAGTATTTTCCGAAACACATTTGGAGGCCTTGTGTACTCTGTGAACCTTCAGAGTGTTGATGAAACATAGATAGTTAATCGGGATTGAATACAACAGGCACCAAGCAGACTTTTCTCCAAGGGAGTAATGTCTCAAACTGTCTACACTTTGATCGTTCCCTGGAAGACCAGTAGTAGCCTCCGAAACACTTCTGGAGGCATTCTGTATTCTGTGGAGTTTCAGAGTGTTGCGATGAATCAGAGAAATTGCATCGGGATTGAATACAACAGGCAAAACGCGGAATTTTCACCCATAGGAGTAATGTCTCAAACTGTCTACGCTTTGATCGTTCTCTGGAAGACCAGTAGTAGTTTCCGAGTCACATCTGGAGGCATTCTGTAATGTGTGGACCTTCAGAGTGTTGATGAAACACAGAAATTGCACCGGGATTGAATACAATAAGCACCATGTGCACTTTCCTCCATGGGAGTAATGGCTCAAACTGTCTACGCTTTGATCGTTCCCTGGAAAATCAGTAGTAGTTTCTGATGCACATCTTCAGGCATTCGGTAATCTGTGGAGCTTCAGAGTGTTGATGAGACACAGAAGTGGCATCGGGATTGAATACAAATGGCACCATGCGGGCATTTCTCCATGGGAGTAATGTCTCAAACTGTCTACTCTTTGATCGTTCCCTGGAAGACCAGTAGTACTTTCCGAGTCACATGTTTATTCATTCTGTTATCTGTGGACCTTCATAGTGTTGATGAAACACTGAAATAGCATCGGGATTGAATACAACAGGTACCATGAGGGCTTTTCTCCAAGGGAGTAATGTCTCAAACAATCTACGCTTTGATCGTTCCCGGGAAAACCAGTAGTAGTTTCCAAAGTACATCTGGAGGCATTCTGCGATCTTTGGACATTCACAGTGCTGATGAAACACAGACATTGCATAGGCATTCAATACAAGAGGTACCATGCGGACTTTTCTCCATGGGAGTAATGTCTCACACTGCCAACGATTTGATCGTTCCCTGGAAGACCAGTAGTAGTTTCCGAAGCATATCTGGGGGCATTCTGTAATCTGTGGAGCGTAAGAGTGTTGATGAAAAACAGAAATTGCATCGGGATTGAATACAACAGGCACCATGCGGACTTTTCTCGAATTTGAGTAATGTCTCAAAATGTCTACGTTTTGATCGTTCCCTGGAAAATCAGTAGTAGTTTCCGAAGCACATCTGGAGGCATTCCGTAATCTTTTTACCTAAAGAGTGTTGATGAAACACAGAAATTGCATCTGGATTGAATACAACAGGCACCATTCGGACTTTTCTCCAAGGGAGTAATGTCTCAAACTGTCTACACTTTGATCGTTCCCTGGAAGACCAGTAGTAGCCTCCGAAGCACGTCTGGAGGCATTCTGTATTCTGTGGAGTTTCAGAGTGTTGCGATGAATCAGAGAAATTGCATCGGGATTGAATACAACAGGCAAAACGCGGAATTTTCACCCATAGGAGTAATGTCTCAAACTGTCTACGCTTTGATCGTTCTCTGGAAGACCAGTAGTAGTTTCCGAGTCACATCTGGAGGCATTCTGTAATGTGTGGACCTTCAGAGTGTTGATGAAACACAGAAATTGCACCGGGATTGAATACAATAAGCACCATGTGCACTTTCCTCCATGGGAGTAATGGCTCAAACTGTCTACGCTTTGATCGTTCCCTGGAAAATCAGTAGTAGTTTCTGATGCACATCTTCAGGCATTCGGTAATCTGTGGAGCTTCAGAGTGTTGATGAGACACAGAAGTGGCATCGGGATTGAATACAAATGGCACCATGCGGGCATTTCTCCATGGGAGTAATGTCTCAAACTGTCTACTCTTTGATCGTTCCCTGGAAGACCAGTAGTACTTTCCGAGTCACATGTTTATTCATTCTGTTATCTGTGGACCTTCATAGTGTTGATGAAACACTGAAATAGCATCGGGATTGAATACAACAGGTACCATGAGGGCTTTTCTCCAAGGGAGTAATGTCTCAAACAATCTACGCTTTGATCGTTCCCGGGAAAACCAGTAGTAGTTTCCAAAGTACATCTGGAGGCATTCTGCGATCTTTGGACATTCACAGTGCTGATGAAACACAGACATTGCATAGGCATTCAATACAAGAGGTACCATGCGGACTTTTCTCCATGGGAGTAATGTCTCACACTGCCAACGATTTGATCGTTCCCTGGAAGACCAGTAGTAGTTTCCGAAGCATATCTGGGGGCATTCTGTAATCTGTGGAGCGTAAGAGTGTTGATGAAAAACAGAAATTGCATCGGGATTGAATACAACAGGCACCATGCGGACTTTTCTCGAATTTGAGTAATGTCTCAAAATGTCTACGTTTTGATCGTTCCCTGGAAAATCAGTAGTAGTTTCCGAAGCACATCTGGAGGCATTCCGTAATCTTTTTACCTAAAGAGTGTTGATGAAACACAGAAATTGCATCTGGATTGAATACAACAGGCACCATTCGGACTTTTCTCCAAGGGAGTAATGTCTCAAACTGTCTACACTTTGATCGTTCCCTGGAAGACCAGTAGTAGCCTCCGAAGCACGTCTGGAGGCATTCTGTATTCTGTGGAGTTTCAGAGTGTTGCGATGAATCAGAGAAATTGCATCGGGATTGAATACAACAGGCAAAACGCGGAATTTTCACCCATAGGAGTAATGTCTCAAACTGTCTACGCTTTGATCGTTCTCTGGAAGACCAGTAGTAGTTTCCGAGTCACATCTGGAGGCATTCTGTAATGTGTGGACCTTCAGAGTGTTGATGAAACACAGAAATTGCACCGGGATTGAATACAACAAGCACCATGTGCACTTTCCTCCATGGGAGAAATGGCTCAAACTGTCTACGCTTTGATCGTTCCCTGGAAAATCAGTAGTAGTTTCCGATGCACATCTTCAGGCATTCGGTAATCTGTGGAGCTTCAGAGTGTTGATGAAACACAGAAGTGGCATCGGGATTGAATACAAATGGCACCATGCGGGCATTTCTCCATGGGAGTAATGTCTCAAACTGTCTACGCTTTGATCGTTCCCTGGAAGACCAGTAGTACTTTCCGAGTCACATGTTTATTCATTCTGTTATCTGTGGACCTTCATAGTGTTGATGAAACACTGAAATAGCATCGGGATTGAATACAACAGGTACCATGAGGGCTTTTCTCCAAGGGAGTAATGTCTCAAACAATCTACGCTTTGATTGTTCCCGGGAAAACCAGTAGTAGTTTCCTAAGCACATCTGGAGGCATTCTGTAATCTGTGGAGTTTCAGAATGTTGACGAATCACAGAAATTTTGTCGGGATAGGATAAAACAGGCACCATTCGGACTTTTCTCCACGGGAGTAATGTCTCAAAGTGTCTACGATTTGATCGTTGTTTCGAAGACCAGTAGTAGTTTCCGAAGCACATCTGGAGGCGTTCGGTAATCTGTTTACCTTCAGAGTGTTGATGAAACACAGACATTGCAGCGGCATTGAATACAACAGGCACCATGCTCTCTTTTCTCCATGGGAGTAATGTCTCAAACTGTCTGCGCTTTGAATGTTAACCGGAAGACCAGTAGTAGTTTCCAAAGCACATCTGGAGGCATTCTGTAATCTGTGGACCTTCACAGTGTTGATGAAATGCAGAAATTGTATCGGAATTGAATACAACAGGCACCATGCTGACTCTCCTCCATGGGAGTAATGACTCAAACTGTCTACCATTTGTTCGCTCCCTGGAAGGCCAGCAGGAGTTTGCGAAGCTCATCTGGAGGCATTCCGTAATCTTTTTAGCTTAAGAGTGTTGATGAAACACAGGAATTGCATCTGGATTGAATGCAACAGGCACCATTCGGAATTTTCTCCATAGGAGTAATGTCTCAAACTGTATACACTTTGATCGTTCCATTTAAGACCAGTAGTAGCTTCCGAAGCACGTCTGGAGGCATTCTGTAATCTGAGGAGTTACAGAGAGTTGAGACGATTCACAGAAATTGCATCGGGATTGAATACAACATGCACCACGCGGAATTTTCTTCATGGGAGTAATGACTTAAATTGTCTACGCTTTGATCGTTCCCTGGAAGACCAGTAGTAGTTTCCGAGTCACATCTTTGTTCATTCTATAATCTGTGGACCTTCAGAGTGTTGATGAAACACTGAAACTGCATCGGGATTGAATACAACAGGCACCATGAGGACTTTTCCCCATGGGAGTAAAGTCTCAAACAATCTATGCTTTGATCGTTCCCGGGAAAACCAGTAGTAGTTTCCCAAGCACATCTGGAAACATTCTGTAATCCGTGGAGTTTCAGAGTGTTGATGAAACACAGAAATTGAATCGGGATTGAATACAACACTCACCATGCTGACTTTTCTCCATGGGAGTAATGTCTCACACTGCCTATGATTTGATCGTTCCCTGGAAGACCAGTAGTAGTTTCCGAAGAACGTCTGGAGGCATTCTGTAAGCTGTGGACCTTCAGAGTGTCGATGAAACCCTGAAATTGCATCGGGATTGAATACAACAGGCACCATGCAGACTTTTCACCGTGGGAGAATGGTCTCAAACTGTCTACGCTTTGATCGTTCCCGGGAAAACCAGTAGTAGTTTGCGAAGCACATCTTCAGGCATTCTGTAATCTGAGGACCTTCAGAGTGGTGATGAAACACAGAAATTGCATCGGGATTGAATACAAAATTGCCCCATTCGGACTTTTCTGCACGGGAGTAATGTCTCAAACTGTCTACGCTTTGATCGTTCCCTGCAAGACCAGAAGTAGTTTCCGAAGCACATCTGGAGGCATTGTGTAATCTGTGGAGTTTCAGAGTGTTGATGAATCACAGAAATTGCATCGGGATTGAATACACCAGGCACCCTGCGGACTTTTCTCCATGGGAGTAATGTCTCAAAGTGTCTACGCTTTGATCGTTCCCTGGGAGACCAGTAGTAGTTTCCGAGTCACATCTGGAGGCATTCTGTAAAGTGTGGACCTTCAGAGTGTTGATGAAACACAGGAATTGCATCATTATTGAATACAACAGGCACCATGCGGACTTTCCTCCATGGCAGTAATGTCTCAAACTGACTACGCTATGATCATCCGTGGAAGACCGGTAGTAGTTTCCGAAGCGCATCTGGAGGCATTCTGTAATCTGTGGAGCTTAAGAGTGATGATGAAACAGAAATTTCATCGGGATTAAATTCAACAGGCACCATTCTGACTATTCTCCATGCGAGTAATGTCTCAAACTGTCTACGCTTTGATCGTTCCGTGGAAGACCAGTAGTAGCTTCCGAAGCACATCTTGAGGTATTCGGTAATCTGTGGAGCTTCAGAGTGTTGATGAAACACAGAAATTGCATCGGGATTGAATACAACAAGGCATCATGTAGACTCTTCTTCGAAGGAGTAATGTCTCAAACGGTTTACGCTTGGATCCTTCCCTGGAAGGCCAGTAGTACTTTCCGAAGCACATCTAGAGGCATTCTGTATCCTGTGGACATTCAGAGTGTTGACGAAACACAGAAATTACATCGGGATTGAATACAGCAGGCACAATGTGGACTTTTCACCATAAGAGAATGTCTCAAACTGTCTACGCTTTGATCGTTCCCTGGCAGACCAGTAGTAATTTCCGACGCTCATCTGGAGGCATTCTCTGATCTGTGGACCTTCAGAGTGTTGATGAAACAGAGAAATTTCATCGGAATTGAATACAACAGGCACCATGCGGACTTTCATCCATGTCAGTAATGCTTCAAACAGTCTACAGTAGGTTCGATTCCTGGAAGACCATTAGTAGTTTCCGAAGCCCATCTGGAAGCATTCTGTAATCCGTGGACCTTCAGTGTCTTAAAGAAACAATGAAATTGCATCGGGATTGAGTACAAGCGGCATCATGCCGTCTTTTCTCCATTGGAGGAATGTCTCAAACTGTCTACGCTTTGATCGTTCCCTGGTAGACCAGTAGTAGTTTTCGGAACACATGTGGAGGCATTCTGTGAACTGTGGACCTTCACAGTGCTGATGAAACACAGACATTGCATCGGCATTGAATACAACAGGCACCATGCTCACTTTTCTCCATGGGAGTAATGTCTCAAGCTGTCTATATTTTGATCGTTCCCTGGAAGACCAGTAGTAGCTTCCAAAGCACATCTGGATAAATTCTGTAATCTGCGGAGTTTCAGAGTGTTGATGAAACACAGAAATTGCATTGTGATTGAATACAACAGGCACCATGCGGACTTTTCTCCATGGGGGTAATGTCTCAAACTGTCAACAGTTTTTTCTATACCTGGAAGACCAGTAGTAGTTCCCGAGTCACATCTGGAAACATTCTGTAATCTGTGGACCGTCAGAGTGTAATTGATACAAAGTAATTGCATCGGGATTGAATACAAGAGGCACAATGCGGACTTTTCTCCATGGGAGTAATCTCTCAAACTGCCTACTATTTGATCGTTCCCTGGAAGACCAGTAGTAGATTCCGAAGCACATCTGGGGCATTCTGTAAAGTGTGGACCTTCAGAAAGTTGATGAAACACAGGAATTGCATCATTATTGAATACAACAGGCACCATGCGGACTTTCCTCCATGGCAGTAATGTCTCAAACTGACTACGCTATGATCATCCGTGGAAGACCGGTAGTAGTTTCCGAAGCGCATCTGGAGGCATTCTGTAATCTGTGGAGCTTAAGAGTGATGATGAAACAGAAATTTCATCGGGATTAAATTCAACAGGCACCATTCTGACTATTCTCCATGCGAGTAATGTCTCAAACTGTCTACGCTTTGATCGTTCCGTGGAAGACCAGTAGTAGCTTCCGAAGAACATCTGGAGGCATTCTGTAATCTGTGGACCTTCAGACTGTTGATGAAACACAAAAATAGCATCCGGATAGAATACAACAGGCACCATGCGGACTTTCCTCCATGGGAGTTATGTCTCAAACTGACTACGATTTGATCATTCCGCGGATGAGCGGTAGTGGTTTCCGAGGCGCATCTGGAGGCATTCTGTAATCTGTTGAGCTTCACAGTGTTGATGAAATACAGAAATTGCATCGGAATTGAATACAACAGGCACCATGCTGACTCTCCTCCATGGGAGTAATGATTCATACTGTCTACTGTGATGATGAAACACAGAAATTTCATCGGCATTGAAAACAACGGGCACCTTGTGGACTTTTCTCAATGGGAGTAGGGTCTCAAACTGTCTATGCTTTGTTCGTTCCCGGGAAAACCAGTAGTAGTTTCCGAAGCACATCAGGAGGCGTTCGGTTATCTGTGGACCTTCAGAGTGTTGATGAAACACAGACATTGCAGCGGCATTGAATACAACAGGCACCATCCGGAGTTTTCTCCATGGGAGTAATGTCTCAAACAGTCTATGCTTTGATCGTTCCCTGGAAGACCAGTAGTAGTTGCCGAAGCACATCTGGAGGCATTCTGTAATCTGTGAACCTTCATAGTGTTGATAAACATAGGTATTGCATCGGGATTAAATACAACAAGCACCATGCATACTTTTCTCCATGGGAGTAGTGTCGCATACTGTCAACGGTTTTTTTTTATACCTGGAAGACCAGTAGTAGTTCCCGAGTCACATCTGGAGACATTCTGTAACCTGTGGACCTTTAGATTGTTGATGAAACATAGATATTGCATCGGGATTGAATACAACAAGCACCATGCGGAGTTTTCTCCATGGGAGTAATGTCTCAAACAGTCTATGCCTTGATCGTTCCCTGGAAGACCAGTAGTAGTTGCCGAAGCACATCTGGAGGCATTCTGTAATCTGTGGACCTTCAGAGTGTTAATGAAACAAACAAATAGCATCGGGATTGAATACAAGAGGCACAATGCCGACTTTTCTCTATGGGAGTAATGTCTCAAACTGTATACGCTTTGATCGTTCCCTGGACGACTAGTAGTAGTTTCCGAACCATATCTGTAGGCATTCTGTACTCTGTGAACCTTCAGAGTGTTGATGAAACGCAGAAATTTCATCGGGATTGAATACAACGGGCACAATGCGGACTTTTGTCTATGGGAGTAATGTCTCAAACTTTCTACGGTTTGATCGGTAACTGGAAGACGAGTAGTATTTTCCGATACACATCTGGAGTCATTCAGTAATATAAGGACCTATGGAGTGTTGATAAAACACAGAAATTGCATGGGGATTGAATACAACAGGCACCATGCAGACTTTCCGCCATGGGAGTAATTTCTCAAACTGTTTACGCTTTGATCGTTCCCTGGAAGACCAGTAGTAGTTTCCGAAGCACATCTGGTCGTATTCTGTAATCTGTGCAGCTTATGAGAGTTGATGGAACACAGAAATTGCATCGGGATTGAATACAACAGGCACCATTCGGAATTTTCTCCG
Organism: Schistocerca gregaria; assembly: GCF_023897955.1. NCBI lineage: Eukaryota > Metazoa > Arthropoda > Insecta > Orthoptera > Acrididae > Schistocerca > Schistocerca gregaria. The sequence continues at coordinate 24,169,340 of NC_064924.1, read as the reverse complement.
TGGGAGTAATGTCTCTAACAATCAACGCTTTGATCGTTCCCCGGAAAACCAGTAGTAGTTTCCGAAGCACATCTGGAGGCATTCTGCAACCTGTGGAGTTTCAGAGTGTTGATGAAACACAGGAATTGCATCAGGATTGAATACAACTGGCACCATGCGCACTTTTCTCCATGGGAGTAATGTCTCAAACTGTCTATGCTTTGATCGTACCCTGGAAGACCAGTAGTAGTTTCCGAGTCATATCTGGAGGCATTCTGTAATCTGTGGACCCTCGGAGTGTCGATGGAACACTGAAATTGCATCGGGATTGAATACAACAGGCACCATGCGGACTTTTCTCCATGGGAGAATTGTCTCAAACAGTCTACGCTTTGATCATTCTATGGAAGGCCAATAGTAGTTTCCAAAGGACATCTGGAGGCATTCTGTAATCTGTGGAGCTTACGAGTGTTGATGAAACACAGAAACTGCATCAGGATTGAATACAACAGGCACCATTCGGACTTTTCTCCATGGGAGTAATGTCTCAAACTGTCTACGCTCTGATCGTTCCCTGGAAGACAAGTAGTAGTTTCCGAAGCACATCTGGAGAAATTCGGTAACCAATGGACCTTCGGAGCGTTGCTGAAACACAGGAATTGCATCAGGATTGAATACAACAGGCACCATGCGCACTTCTCTCCATGGGAGTAATGTCTCAAACTGTCTACGCTCTGATGGTTCCCTGGAAGACCAGTAGAAGTTGCCGAAGCTCATCTGGAGGCATTCTGTAATCTGTGGACCTTCAGAGTGTTGATGAAACACAGGAATTGCATCATGATTGAATACAACAGGCACCAAGCGGACTTTTCTCCATGGGAGTAATGTCTCAAACTGTCTACGCTTTGATCGTTTCCTGGATGACCAGTAGTATTTTCCGAGTCACATCTGGAGGCATTCTGTAATCTGTGGACCTTCAGAGTCCTGATGAAATACAGAAATTGCATCGGAATTGATTACTACAGGCACCATGCGGACATTCCTCCATGGGAGTTATGTCTCATACTGTCTACGGTATGTTCGATTCCTGGAAGCCCAGTAGTATTTTCCGAAACACATTTGGAGGCCTTGTGTACTCTGTGAACCCTCAGAGTGTTGATGAAACATAGATAGTTAATCGGGATTGAATACAACAGGCACCAAGCAGACTTTTCTCCAAGGGAGTAATGTCTCAAACTGTCTACACTTTGATCGTTCCCTGGAAGACCAGTAGTAGCCTCCGAAGCACTTCTGGAGGCATTCTGTATTCTGTGGAGTTTCAGAGTGTTGCGATGAATCAGAGAAATTGCATCGGGATTGAATACAACAGGCAAAACGCGGAATTTTCACCCATAGGAGTAATGTCTCAAACTGTCTACGCTTTGATCGTTCTCTGGAAGACCAGTAGTAGTTTCCGAGTCACATCTGGAGGCATTCTGTAATGTGTGGACCTTCAGAGTGTTGATGAAACACAGAAATTGCACCGGGATTGAATACAATAAGCACCATGTGCACTTTCCTCCATGGGAGTAATGGCTCAAACTGTCTACGCTTTGATCGTTCCCTGGAAAATCAGTAGTAGTTTCTGATGCACATCTTCAGACATTCGGTAATCTGTGGAGCTTCAGAGTGTTGATGAGACACAGAAGTGGCATCGGGATTGAATACAAATGGCACCATGCGGGCATTTCTCCATGGGAGTAATGTCTCAAACTGTCTACGCTTTGATCGTTCCCTGGAAGACCAGTAGTACTTTCCGAGTCACATGTTTATTCATTCTGTTATCTGTGGACCTTCATAGTGTTGATGAAACACTGAAATAGCATCGGGATTGAATACAACAGGTACCATGAGGGCTTTTCTCCAAGGGAGTAATGTCTCAAACAATCTACGCTTTGATCGTTCCCGGGAAAACCAGTAGTAGTTTCCAAAGTACATCTGGAGGCATTCTGCGATCTGTGGACATTCACAGTGCTGATGAAACACAGACATTGCATAGGCATTCAATACAAGAGGTACCATGCGGACTTTTCTCCATGGGAGTAATGTCTCACACTGCCAACGATTTGATCGTTCCCTGGAAGACCAGTAGTAGTTTCCGAAGCACATCTGGGGGCATTCTGTAATCTGTGGAGCGTAAGAGTGTTGATGAAACACAGAAATTGCATCGGGATTGAATACAACAGGCACCATGCGGACTTTTCTCGAATTTGAGTAATGTCTCAAAATGTCTACGTTTTGATCGTTCCCTGGAAAATCAGTAGTAGTTTCCGAAGCACATCTGGAGGCATTCCGTAATCTTTTTACCTAAAGAGTGTTGATGAAACACAGAAATTGCATCTGGATTGAATACAACAGGCACCATTCGGACTTTTCTCCAAGGGAGTAATGTCTCAAACTGTCTACACTTTGATCGTTCCCTGGAAGACCAGTAGTAGCCTCCGAAGCACGTTTGGAGGCATTCTGTATTCTGTGGAGTTTCAGAGTGTTGCGATGAATCAGAGAAATTGCATCGGGATTGAATACAACAGGCAAAACGCGGAATTTTCACCCATAGGAGTAATGTCTCAAACTGTCTACGCTTTGATCGTTCTCTGGAAGACCAGTAGTAGTTTCCGAGTCACATCTGGAGGCATTCTGTAATGTGTGGACCTTCAGAGTGTTGATGAAACACAGAAATTGCACCGGGATTGAATACAACAAGCACCATGTGCACTTTCCTCCATGGGAGAAATGGCTCAAACTGTCTACGCTTTGATCGTTCCCTGGAAAATCAGTAGTAGTTTCCGATGCACATCTTCAGGCATTCGGTAATCTGTGGAGCTTCAGAGTGTTGATGAAACACAGAAGTGGCATCGGGATTGAATACAAATGGCACCATGCGGGCATTTCTCCATGGGAGTAATGTCTCAAACTGTCTACGCTTTGATCGTTCCCTGGAAGACCAGTAGTACTTTCCGAGTCACATGTTTATTCATTCTGTTATCTGTGGACCTTCATAGTGTTGATGAAACACTGAAATAGCATCGGGATTGAATACAACAGGTACCATGAGGGCTTTTCTCCAAGGGAGTAATGTCTCAAACAATCTACGCTTTGATTGTTCCCGGGAAAACCAGTAGTAGTTTCCTAAGCACATCTGGAGGCATTCTGTAATCTGTGGAGTTTCAGAATGTTGACGAATCACAGAAATTTTGTCGGGATAGGATAAAACAGGCACCATTCGGACTTTTCTCCACGGGAGTAATGTCTCAAAGTGTCTACGATTTGATCGTTGTTTCGAAGACCAGTAGTAGTTTCCGAAGCACATCTGGAGGCGTTCGGTAATCTGTTTACCTTCAGAGTGTTGATGAAACACAGACATTGCAGCGGCATTGAATACAACAGGCACCATGCTCTCTTTTCTCCATGGGAGTAATGTCTCAAACTGTCTGCGCTTTGAATGTTAACCGGAAGACCAGTAGTAGTTTCCAAAGCACATCTGGAGGCATTCTGTAATCTGTGGACCTTCACAGTGTTGATGAAATGCAGAAATTGTATCGGAATTGAATACAACAGGCACCATGCTGACTCTCCTCCATGGGAGTAATGACTCAAACTGTCTACCATTTGTTCGCTCCCTGGAAGGCCAGCAGGAGTTTGCGAAGCTCATCTGGAGGCATTCCGTAATCTTTTTAGCTTAAGAGTGTTGATGAAACACAGGAATTGCATCTGGATTGAATGCAACAGGCACCATTCGGAATTTTCTCCATAGGAGTAATGTCTCAAACTGTATACACTTTGATCGTTCCATTTAAGACCAGTAGTAGCTTCCGAAGCACGTCTGGAGGCATTCTGTAATCTGAGGAGTTTCAGAGAGTTGAGACGATTCACAGAAATTGCATCGGGATTGAATACAACATGCACCACGCGGAATTTTCTTCATGGGAGTAATGACTTAAATTGTCTACGCTTTGATCGTTCCCTGGAAGACCAGTAGTAGTTTCCGAGTCACATCTTTGTTCATTCTATAATCTGTGGACCTTCAGAGTGTTGATGAAACACTGAAACTGCATCGGGATTGAATACAACAGGCACCATGAGGACTTTTCCCCATGGGAGTAAAGTCTCAAACAATCTATGCTTTGATCGTTCCCGGGAAAACCAGTAGTAGTTTCCCAAGCACATCTGGAAACATTCTGTAATCCGTGGAGTTTCAGAGTGTTGATGAAACACAGAAATTGAATCGGGATTGAATACAACACTCACCATGCTGACTTTTCTCCATGGGAGTAATGTCTCACACTGCCTATGATTTGATCGTTCCCTGGAAGACCAGTAGTAGTTTCCGAAGAACATCTGGAGGCATTCTGTAAGCTGTGGACCTTCAGAGTGTCGATGAAACCCTGAAATTGCATCGGGATTGAATACAACAGGCACCATGCAGACTTTTCACCGTGGGAGAATGGTCTCAAACTGTCTACGCTTTGATCGTTCCCGGGAAAACCAGTAGTAGTTTGCGAAGCACATCTTCAGGCATTCTGTAATCTGAGGACCTTCAGAGTGGTGATGAAACACAGAAATTGCATCGGGATTGAATACAAAATTGCCCCATTCGGACTTTTCTGCACGGGAGTAATGTCTCAAACTGTCTACGCTTTGATCGTTCCCTGCAAGACCAGAAGTAGTTTCCGAAGCACATCTGGAGGCATTGTGTAATCTGTGGAGTTTCAGAGTGTTGATGAATCACAGAAATTGCATCGGGATTGAATACACCAGGCACCCTGCGGACTTTTCTCCATGGGAGTAATGTCTCAAAGTGTCTACGCTTTGATCGTTCCCTGGGAGACCAGTAGTAGTTTCCGAGTCACATCTGGAGGCATTCTGTAAAGTGTGGACCTTCAGAGTGTTGATGAAACACAGGAATTGCATCATTATTGAATACAACAGGCACCATGCGGACTTTCCTCCATGGCAGTAATGTCTCAAACTGACTACGCTATGATCATCCGTGGAAGACCGGTAGTAGTTTCCGAAGCGCATCTGGAGGCATTCTGTAATCTGTGGAGCTTAAGAGTGATGATGAAACAGAAATTTCATCGGGATTAAATTCAACAGGCACCATTCTGACTATTCTCCATGCGAGTAATGTCTCAAACTGTCTACGCTTTGATCGTTTCGTGGAAGACCAGTAGTAGCTTCCGAAGCACATCTTGAGGTATTCGGTAATCTGTGGAGCTTCAGAGTGTTGATGAAACACAGAAATTGCATCGGGATTGAATACAACAAGGCATCATGTAGACTCTTCTTCGAAGGAGTAATGTCTCAAACGGTTTACGCTGGGATCCTTCCCTGGAAGGCCAGTAGTACTTTCCGAAGCACATCTAGAGGCATTCTGTATCCTGTGGACATTCAGAGTGTTGACGAAACACAGAAATTACATCGGGATTGAATACAGCAGGCACAATGTGGACTTTTCACCATAAGAGAATGTCTCAAACTGTCTACGCTTTGATCGTTCCCTGGCAGACCAGTAGTAATTTCCGACGCACATCTGGAGGCATTCTCTGATCTGTGGACCTTCAGAGTGTTGATGAAACAGAGAAATTTCATCGGAATTGAATACAACAGGCACCATGCGGACTTTCATCCATGTCAGTAATGCTTCAAACAGTCTACAGTAGGTTCGATTCCTGGAAGGCCATTAGTAGTTTCCGAAGCCCATCTGGAAGCATTCTGTAATCCGTGGACCTTCAGTGTCTTAAAGAAACAATGAAATTGCATCGGGATTGAGTACAAGCGGCATCATGCCGTCTTTTCTCCATTGGAGGAATGTCTCAAACTGTCTACGCTTTGATCGTTCCCTGGTAGACCAGTAGTAGTTTTCGGAACACATGTGGAGGCATTCTGTGAACTGTGGACCTTCACAGTGCTGATGAAACACAGACATTGCATCGGCATTGAATACAACAGGCACCATGCTCACTTTTCTCCATGGGAGTAATGTCTCAAGCTGTCTATATTTTGATCGTTCCCTGGAAGACCAGTAGTAGCTTCCAAAGCACATCTGGATAAATTCTGTAATCTGCGGAGTTTCAGAGTGTTGATGAAACACAGAAATTGCATTGGGATTGAATACAACAGGCACCATGCGGACTTTTCTCCATGGGGGTAATGTCTCAAACTGTCAACAGTTTTTTCTATACCTGGAAGACCAGTAGTAGTTCCCGAGTCACATCTGGAGACATTCTGTAATCTGTGGACCTTCAGAGTGTAATTGATACAAAGTAATTGCATCGGGATTGAATACAAGAGGCACAATGCGGACTTTTCTCCATGGGAGTAATCTCTCAAACTGCCTACAATTTGATCGTTCCCTGGAAGACCAGTAGTAGATTCCGAAGCACATCTGGGGCATTCTGTAATCTGTGGATCTTCAGAGTGTCGTTCAAACACTGAAATTGCATCGGGCTTGAATACAACCGGCACCATACGTATTTTCACGATGGGAGTAGGGTCTCTTACTGTCAACGCCTTGATCGTTACCGGGAAAACCAGTAGTAGTTTCCGAAGAACATCTGGAGGCATTCTGTAATCTGTGGACCTTCAGTCTGTTGATGAAACACAAAAATAGCATCCGGATAGAATACAACAGGCACCATGCGGACTTTCCTCCATGGGAGTTATGTCTCAAACTGACTACGATTTGATCATTCCGCGGATGAGCGGTAGTGGTTTCCGAAGCGCATCTGGAGGCATTCTGTAATCTGTGGAGCTTCACAGTGTTGATGAAATACAGAAATTGCATCGGAATTGAATACAACAGGCACCATGCTGACTCTCCTCCATGGGAGTAATGATTCAAACTGTCTACTGTGATGATGAAACACAGAAATTTCATCGGCATTGAAAACAACGGGCACCTTGTGGACTTTTCTCAATGGGAGTAGGGTCTCAAACTGTCTATGCTTTGATCGTTCCCGGGAAAACCAGTAGTAGTTTCCGAAGCACATCAGGAGGCGTTCGGTAATCTGTGGACCTTCAGAGTGTTGATGAAACACAGACATTGCAGCGGCATTGAATACAACAGGCACCATCCGGAGTTTTCTCCATGGGAGTAATGTCTCAAACAGTCTATGCTTTGATCGTTCCCTGGAAGACCAGTAGTAGTTGCCGAAGCACATCTGGAGGCATTCTGTAATCTGTGAACCTTCATAGTGTTGATAAACATAGGTATTGCATCGGGATTAAATACAACAAGCACCATGCATACTTTTCTCCATGGGAGTAGTGTCGCATACTGTCAACGGTTTTTTTTATACCTGGAAGACCAGTAGTAGTTCCCAAGTCACATCTGGAGACATTCTGTAACCTGTGGACCTTTAGATTGTTGATGAAACATAGATATTGCATCGGGATTGAATACAACAGGCACCATGCGGAGTTTTCTCCATGGGAGTAATGTCTCAAACAGTCTATGCTTTGATCGTTCCCTGGAAGACCAGTTGTAGTTGCCGAAGCACATCTGGAGGCATTCTGTAATCTGTGGACCTTCAGAGTGTTAATGAAACAAACAAATAGCATCGGGATTGAATACTAGAGGCACAATGCCGACTTTTCTCTATGGGAGTAATGTCTCAAACTGTATACGCTTTGATCGTTCCCTGGACGACTAGTAGTAGTTTCCGAACCATATCTGTAGGCATTCTGTACTCTGTGAACCTTCAGAGTGTTGATGAAACGCAGAAATTTCATCGGGATTGAATACAACGGGCACAATGCGGACTTTTGTCTATGGGAGTAATGTCTCAAACTTTCTACGGTTTGATCGGTAACTGGAAGACGAGTAGTATTTTCCGATACACATCTGGAGTCATTCAGTAATATAAGGACCTATGGAGTGTTGATAAAACACAGAAATTGCATGGGGATTGAATACAACAGGCACCATGCAGACTTTCCGCCATGGGAGTAATTTCTCAAACTGTTTACGCTTTGATCGTTCCCTGGAAGACCAGTAGTAGTTTCCGAAGCACATCTGGTCGTATTCTGTAATCTGTGCAGCTTATGAGAGTTGATGGAACACAGAAATTGCATCGGGATTGAATACAACAGGCACCATTCGGAATTTTCTCCGTGGGAGTAATGTCTCTAACAATCAACGCTTTGATCGTTCCCCGGAAAACCAGTAGTAGTTTCCGAAGCACATCTGGAGGCATTCTGCAACCTGTGGAGTTTCAGAGTGTTGATGAAACACAGGAATTGCATCAGGATTGAATACAACTGGCACCATGCGCACTTTTCTCCATGGGAGTAATGTCTCAAACTGTCTATGCTTTGATCGTACCCTGGAAGACCAGTAGTAGTTTCCGAGTCATATCTGGAGGCATTCTGTAATCTGTGGACCCTCGGAGTGTCGATGGAACACTGAAATTGCATCGGGATTGAATACAACAGGCACCATGCGGACTTTTCTCCATGGGAGAATTGTCTCAAACAGTCTACGCTTTGATCATTCTATGGAAGGCCAATAGTAGTTTCCAAAGGACATCTGGAGGCATTCTGTAATCTGTGGAGCTTACGAGTGTTGATGAAACACAGAAACTGCATCAGGATTGAATACAACAGGCACCATTCGGACTTTTCTCCATGGGAGTAATGTCTCAAACTGTCTACGCTCTGATCGTTCCCTGGAAGACAAGTAGTAGTTTCCGAAGCACATCTGGAGAAATTCGGTAACCAATGGACCTTCGGAGCGCTGCTGAAACACAGGAATTGCATCTGGATTGAATACAACAGGCACCATGCTCACTTTTCTCCATGGGAGTAATGTCTCAAGCTGTCTATATTTTGATCGTTCCCTGGAAGACCAGTAGTAGCTTCCAAAGCACATCTGGATAAATTCTGTAATCTGCGGAGTTTCAGAGTGTTGATGAAACACAGAAATTGCATTGGGATTGAATACAACAGGCACCATGCGGACTTTTCTCCATGGGGGTAATGTCTCAAACTGTCAACAGTTTTTTCTATACCTGGAAGACCAGTAGTAGTTCCCGAGTCACATCTGGAGACATTCTGTAATCTGTGGACCTTCAGAGTGTAATTGATACAAAGTAATTGCATCGGGATTGAATACAAGAGGCACAATGCGGACTTTTCTCCATGGGAGTAATCTCTCAAACTGCCTACTATTTGATCGTTCCCTGGAAGACCAGTAGTAGATTCCGAAGCACATCTGGGGCATTCTGTAATCTGTGGACCTTCAGACTGTTGATGAAACACAAAAATAGCATCCGGATAGAATACAACAGGCACCATGCGGACTTTCCTCCATGGGAGTTATGTCTCAAACTGACTACGATTTGATCATTCCGCGGATGAGCGGTAGTGGTTTCCGAAGCGCATCTGGAGGCATTCTGTAATCTGTGGAGCTTCACAATGTTGATGAAATACAGAAATTGCATCGGAATTGAATACAACAGGCACCATGCTGACTCTCCTCCATGGGAGTAATGATTCAAACTGTCTACTGTGATGATGAAACACAGAAATTTCATCGGCATTGAAAACAACGGGCACCTTGTGGACTTTTCTCAATGGGAGTAGGGTCTCAAACTGTCTATGCTTTGATCATTCCCGGGAAAACCAGTAGTAGTTTCCGAAGCACATCAGGAGGCGTTCGGTTATCTGTGGACCTTCAGAGTGTTGATGAAACACAGACATTGCACCGGCATTGAATACAACAGGCACCATCCGGAGTTTTCTCCATGGGAGTAATGTCTCAAACAGTCTATGCTTTGATCGTTCCCTGGAAGACCAGTAGTAGTTGCCGAAGCACATCTGGAGGCATTCTGTAATCTGTGAACCTTCATAGTGTTGATAAACATAGGTATTGCATCGGGATTAAATACAACAAGCACCATGCATACTTTTCTCCATGGGAGTAGTGTCGCATACTGTCAACGGTTTTTTTTATACCTGGAAGACCAGTAGTAGTTCCCGAGTCACATCTGGAGACATTCTGTAACCTGTGGACCTTTAGATTGTTGATGAAACATAGATATTGCATCGGGATTGAATACAACAGGCACCATGCGGAGTTTTCTCCATGGGAGTAATGTCTCAAACAGTCTATGCTTTGATCGTTCCCTGGAAGACCAGTTGTAGTTGCCGAAGCACATCTGGAGGCATTCTGTAATCTGTGGACCTTCAGAGTGTTAATGAAACAAACAAATAGCATCGGGATTGAATACAAGAGGCACAATGCCGACTTTTCTCTATGGGAGTAATGTCTCAAACTGTATACGCTTTGATCGTTCCCTGGACGACTAGTAGTAGTTTCCGAACCATATCTGTAGGCATTCTGTACTCTGTGAACCTTCAGAGTGTTGATGAAACGCAGAAATTTCATCGGGATTGAATACAACGGGCACAATGCGGACTTTTGTCTATGGGAGTAATGTCTCAAACTTTCTACGGTTTGATCGGTAACTGGAAGACTAGTAGTATTTTCCGATACACATCTGGAGTCATTCAGTAATATAAGGACCTATGGAGTGTTGATAAAACACAGAAATTGCATGGGGATTGAATACAACAGGCACCATGCAGACTTTCCGCCATGGGAGTAATTTCTCAAACTGTTTACGCTTTGATCGTTCCCTGGAAGACCAGTAGTAGTTTCCGAAGCACATCTGGTCGTATTCTGTAATCTGTGCAGCTTATGAGAGTTGATGGAACACAGAAATTGCATCGGGATTGAATACAACAGGCACCATTCGGAATTTTCTCCGTGGGAGTAATGTCTCAAACAATCAACGCTTTGATCGTTCCCCGGAAAACCAGTAGTAGTTTCCGAAGCACATCTGGAGGCATTCTGCAACCTGTGGAGTTTCAGAGTGTTGATGAAACACAGGAATTGCATCAGGATTGAATACAACTGGCACCATGCGCACTTTTCTCCATGGGAGTAATGTCTCAAACTGTCTATGCTTTGATCGTACCCTCGAAGACCAGTAGTAGCTTCCGAGTCATATCTGGAGGCATTCTGTAATCTGTGGACCCTCGGAGTGTCGATGGAACACTGAAATTGCATCGGGATTGAATACAACAGGCACCATGCGGACTTTTCTCCATGGGAGAATTGTCTCAAACAGTCTACGCTTTGATCATTCTATGGAAGGCCAATAGTAGTTTCCAAAGGACATCTGGAGGCATTCTGTAATCTGTGGAGCTTACGAGTGTTGATGAAACACAGAAACTGCATCAGGATTGAATACAACTGGCACCATTCGGACTTTTCTCCATGGGAGTAATGTCTCAAACTGTCTACGCTCTGATCGTTCCCTGGAAGACAAGTAGTAGTTTCCGAAGCACATCTGGAGAAATTCGGTAACCAATGGACATTCGGAGCGCTGCTGAAACACAGGAATTGCATCAGGATTGAATACAACAGGCTCCATGCGCACTTCTCTCCATGGGAGTAATGTCTCAAACTGTCTACGCTTTGATGGTTCCCTGGAAGACCAGTAGAAGTTGCCGAAGCTCATCTGGAGGCATTCTGTAATCTGTGGACCTTCAGAGTGTTGATGAAACACAGGAATTGCATCATGATTGAATACAACAGGCACCAAGCGGACTTTTCTCCATGGGAGTAATGTCTCAAACTGTCTACGCTTTGATCGTTTCCTGGATGACCAGTAGTATTTTCCGAGTCACATCTGGAGGCATTCTGTAATCTGTGGACCTTCAGAGTCCTGATGAAATACAGAAATTGCATCGGAATTGATTACTACAGGCACCATGCGGACATTCCTCCATGGGAGTTATGTCTCATACTGTCTACGGTATGTTCGATTCCTGGAAGCCCAGTAGTATTTTCCGAAACACATTTGGAGGCCTTGTGTACTCTGTGAACCTTCAGAGTGTTGATGAAACATAGATAGTTAATCGGGATTGAATACAACAGGCACCAAGCAGACTTTTCTACATGGGAGGAATATCTCAAACTGTGTACGCTTTGATCGATCCCTGAAAGACCAGTAGTATTTTGCGAAACACATCTGGAGGCATTCTGTAATCTAAGGACCTTTAGAGTGTTGATAAAACATAGAAATTGCATGGGGATTGAATACAACAGGCACCATGCGGACTTTTGTCTGTGGGAGTAATGTCTCAAATTGTCTACGCTTTGATCGTTCCCTGGTAGACCAGTAGTAGTTTCCTAGTCACATCGTTATTCATTCTGTAATCTGTGGACGTTCACAGTGCTGATGAAACACAGGAATTGGATCGGGATTGAATACAACAGGCACCATGCCTAGTTTTCTCCATGGGAGTAATCTCTCAAACTGCCCACGATTTGATCGTTCCCGGGAAAACCAGTAGTAGTTTCCGAAGAACATGTGGAATCATTCGGAGTGTCGATGGAACACTGAAATTGCATCGGGATTGAATACAACAGGCACCATGCGGACTTTTCTCCATGGGAGAATTGACTCAAACAGTCTACGATTTGATCATTCTATGGAAGGCCAATAGTAGTTTCCAAAGGACATCTGGAGGCATTCTATAATCTGTGGAGCTTACGAGTGTTGATGAAACACAGAAACTGCATCAGGATTGAATACAACAGGCACCATTCGGACTTTTCTCCATGGGAGTAATGTCTCAAACTGTCTACGCTCTGATCGCTCCCTGGAAGACCAGTAGTAGTTTCCGAAGCACATTTGGAGGCATTCTGTAATCTGTGATCCTCTAGTGTTTTGATGAAACACAGAAACTTCATCGGAATTGAATATAACAATCACCATGCAGTCTTTTCTGTATGGGAGTAATTGCTCAATCTGTCTACGCTTTGATCGATCCCTGGAAGACCAGTAGTACCTTTCGAAACAGATTTAGAGGCATTTTGTAATCTGAGGACCTTCAGAGTGTTGATGGAACGCAGAAATTGCGTCTGGATTGAATACAACAGCCACCATGCGGACTTTTCTCCATGGGAGTAATGTCTCAAACTATCTACGATTCGATCGTCCCCTGGAAGAATAGTAGTAGCTTTCGGAGCACATCTGGAAGCATTGTGTGATGTGTGGACCTTCACAGAGCTGATGAAACACAGAAATTGCATCGGGATTGAATACAACAGGCACCATGCAGACGTTCCTCCATGGGAGGAATTTCTCAAACTGTTTACGCTTTGATCGTTCCCTGGAAGACCAGTAGTAGATTCCCAAGCACATCTGGACGCATTCTGTAATATGTGGACCTTCAGAGTGTTAATGTAACAAAGAAATTGCATCGGGATTGAATACAACAGTCACCATGCGCACTTTCTCCATGGGAGTAATGTCTCAAACTGTCTCCTCTTTGATCGTTCCCTGGAAGAAAAGTAGTAGTTTCCTAAGCACATCTGGAAGCATTCTGTAATGTGTGGACCTTCAGAGTGTTGATAAAACACAGAAATTGCATCGAGATTGAATACAACATGCACCATGCGGACTTTCCTCCATGGGAGTAATGTCTCAAACTGTCTACGCTTTGATCATTCCCTGCAAGACTAGTAGTAGTATCCAAAGCACATCTGGAGGCATTCTGTAATCTGTGGACCTTCAGAGTGTTGATGATACACAGAAATTGCCTCGGCATTGAATACAACAGGCAACATGCGGACTTTTCTACATATGAGTAATGTATCAAACTGTCTACGCTTTGATCGTTCAATGGAAGACCAGTAGTAGTTTCCGAAGCACATCTGGAGGCATTCTGTAATGTTTGGACAATCAGAGTGTTGATGAAACACAGATATTGCATCGAGAATGAATATAACATTCACCATGCTGACTTTCCTCCATGGGAGTAATGTCTCAAAATGTCTACGGTTTGATCACCACTGGAAGACTAGTAGTAGTTTCCGACGCACATCTGGAATCATTCTGTAATCTGTGGAGCTTGAGAGTGTCGATGAAACACAGAAATTGCATCGGGATTGAATACAACAGGCACCATGCGAACTCTTCTCCATGGTAGTAATGTCGCAAACAATCTACGCTTTGATCGTTCCCGGGAAAACCAGTAATAGTTTCTGAAGCACATCTGGAGGTATTCTGTAATCTGTGGAGTATCATAATGTTGATGAAACACAGAAATTGCATCTGGATTGAAAACATCAGGCACCATGTGGACTTTTCTCCATGGGAGTAATGTCTCAAACTGTCTACGCTTTGATCACCCCTGGAAGACCAGTAGTAGTTTCCGAGTCACATCTAGAGGTATTCTGTAATCTGTGGACGTACAGAGTGTTGATGCAACATAGATATTGCATCGGGATTGAATACAACAGGCGCCATGCGGACTTTCTCCATAGAAATAATGTCTCAAACTGTCTACGGTTTGATCGTTCCCTAGAAGACCAGTAGTAGTTTCCGAAGCACATCAGGACTCATTCTGTAATCTGTGGAGTTTCAGAATGTTGATGAAACACTGTAATTGCATCGGGATTGAATACAACAGGCACCATGCGCACTTTCTCCATGGGAGTAATGTCTCAAACTGTCTACGCTTTGATCGTTCCCTGGAAGACCAGTAAAAGTTTCCGAAGCACTTGTTTACGCATTCTGTAATCTGTGGACCTTCAGAGTGTTGAAGAATCGAAGAAATTGCATCGGGATTGAATACAACATTCACAATGCGGACTTTTCTCCATGGGAGTAATGTCTCAAACTGTCTACGCTTTGAACGTTCCCTGGAAGACCAGTAGTAGTTTCCGAGTCACATCTGTAGGCATTCTGTAATGTGTGGACCTTCCGAGTGTTAATGAAACACAGAAATTATATCGGGATTGAATACAACAGGTTCCATGCGGACTTTTCTCCATGGGAGTAACGTCTCAAATTGTCTACGCTTTGATCGTTCCCTGGTAGACCAGTAATAGTTTCCGAGTCACATCTTGAGGCATTCTGTAATGTGTGGACCTTCAGAGTGTTGGGGAAACACAGAAATAGCATCGGGATTGAATACAACAAGCACCATGCGGACTTTTCTCCATGGGAGTAATGTCTCAAACAATAAAAGCTGTGATCGTTCCTGGGAAAACCATTAGTAGTTTCCGAAGCACATCTGGAGGCATTCTGTAACCTGTGGTGTTTCAGAGTGTTGATGAAACACAGGAATTGCATCAGGATTGAATTCAACAGGCATCATGCGCAATTATCTCCATGGGATTAATATCTCAAACTGTCTACGCTTTGATCGTAACCTGGAAGACCAGTAGTAGTTTCCGAGTCATATCTGGAGGCATTCTGTAATCTGTGGACCTTCAGAGTGTCGATGGAACACTGAAATTGCGTTGGGATTGAATACAACAGGCACCATGCGGAATTTTCTCCATGGGAGAATTGTCTCAAACAGTCTGCGCTTTGATCATTCTATGGAAGGCCAGTAGTAGTTTCCGAATCACATCTGGAGGCATTCTGTAATGTGTGGACTTTCAGAGTGTTGATGAATCACAGAAATAGCATCGGGATTGAATGCAACAAGCACCATGCGCACTTTCCTCCATGGGAGTAATGTCACTAACTGTCTACGCTTTGATCGTTCCTTCGAACACCAGCAGTAGCTTCCAAAGCATATCGTGAGGCATTCGGTAATCTGTGGAGCTTCAGAGTGTTGATGAAACACAGAAATTGCATCGGGATATAATACAACAGGCACCATGCAGACTTTTCTCCATGTGAGTAATATCTCAAATTGTCTACGCTTTGATCGTTCCCTGGAAGACCGGTAGTAATTTCCGAGTCACATCTTTATTCATTCTGTAATCTGTGGACCTTCAGAGTGTTGATGAAACACTGAAAGTGCATCGGGATTGAATACAACAGGCATCATGCGGACTTTTCTCCATGGGAGTAATGTCTCAAACTGTCTACGCTCTGATCGCTCCCTGGAAGACCAGTAGTAGTTTCCGAAGCACATTTGGAGGCATTCTGTAATCAGTGATCCTCCAGTGTTTTGATGAAACACAGAAACTTCATCGGAATTGAATATAACAATCACCATGCAGACTTTTCTGTATGGGAGTAATTGCTCAATCTGTCTACGCTTTGATCGATCCCTGGAAGACCAGTAGTACCTTTCGAAACAGATTTAGAGGCATTTTGTAATCTGAGGACCTTCAGAGTGTTGATGGAACGCAGAAATTGGGTCTGGATTGAATACAACAGGCACCATGCGGACTTTTCTCCATGGGAGTAATGTCTCAAACTATCTACGATTCGATCGTCCCCTGGAAGAATAGTAGTAGCTTTCGGAGCACATCTGGAAGCATTGTGTGATGTGTGGACCTTCACAGAGCTGATGAAACACAGAAATTGCATCGGGATTGAATACAACAGGCACCATGCAGACGTTCCTCCATGGGAGTAATTTCTCAAACTGTTTACGCTTTGATCGTTCCCTGGAAGACCAGTAGTAGATTCCCAAGCACATCT
This sequence comes from Schistocerca gregaria, assembly GCF_023897955.1. Lineage (NCBI taxonomy): Eukaryota > Metazoa > Arthropoda > Insecta > Orthoptera > Acrididae > Schistocerca > Schistocerca gregaria. The sequence goes on along the minus strand of NC_064924.1, from coordinate 24,152,856 downwards.
GGACGCATTCTGTAATATGTGGACCTTCCGAGTGTTAATGTAACAAAGAAATTGCATCGGGATTGAATACAACAGTCACCATGCGCACTTTCTCCATGGGAGTAATGTCTCAAACTGTCTCCTCTTTGATCGTTCCCTGGAAGAAAAGTAGTAGTTTCCTAAGCACATCTGGAAGCATTCTGTAATGTGTGGACCTTCAGAGTGTTGATAAAACACAGAAATTGCATCGAGATTGAATACAACATGCACCATGCGGACTTTCCTCCATGGGAGTAATGTCTCAAACTGTCTACGCTTTGATCATTCCCTGCAAGACTAGCAGTAGTTTCCAAAGCACATCTGGAGGCATTCTGTAATCAGTGGACCTTCAGAGTGTTGATGATACACAGAAATTGCCTCGGCATTGAATACAACAGGCAACATGCGGACTTTTCTACATATGAGTAATGTATCAAACTGTCTACGCTTTGATCGTTCAATGGAAGACCAGTAGTAGTTTCCGAAGCACATCTGGAGGCATTCTGTAATGTTTGGACAATCAGAGTGTTGATGAAACACAGATATTGCATCGAGAATGAATATAACATTCACCATGCTGACTTTCCTCCATGGGAGTAATGTCTCAAAATGTCTACGGTTTGATCACCACTGGAAGACTAGTAGTAGTTTCCGACGCACATCTATAATCATTCTGTAATCTGTGGAGCTTGAGAGTGTCGATGAAACACAGAAATTGCATCGGGATTGAATACAACAGGCACCATGCGAACTCTTCTCCATGGTAGTAATGTCGCAAACAATCTACGCTTTGATCGTTCCCGGGAAAACCAGTAATAGTTTCTGAAGCACATCTGGAGGTATTCTGTAATCTGTGGAGTTTCATAATGTTGATGAAACACAGAAATTGCATCTGGATTGAAAACATCAGGCACCATGTGGACTTTTCTCCATGGGAGTAATGTCTCAAACTGTCTACACTTTGATCACCCCTGGAAGACCAGTAGTAGTTTCCGAGTCACATCTAGAGGTATTCTGTAATCTGTGGACGTACAGAGTGTTGATGCAACATAGATATTGCATCGGGATTGAATACAACAGGCGCCATGCGGACTTTCTCCATAGAAATAATGTCTCAAACTGTCTACGGTTTGATCGTTCCCTAGAAGACCAGTAGTAGTTTCCGAAGCACATCAGGACTCATTCTGTAATCTGTGGAGTTTCAGAATGTTGATGAAACACTGTAATTGCATCGGGATTGAATACAACAGGCACCATGCGCACTTTCTCCATGGGAGTAATGTCTCAAACTGTCTACGCTTTGATCGTTCCCTGGAAGACCAGTAAAAGTTTCCGAAGCACTTGTTTACGCATTCTGTAATCTGTGGACCTTCAGAGTGTTGAAGAATCGAAGAAATTGCATCGGGATTGAATACAACATTCACAATGCGGACTTTTCTCCATGGGAGTAATGTCTCAAACTGTCTACGCTTTGAACGTTCCCTGGAAGACCAGTAGTAGTTTCCGAGTCACATCTGTAGGCATTCTGTAATGTGTGGACCTTCCGAGTGTTAATGAAACACAGAAATTATATCGGGATTGAATACAACAGCTTCCATGCGGACCTTTCTCCATGGGAGTAACGTCTCAAATTGTCTACGCTTTGATCGTTCCCTGGTAGACCAGTAATAGTTTCCGAGTCACATCTTGAGGCATTCTGTAATGTGTGGACCTTCAGAGTGTTGGGGAAACACAGAAATAGCATCGGGATTGAATACAACAAGCACCATGCGGACTTTTCTCCATGGGAGTAATGTCTCAAACAATAAAAGCTGTGATCGTTCCTGGGAAAACCATTAGTAGTTTCCGAAGAACATCTGGAGGCATTCTGTAACCTGTGGAGTTTCAGAGTGTTGATGAAACACAGGAATTGCATCAGGATTGAATTCAACAGGCATCATGCGCAATTATCTCCATGGGATTAATATCTCAAACTGTCTACGCTTTGATCGTAACCTGGAAGACCAGTAGTAGTTTCCGAGTCATATCTGGAGGCATTCTGTAATCTGTGGACCTTCAGAGTGTCGATGGAACACTGAAATTGCGTTGGGATTGAATACAACAGGCACCATGCGCACTTTTCTCATTGGGAGTAACGTCTCAAACTGTCTACGCTCTGATCGTTCCCTGGAAGACCAGTACTAGTTTCCGACGCACATCTGGAGGCATTCTGTAATCTGTGAACCTTCAGAGTTTTGATGAAACACAGAAACTTCATCGGAATTGAATATAACAATCACCATGCAGACTTTTCTGTATGGAGTAATGTCTCAATCTGTCTACGCTTTGATCGATCTCAGGAAGACCAGTAGTACTTTTCTAAACACATTTGGAGGCATTGTGTAATCTGAGGACCTTCAGAGTGTTGATGGAATGCAGAAATCGCGTCGAGATTGAATACAACAGTCACCATGTGGTCTTTTCTCCATGGGAGTAATGTCTCTAACTGTCTACGTTTCGATAGTCACCTGGAAGACCAGTAGTAGCTTTCGGAGCACATCTGGAGCCATTGTGTGATGTGTGGACCTTCACAGTGCTGATGAAACACAGAAATTGAATCGGGATTGAATACAACATTCACCATGTGCACTGTCCTCCATGGGAGTAATGTTTGAAACTGTCTACGCTTTGATCGTTCCCTGGAAGACCAGCAGTAGTTTCCGAAGCACATTTGGAGGCATTCTGTAATGTGTGGACCTTCAGAGTTTTGGTGAAACACAGAAATAGCATCGGGATTGAATACAACAAGCACCATGCGGAAATTTCTCCATGGGATTAATGTCTCAAACTGTCTACGTTTTGATCGTTCCCTGGAAGACCAGTAGGAGTTTCCGAGTCACATCTGGAGGCATTCTGCAATCTGTTGACCTTGAGAGTCCTGATGAAATACAGTAATAACATTGGGATTGAGTACAACAGGCACCATGTTGACTTTCCTCCATGCGAGTAATGTCTCAAACTGTCTACGCTTTGATCACCCCTGGAAGACCAGTAGTAGTTTCCGACGCACATCTGGAAACATTCTGTAATCTGTGGACCCTCAGAGTGTTGATGAATGACAGAAAATGCATTGGGATTGAATACAACAGTAACTATGCGTACTTTCCTCCATGGGAGTATTGTCTCAAACAGTCTACGCTTTGACCGTTCCCTGGCAGACCAGTAGTAGTTTCCGATGCACATCTGGAGGCAATCTGTAATCTGTGGACCTTCAAAGTGTTTATGAAACATAGAAATTGCATCGGGATTGAATACAACAGTCACCATGCGCAATTTTTCTCCATGGGAGTAATGTCTCAAACAGTCTACGCTTTGATCGTTCCCTGCAAGACCAGTAGTAGTTTCCGATGCTCTTCTGGAGGCATTCTGTAATCTGTGGACCTTCAAAGTGTGGATGAAACACAGAAATTCCATCGGGATTGAATACAACAGTCACCATGCGCACTTTCCTCCATGGGAGTAATGTCTCAAACAGTCTACCCTTTGGTCGTTCCCTGGAAGACCAGTAGTAGCTTCCGATGCACATCTGGGGGCATTGTGTAATGTGTGGGCTATCAGAGTGTTGATGAAACACAGAAATTGCATCGGGAATGAATACAAAAGGAACCATGGGCACTTTCCTAAATGGGAGTAATGTCTCAAAGAGTTAACGCTTTGATCGTTCCCTGGAAGACCAGTAGTAGTTTCAGATGCACATCTGTTTCCATTCTGTGATGTGTGGACTGTCAGAGTGTTGATGAAACACAGAAATTGCATCGGGATTGAATACAACAGACACCATGCGCACTTTCCTCCATGGGAGTAATGTCTCAAACAGACTTCGCTTTGATCGTTCCCTGCAATACCAGTAGTAGTTTCCGATGCACATCTGAAGGCATACTGTAATCTGTGGACCTTCAAAGTGTTGATGAAACACAGAAATTGCATCGGGATTGAATACAACAGTAACTATGCGCACTTTCCTCCATGGGAGTATTGTCTCAAACAGTCTACGCTTTGATCGTTCCCTGGAAGACCAGTAGTAGTTTCCGATGCACATCTGGTGTCATTCTGTAATCTGTGGACTATGAGAGTGTTGATGAAACACAGAAATTGCATCGTTATTGAATACAAAAGTCACCATGCACACTTTCCTCCGTTAGAGTAATGTCTCAAACAGTTTACGCTTTGATTGTTCCCTGGAAGACCAGTAGTAGTTTCCGATGAACAACTGGGGGCATTCTGTAATGTGTGGACTATCAGAGTGTTGTTGAAACACAGAAATTGCATCGGGATTGAATACAACAGTCACCATGCGCAATTTTTCTCCATGGGAGTAATGTCTCAATGTGTCTACGCTTTGATCATTTCCTGGCAGACCAGTAGTAGTTTCCGATGCACATCTGGAGGCATTCTGTAATCTGTGGACCTTCAAAGTGTTGATGAAACACAGAAATTGCATCGGGAATGCATACAACAGTCACCATGTGCACTTTCCTAAATGGGAGTAATGTCTCAAACAGTCTACGCTTTGATCGTTCCCTGGCAGACCAGTAGTAGTTTCCGATGCACATCTGGAGGCATTCTGTAATCTGTGGACCTTCAAAGTGTTGATGAAACACAGAAATTGCATCGGGATTGCATACAACAGTCACCATGCGCACTTTCCCAAATGGGAGTAATGTCTCAAACAGTCTACGCTTTGACCGTTCCCTGGCAGACCAGTAGTAGTTTCCGATGCACATCTGGAGGCAAACTGTAATCTGTGGACCTTCAAAGTGTTGATTAAAACATAGAAATTGCATCGGGATTGAATACAACAGTCACCATGCGAAATTTTTCTCCATGGGAGTAATGTCTCAAACAGTCTACGTTTTGATCGTTTCCTGGAAGACCAGTAGTAGTTTCCGATCCACATCTGGACGCATTCTGTAATCTGTGGACCTTCAAAGTGTTGATGAAACACAGATATTGCATCGGGATAGAATACAACAGTCACCATGCGCACTTTCCTCCATGGGAGTAATGTTTCAAACAGTGTACCCTTTGGTCGTTCCCTGGAAGACCAGTAGTAGTTTCCGATGCACATCTGGGGGCATTCTGTAATGTGTGGGCTATCAGAGTGTTGATGAAACACAGAAATTGCATCGGGAATGAATACAACAGTCACCATGCGCACTTTCCTCCATGGGAGTAATGTTTCAAACAGTCTACCCTTTGGTCGTTCCCTGGAAGACCAGTAGTAGTTTCCGATGCACATCTGGGGGCATTCTGTAATGTGTGGACTATCAGAGTGTTGATGAAACACAGAAATTGCATCGGGAATGAATACAAAATCCACCATGCGCACTTTCCTAAATGGGAGTAATGTCTCAAAGAGTTAACGCTTTGATCGTTCCCTGGAAGACCAGTAGTAGTTTCCGATGAACATCTGTTTCCATTCTGTGATGTGTGGACTGTCAGAGTGTTGATGAAACACAGAAATTGCATCGGGATTGAATACAACAGACACCATGCGCACTTTCCTCCATGGGAGTAATGTGTCACACAGACTACGCTTTGATCGTTCCCTGCAAGACCAGTAGTAGTTTCCGATGCACATCTGAAGGCATTCTGTAATCTGTGGACCTTCAAAGTGTTGATGAAACACAGAAATTGCATCGGGATTGAATACAACAGTAACTATGCGCACTTTCCTCCATGGGAGTATTGTCTCAAGCAGTCTACGCTTTGATCGTTCCCTGGAAGACCAGTAGTAGTTTCCGATGCACATCTGGTGTCATTCTGTAATCTGTGGACTATGAGAGTGTTGATGAAACACAGAAATTGCATCGTTATTGAATACAAAAGTCACCATGCACACTTTCCTCCGTTAGAGTAATGTCTCAAACAGTTTACGTTTTGATTGTTCCCTGGAAGACCAGTAGCAGTTCCCGATGAACAACTGGGGGCAATCTGTAATGTGTGGACTATCAGAGTGTTGTTGAAAGACAGAAATTGCATCGGGATTGAATACAACAGTCACCATGCGCAATTTTTCTCCATCGGAGTAATGTCTCAAACAGTCTACGCTTTGATCGTTCCCTGGCAGACCAGTAGTAGTTTCCGATGCACATCTGGAGGCATTCTGTAATCTGTGGACCTTCAAAGTGTTGATGAAACACAGAAATTGCATCGGGATTGAATACAACAGTCACCATGCGCACTTTCCTCGATGGGAGTAATGTCTCAAACCGTCTACGCTTTGATCGTTCCCTGGAAGACCAGTAGTAGTTTCCGATGCACATCTGGTGTCATTCTGTAATCTGTGGACTATCAGAGTGTTGTTGAAACACAGAAATTGCATCGGGATTGAATGCAACAGCCACCATGCGCAATTTTTCTCCATGGGAGTAATGTCTCAAACAGTCTACGCTTTGATCGTTCCCTGGCAGACCAGTAGTAGTTTCCGATGCACATCTGGAGGCATTCTGTAATCTGTGGACCTTCAAAGTGTTGATGAAACACAGAAATTGCATCGGGATTGAATACAACAGTCACCATGCGCACTTTCCTCGATGGGAGTAAAGTCACAAACAGTCTACGGTTTGATCGTTTAATGGGAAACCAGTAGTAGTTTCCGATGCACATCTGGACCCATTCTGTAATCTGTGGACCTTCAAAGTGTTGATGAAATACAGAAATTGCATCGGGATGGAATACAACAGTAACTATGCGCACTTTCCTCCATGGGAGTATTGTCTCAAACAGTCTACGCTTTGATCGTTCCCTGGAAGACCAGTAGTAGTTTCCGATGCACATCTGGTGTCATTCTGTAATCTGTGGACTATCAGAGTGATGATGAAACACAGATATTACATCGCTATTGAATACAAAAGTCACAATGCACACTTTCCTCCGTTACAGTAGTGTCTCAAACAGTTTACGCTTTGATGTTCCCTGGAAGACCAGTAGTAGTTTCCGATGAACAACTTGGGGCATTCTGTAATGTGTGGACTATCAGAGTGTTGTTGAAACACAGAAATTGCATCGGGATTGAATACAACAGTCACCATGCGCAATTTTTCTCCATGGGTGTAATGTCTCAAATAGTCTACGCTTTGATCGTTTCCTGGCAGACCAGTAGTAGTTTCACATGCACATCTGGAGGCATTCTGTAATCTGTGGACCTTCAAAGTGTTGATGAAACACAGAAATTGCATCGGGATTGAATACAACAGTCACCATGCGCATTTTCCTAAATGCGAGTAATGTCTCAAACAGTCTACGCTTTGATCGTTCCCTGGCAGACCAGTAGTAGTCTCCGATGCACATCTGGAGGCATTCTGTAATCTGTGGACCTTCAAAGTGTTGATGAAACATAGAAATTGCATCGGGATTGAATACAACAGTCACCATGCGCACTTTCCTCCATGGGAGTAATGTCTCAAACAGTTTACGCTTTGATCGTTTCCTGGAGGACCAGTAGTAGTTTCCAATGCACATCTGGAGGCATTCTGTAATCTGTGGGCTATCAGAGTGTTGTTGAAACACAGAAATTGCATCGGGATTGTATACAACAGTCACCATTCGTACTTTCCTCAATGGGAGTAATGTCTCAAACAGTCTACGTTTTGATCGTTCCCTGGAAGACCAGTAGTAGTTTCCGATGCACATCTGGAGGCATTCTGTAATCTGTGGACTATCAGAGTGTTGTTGAAACACAGAAATTGCATCGGGATTGAATACAACAGACACCATGTGTACTTTACTCCATGGGAGTAATGCCTCAAACAGTCTACTCTTTGATCGTTCCATGGAAGACCAGTAGTGGTTTCCGATGCACATCTGGATGCATTCTGTTATCTGTGGACTATCAGAGTGTTGTAGAAACACAGAAATTGCATCAGGATTGAATACAACAGTCACCATGCGCACTTTCCTCCATGGGAGTAATGTCTCGGTAGACCTGTAGTAGTTTCCGATAAATATCTGGGGGCATTCTGTAATGTGTGGACTATAAGAGTGTTGTTGAAACACAGAAATTGCATCGGGATTGAATACAACAGTCACCATGCGCAATTTTCCTCCATGGGAGTAATGTCAAACAGTCTATGCTTTGATCGTTCCGTGGCAGACTAGTAGTAGTTTCCGATGCACATCTGGAGGCATTCTGTAGTCTGTGGACCTTCAAAGTGTTGATGAAACACAGAAATTGCATCGGGATTGAATACAACAGTCAAGATGCCGACTTTCCTCCACGGGAGTAATGTCTCAAACAGTCTACGCTTTGATCGTTCTCTGGAAGACCAGTTATAGTTTCTGATGCACGTCTGGTTTCATTCTGCAATCTGTGGACTATCATAGTGTTGATGAAACACAGAAATTGCATCGGGATTGAATACAACAGTCACCATGCGCACTTTCTCCACGGGAGATATATCTCAAACAGTCTACGCTTTGATCGTTCCCTGGAAGACCAGTAGTAGTATCCGATGCACATCTTGGGGCATTCTGTAATGTGTGGACTGTCAGACTGTTGATGAAGCACAGAAATTGCATCGGGAATGAATACAACAGCCACCATGCGCACTTTCTTCAATGGGAGTAATGTATCAAACAGTTAACGCTTTGATCGTTCCCTGAAAGACCAGTAGTAGTTTCCAATGCACATCTGGGGCCACTCAGTGATGTGTGGACTGTCAGAGTGTTGATGAAACACAGAAATTGAATTGGGATTGAATACAACAGACACCATGCGCACTTTCCTCCATGGGAGTAAAGTCTCAAACAGTCTACGCTTTGATCGTTTCCTAGAAGATCAGTAGTATTTTCCGTTGCACACCTGGAGGCATTCTGTAATCTGTGGACCTTCAAAGTGTTGATGAAACACAGAATTTGCCTCGGGATTGAATACAACAGTCACCATGCGCACTTTCCTCCATGGGAGTGAAGTCTCAAACAGTCTACGCTTTAATCGTTCCCTGGCAGACCAGTAGTAGTTTCCGATGCACATCTGGTGTCAATCTGTAATCTGTTTACTATCAGAGTGTAGATAATACACAGAAATTGCATCGGGATTGAATACAAATGTCACCATGCGCGCTTTCCTCCGTTAGAGTAATGTCTCAAATAGTTTACGCTTTGATTGTTCCCTGGAAGACCTGTAGTAGTTTCCGATGAACATCTGGGTGCATTCTGTACTATGTGGACTATCAGAGTGTTGTTGAAACACAGAAATTGCATCGGGATTGAATACAACTTTCACCATGCGCAATTTTTCTCCATGGGAGTAATGTCTCAAACAGTCTACGCTTTGATCGTTCCCTGGCAGACCAGTAGTAGTTTCCGATGCACATCTGGAGGCATTCTGTAATCAGTGGACCTTCAAAGTGTTGATGAAACACAGAAATTGCATCTTGATTGAATACAACAGTCAGCATGCGCACTTTCCTCCATGGGAGTAATGTCACAAACAGTCTACGCTTTGATCGTTCCCTGGAAGACCAGTAGTAGTTTCCGATGAACATCTGGGGGCATACTGTTATGTGTTGACTATCAGTGTGTTGTTGAAGCACAGACATTTCATTGGGATGGAATACAACAGTCACCATGCGCAACTTTCCTCCGTTAGAGTAATGTCACAAACAGTCTACGCTTTGATCGTTCCCTGGAAGACCAGTAGTAGTTTCCGATGAACATCTGGGGGCATACTGTTATGTGTTGACTATCAGTGTGTTGTTGAAGCACAGACATTTCATTGGGATGGAATACAACAGTCACCATGCGCACTTTCCTCCATGGGAGTAATGTCTCAAACAGTCTACGCTTTGATCGTTCCCTGCAAGACCAGTAGTAGTTTCCGATGCACATCTGGAGGCATTCTGTAATCTGTGGACCTTCAAAGTGTTAATGAAACACAGAAATTGCATCGGGATTGAATACAACAGTCACCATGCGCACTTTCCTCCATTTGAGTAATGTCTCAACAGTTTACGCTTTGATTGTTCCCTGGAAGACCTGTAGTAGTTTCCTATAAACATCTGAAGGCATTCTGTAATGTGTGGACTATCAGAGTGTTGTTGAAATACAGAAATTGCATCGGGATTGAATACAACAGTCACCATGCGCAATTTTCCTCCATGGGAGTAATGTCAAACGGTCTATGCTTTGATCGTTCCGTGGCAAACTAGTAGTAGTTTCCGATGCACATCTGGAGGCATTCTGTAATCTGTGGACCTTCAAAGTGTTGATGAAACACAGAAATTGCATCGGGATTGAATACAACAGTCAAGATGCCCACTTTCCTCCACGGGAGTAATGTCTCAAACAGTCTACGCTTTGATCGTTCCCTGGAAGACCAGTTGTAGTTTCTGATGCACGTCTGGTGGCATTGTATAATCTGTGGACTATCATAGTGTTGATGAAACACAGAAATTGCATCGGGATTGAATACAACAGTCACCATGCGCTCTTTCTCCACGGGAGAAATGTCTCAAACAGTCTACGCTTTGATCGTTCCCTGGAAGACCAGTAGTAGTTTCCGATGCACATCAGGGGGCATTCTGTAATGTGTGGACTGTCAGAGTGTTGATGAAACACAGAAATTGCATCGGGAATGAATACAAAAGCCACCATGCGCAATTTTTCTCCATGGGAGTAATGTGTCAAACAGTCTACGCTTTGATCGTTCCCTGGCAGCCCAGTAGTAGTTTCCGAAGCACATCTGGAGGCATTCTGTAATCAGTGGACCTTCAAAATGTTGATGAAACACAGAAATTGCATCGGGATCGAATACAACAGTCACCATGTGCACTTTCCTCCAAGGGAGTAAAGGCACAAGCAGTCTACGCTTTGATCGTTCCCTGGAAGACCAGTAGTAGTTTCCGATGAACGTCTGGGGGCATACTGTTATGTGTTGACTATCAGTGTGTTGTTGAAGCACAGACATTTCATTGGGATGGAATACAACAGTCACCATTCGTACTTTCCTCCATGGGAGTAATGTCTCAAACAGTTTACGCTTTGATCGTTCCCTGGCAGACCAGTAGTAGTTTCCAATGCACATCTGGTGTCATTCTGTAATCTGTGGACTCTCAGAGTGTTGTTGAAACACAGAATTTGCCTCGGGATTGAATACAACAGTCACCATGCGCACTTTCCTCCATGGGAGTAATGTCTCAAACAGTCTACGCTTTAATCGTTCCCTGGCAGACCAGTAGTAGTTTCCGATGCACATCTGGTGTCATTCTGTAATCTGTTTACTATCAGAGTGTTGATGAAACACAGAAATTGCATCGGGATTGAATACAACAGTCACCATGCGCACTTTCTCCACGGGAGAAATGTCTCAAACAGTCTACGCTTTGATCGTTCCCTGGAAGACCAGTAGTAGTTTCCGATGCACATCAGGGGGCATTCTGTAATGTGTGGACTGTCAGAGTGTTGATGAAACACAGAAATTGCATCGGGAATGAATACAAAAGCCACCATGCGCAATTTTTCTCCATGGGAGTAATGTCTCAAACAGTCTACGCTTTGATCGTTCCCTGGCAGCCCAGTAGTAGTTTCCGAAGCACATCTGGAGGCATTCTGTAATCAGTGGACCTTCAAAATGTTGATGAAACACAGAAATTGCATCGGGATCGAATACAACAGTCACCATGTGCACTTTCCTCCAAGGGAGTAATGGCACAAGCAGTCTACGCTTTGATCGTTCCCTGGAAGACCAGTAGTAGTTTCCGATGAACGTCTGGGGGCATACTGTTATGTGTTGACTATCAGTGTGTTGTTGAAGCACAGACATTTCATTGGGATGGAATACAACAGTCACCATTCGTACTTTCCTCCATGGGAGTAATGTCTCAAACAGTTTACGCTTTGATCGTTCCCTGGCAGACCAGTAGTAGTTTCCAATGCACATCTGGTGTCATTCTGTAATCTGTGGACTCTCAGAGTGTTGTTGAAACACAGAATTTGCCTCGGGATTGAATACAACAGTCACCATGCGCACTTTCCTCCATGGGAGTAAAGTCTCAAACAGTCTACGCTTTAATCGTTCCCTGGCAGACCAGTAGTAGTTTCCGATGCACATCTGGTGTCATTCTGTAATCTGTTTACTATCAGAGTGTTGATGAAACACAGAAATTGCATCGGGATTGAATACAAAAGTCACCATGCGCACTTTCCTCCGTTAGAGTAATGTCTCAAACAGTTTACGCTTTGATTGTTCCCTGGAAGACCAATAAGAGTTTCCGATGAACATCTGGGTGCATTCTGTACTATGTGGACTATCAGAGTGTTGTTGAAACACAGAAATTGCATCGGGATTGAATACAACAGTCACCATCCCCAATTTTTCTCCATGGGAGTAATGTCTCAAACAGTCTACGCTTTGATCGTTCCCTGGCAGACCAGTAGTAGTTTCCGAAGCACATCTGGAGGCATTCTGTAATCAGTGGACCTTCAAAGTGTTGATGAAACACAGAAATTGCATCGGGATTGAATACAACAGTCACCATGCGCAACTTTCCTCCGTTAGAGTAATGTCACAAACAGTCTACGCTTTGATCGTTCCCTGGAAAACCAGTAGTAGTTTCCGATGAACATCTGGGGGCATACTGTTATGTGTTGACTATCAGTGTGTTGTTGAAGCACAGACATTTCATTGGGATGGAATACAACAGTCACCATTCGTACTTTCCTCTATGGGAGTAATGTCTCAAACAGTTTACGCTTTGATCGTTCCCTGGCAGACCAGTAGTAGTTTCCAATGCACATCTGGTGTCATTCTGTAATCTGTGGACTCTCAGAGTGTTGTAGAAACACAGAAATTGCATCGGGATTGAATGCAACAGCCACCATGCGCAATTTTCCTCCATGGGAGTAATGTCTTAAATAGTCTACGCTTTGATCGTTTCCTGGAAGACCAGTCGTAGTTTCCAATGCACATCTGGTGGCATTCTGTAATCTGTGGGCTATCAGAGTGTTGTTGTAACACAGAAATTGCATCGGGATTGTATACAACGGTCACCATGCGCACTTTCCTCCATGGGAGTAATGTCTAAATCAGTCTACGATTTGATCGTTCCCTTGAAGACCAGTACAAGTTTCCGATGTACATCTGGTGGCATTCTGTAATGTGTGAACTATCTGTGTGTTGTTGAAGCACCGAAATTTCATCGATATTGAATACAACAGTCACCATTCGTACTTTGCTCCATGGGAGTAATGTCTCAAACAGTTTACGCTTTGATCGTTCCCTGGCAGACCAGTAGTAGTTACCGATGCACATCTGGGTCATTCTGCAATCTGTGAACTATCAGAGTGTTGTTGAAACACAGAAATTGCATCGGGATTGAATACAACAGTCACCATGCGCAATTTGCCTTCATGGGAGTAGACTAAGACGCAGTCAATACCTTCGCTGCGCAGTGCCGATGGTACTGTTATCGACGACTGCGCCGCTAAAGCGGAGTTATTGAACGCAGTTTTCCGAAATTCCTTCACCAGGGAAGACGAATGGAATATTCCAGAATTTGAAACACGAACATCTGCTAGCATGAGTTTCTTAGAAGTAGATACCTTAGGGGTTGCGAAGCAACTCAAATCGCTTGATACGGGCAAGTCTTCAGGTCCAGATTGTATACCGATTAGGTTCCTTTCAGATTACGCTGATACTATAGCTCCCTACTTAGCACTCATATACAACCGCTCGCTCACCGATAGATCTGTACCTACAGATTGGAAAATTGCGCAGGTCGCACCAGTGTTCAAGAAGGGTAGTATGAGTAATCCATTTAACTACAGACCTATATCATTGACGTCGGTTTGCAGTAGGGTTTTGGAGCATATACTGTATTCAAACATTATGAATCACCTCGAAGGGAACGATCTATTGACACGTAATCAGCATGGCTTCAGAAAACATCGCTCTTGTGCAACGCAGCTAGCTCTTTATTCGCACGAAGTAATGGCCGCTATCGACAGGGGATCTCAAGTTGATTCCGTATTTCTAGATTTCCGGAAAGCTTTTGACACCGTTCCTCACAAGCGACTTCTAATCAAGCTGCGGAGCTATGGGGTATCGTCTCAGTTGTGCGACTGGATTCGTGATTTCCTGTCAGGAAGGTCGCAGTTCGTAGTAATAGACGGCAAATCATCGAGTAAAACTGAAGTGATATCAGGTGTTCCCCAGGGAAGCGTCCTGGGACCTCTACTGTTCCTGATCTATATAAATGACCTGGGTGACAATCTGAGCAGTTCTCTTAGGTTGTTCGCAGATGATGCTGTAATTTACCGTCTAGTAAGGTCATCCGAAGACCAGTATCAGCTGCAAAGCGATTTAGAAAAGATTGCTGTATGGTGTGTCAGGTGGCAGTTGACGCTAAATAACGAAAAGTGTGAGATGATCCACATGAGTTCCAAAAGAAATCCGTTGGAATTCGATTACTCGATAAATAGTACAATTCTCAAGGCTGTCAATTCAACTAAGTACCTGGGTGTTAAAATTACAAACAACTTCAGTTGGAAGGACCACATAGATAATATTGTCGGGAAGGCGAGCCAAAGGTTGCGTTTCATTGGCAGGACACTTATGCAACAAGTCCACTAAAGAGACAGCTTACACTACACTCGTTCGTCCTCTGTTAGAATATTGCTGCGCGGTGTGGGATCCTTACCAGGTGGGATTGACGGAGGACATCGAGAGGGTGCAAAGAAGGGCAGCTCGTTTTGTATTATCGCGTTATAGGGGAGAGAGTGTGGCAGATATGATACACGAGTTGGGATGGAAGTCATTACAGCATAGACGTTTTTCGTCGCGGCGAGACCTTTTTACGAAATTTCAGTCACCAACTTTCTCTTCCGAATGCGAAAATATTTTGTTGAGCCCAACCTACATAGGTAGGAATGATCATCAAAATAAAATAAGAGAAATCAGAGCTCGAACAGAAAGGTTTAGGTGTTCGTTTTTCCCGCTCGCTGTTCGGGAGTGGAATAGTAGAGAGATAGTATGATTGTGGTTCGATGAACCCTCTGCCAAGCACTTAAATGTGAATTGCAGAGTAGTCATGTAGATGTAGATGGGAGTAATGTCTTAAACAGTCTACGCTTTGATCGTTTCCTGGATGACCAGTAGTAGTTTCCAATGCACATCTGGAGGCATTCTGTAGTCTGTGGGCTATCAGAGTGTTGTTGAAACACAAAAATTGCATCGGGATTGTATACAAGAGTCACCGTTCGTACTTTCCTCAATTGGAGAAATGTCTCAAACAGTCTACGTTTTGATCGTTCCCTGGAAGACCAGTAGTAGTTTCCGATGCACATCTGGAGGCATTCTGTAATCTGTGGACTGTCAAAATGTTGTTGAAACACAGAAATTGCATCGGGATTGAATACAACAGTCACCATGTTCACTTTCTCCACGGGAGAAATGTCTCAAACAGTGTACGCTTTGATCCTTTCCCTGGAAGACCAGTAGTAGTTTCCGATGCACATCTGGGGGCATTCTGTAATGTGTGGACTGTCAGAGTGTTGGTGAAACACAGAAATTGCATCGAGAATGAATACAACAGCCACCATGCGCACTTTCTTCAATGGGAGTAATGTCTCAAACAGTTAACGCTTTGATCGTTCCCTGGAAGACCAGTAGTAGTTTCCGATGCACATCTGGTGTCATTCTGTAATCTGTTTACTATCAGAGTGTTGATGAAACACAGAAATTGCATCGGGATTGAATACAAAAGTCACCATGCGCACTTTCCTCCGTTAGAGTAATGTCTCAAACAGTTTACGCTTTGATGGTTCCCTGGAAGACCAGTAGTAGTTTCCGATGAACATCTGGGTGCATTCTGCACTATGTGGACTATCAGAGTGTTGTTGAAACACAGAAATTGCATCGGGATTGAATACAACAGTCACCACGCGCAATTTTTCTCCATGGGAGTAATGTCTCAAACAGTCTACGCTTTGATCGTTCCCTGGCAGACCAGTAGTAGTTTCCGATGCACATCTGGAGGCATTCTGTAATCTGTGGACCTTCAAAGTGTTGATGAAACACAGAAATTGCATCGGGATTGAATACAACAGTCACCATGCGCACTTTCCTCCATGGGAGTAATGTCACAAACAGTCTACGCTTTGATCGTTCCCTGGAAGACCAGTAGTAGTTTCCGATGAACATCTTGGGGGCATACTGTTATGTGTTGACTATCAGTGTGTTGTTGAAGCACAGACATTTCATTGGGATGGAATACAACAGTCACCATTCGTACTTTCCTCCATGGGAGTAATGTCTCAAACAGTTTACGCTTTGATAGTTCCCTGGCAGACCAGTAGTAGTTTCCAATGCACATCTGGTGTCATTCTGTAATCTGTGGACTCTCAGAGTGTTGTTGAAACACAGAAATTGCATCTTGATTGTATACAACAGTCACCATTCGTACTTTCCTCAATGGGAGTACTGTCTCAAACAGTCTACGCTTTGATCGTTCCCTGGAAGATCAGTAGTAGTTTCCGATGCACATCCGGATGCATTCTGTTATCTGTGGACTATCAGAGTGTTGTAGAAACACAGAAATTGCATCGGGATTGAATACAACAGTCACCATGCGCACTTTCCTCCATGGGAGTCATTTTTCTCAAACAGTCTACGCTTTGATCGTTCCCTGGAAGGCCAGTAGTAGTTTCCGATGCAAATCTGGAGGCATTCTGTAATCTGTGGACAATCAGAGTGTTGATGAAACACAGAAATTGCATCGGGATTGAATACAACAGTCACCATGAGCACTTTCCTCCATGGGAGTAATGTCTAAAACAGTCTACGCTCTGATCGTTTCCTGGAAGACCAGTAGTAGTTTCCGATGCACATCTGGAGGCTTTCTGTAATCTGTTGACCTTCAAAGTATTGATGAAACACAGAAATTGCATCGGGATTGAATACAACAGTCACCATGCGCACTTTCCTCCATGGGAGTAATGTCAAACAGTCTATGCTTTAATCATTCCGTGGCAGACCAGTAGTAGTTTCCGATGCTCATCTGGAGGCATTCTGTAATCTGTGGACCTTCAAAGTGTTGATGAAACACAGAAATTGCATCGGGATTGAATACAACAGTCAAGATGCGCACTTTCCTCCACGGGAGTAATGTCTCAAACAGTCTACGCTTTGATCGTTCCCTGGAAGACCAGTTGTAGTTTCCGATGCACGTCTGGTGGCATTCTGTAATCTGTGGACTATCAGAGTGTTGATGAAACACAGAAATTGAATCGGGATTGAATACAACAGTCACAATGCGCACTTTCCTCCACGGTAGTAATGTCTCAAACAGTCTACGTTTTGATCGTTTCCTGGAAGACCAGTAGTAGTTTCCGATGCACATCTGGAGGCATTCTGTAATCTGTTAACCGTCAAAGTGTTGATGAAACACAGAAATTGCATCGGGATTGAATACAAAAGTCACCATGCGCACTTTCCTCCATGGGAGTTATGTCTCAGAGAGTCTACGCTTTGATCGTTCCCTGGAAGACCAGTAGTAGTTTCCGATGCAGATCTGGAGGCATTCTGTAATCTGTGGACCTTCAAAGTGTGGATGAAACACAGAAGTTGCATCGGGATTGAATACAACAGACACCTAGCGCACTTTCCTCCATGGGAGTAACGTCTCAAACAGTTTACGTTTTGATTGTTCCCTGGAAGACCAGTAGTAGTTTCCGATAAACATCTGGGGGCATTCTGTAATGTGTGGACTATCAGAGTGTTGTTGAAACACAGAAATTTCATCTGGAATGAGTACAACAGTCACGATGCGCTATTTTCCTCCATGGGAGTAATGTCTCAAACAGTCTACGATTTGATTGTTTCCTGGAAGACCAGTAGTAGTTTCCGATGCACATCTGGAGGCATTCTGTAATCTGTGGACTATCAGAGTGTTGTTGAAACACAGAAATTGCATCGGGATTGAATACAACAGTCACCATGAGTACTTTCCTCCATGGGAGTAATGTCTCAAACAGTCTACGCTTTGATCGTTCCCTGGAAGACCAGTAGTAGTTTCCGATGCACATCCGGAGGCATTCTGTAATCTGTGGACTATCAGAATGTTGTTGAGACACAGAAATGGCATCGGGATTGAATACAACAGTCACCATGCGCAATTTCCACCATGGGAGTATTGTCCCAAACAGTCTACGCTTTGGTCGTTTCCTGGAAGACCAGTAGTAGTTTCCGATGCACATCTGGATGTATTCTGTAATCTGTGGACTTTCAAAGTGTTGATGAAACACAGAAATTGCATCGGAATTGAATACAACAGCCACAATGCGCAATTTTCCTCCATGGGAGTAATGTCTCAAACAGTCTATGCTTTGATCGTTCCCTGGCAGACCAGTGGTAGTTTCCGATGCACATCTGGAGGAATACTGTAATCTGTGGATCTTCAAAGTGTTGATGAAACACAGAAATTGCATCAGGATTGAATACAACAGTCACCATTCGCACTTTCCTCCATGGGTGTAATGTCTCAAACAGTTTACGCTTTGATTGTTCCCTGGAAGACCAATAGTAGTTTCCGATGAACATCTGGGGGCATTCTGTAATGTGTGGACTATCAGAGTGTTGTTGAAACACAGTAATTGCATCGGGATTTAATACATCAGTCACCATGCGCAATTTTCCTCCATGGAAGTAATGCCTCAAACTGTCTACGCTCTGATCGTTCCCTGGCAGACCAGTAGTAGTTTCCGATGCACATCAGGTAACATTCTGTAATCTGTGGACTATCAGAGTGTTGTTGAAACACAGAAATTATATTGGGAATGAATACAACAGTCAAAATGCGCAATTTTCCTCCTTGGGAGTAATGTCTCAAACAGTCTACGCTTTGATCGTTTCCTGGAAGACCTGTAGTTGTTTCCGATGCACATCTGGAGGCATTCTGTAATCTGTGGACTATCAGAGTGTTGTTGAAACACAGAAATTGCATTGGGATTGAATACAACAGTCACCATGCGCACTTTCCTTCATGGGAGTAATGTCTCAATCAGTCTACGCTCTGATCGTTTCCTGGAAGACCAGTAGTAGTTTCCGATGCACATCTGGAGGCATTCTGTAATCTGTGGACCTTCGAAGTGTTGATGAAACACAGAAATTGCCTCGGGATTGAATACAACAGTCACCATGCGCAATTTTACTCCATGGGAGTAATGTCTCAAACAGTCTACGCTTTGATCGTTACCTGGCACACCAGTAGTAGTTTCCGATGCACATCTGGAGGCATTCTGTAATCTGTGGAGCTTCAAAGTGTTGATGAAACACAGAAATTGCATCGGGATTGAATACAACAGTCACCATGCGCACTTTCCTCCATGGGAGTAATGTATCAAACAGTTTACCCTTTGATTTTTCCCTGGAAGACCAGTAGTAGTTTCCGATGAACATCTGGGGGCATTCTGTAATCTGTGGACTATCAGAGTGTTGTTGAAAGACAGAAATTACATCGGGATTTAATACATCTGTCACCATGCGCAATTTTCCTCCATTGGAGTAATGTCTCAAACAGTCTTCGCTTTGATCCTTCCCTGGCAGACCACTAGTAGTTTCCGATGCACATCTGGTATCATTATTTAATCTGTGGACTATCAGAGTGTTGTTGAAACACAGAAATTCCATCGGGATTGAATACAACAGACACCATGCGCATTTTCCTCCATGGGAGTATTGTCTCAAACAGTCTACGATTTGATCGTTCCGTGGAAGACCAGTAGTAGTTTCCGATGCACATCTGGAGGCATTCTGTAGCCTGTGGACTACCAGAGTGTTGTTGAAACACAGAAATTGCAACGGAATTGTATACAACAGTCACCATGCGCACTTTCCTTCATGGGAGTAATGTCTCAAACAGTCTACGCTTTGATCCTTCCATGGCAGACCACAAGTAGTGTCCGATGCACATCTGGTATCATTATTTAATCTGTGGACTCTCAGAGTGTTGTTGAAACACAGAAATTGCATCGGGATTGAATACAACAGTCACCATGCGCAATTTTCCTCCATGGGAGTAATGTCTCAAACAGTCTACGATTTGATCGTTCCCTGGAAGACCAGTAGTAGTTTCCGATGCACATCTGGAGGCATTCTGTAGTCTGTGGACTATCAGAGTGTTGTTGAAACACAGAAATTGCATCGGGATTGAATACAACGGTCACCATGCGCACTTTCCTCCATGGGAGTAATGTCTCAAGCAGTCTACGCCTGGATCGTTTCCTGGAAGACCAGTTGTAGTTTCCGATGCACATCTGGAGGCATTCTGTAATCTGTGGACCTTCAAAGTGTTGATGAAACACAGAAATTGCATCGGGATTGACTACAACAGTCACCATGCGCATTATCCTCCATGGGAGTAATGTCTCAAACAGTTTACGCTTTGATCGTTCCCTGGAAGACCAGTAGTAGTTTCCGATGCACATCTGGAGGCATTCTGTAATCTGTGGACTATCAGACTGTTGATGAAACACAGAAATTGCATCGGGATTGAATACAATAGTCACCATGCGCACTTTCCTTCATGAGAGTAATGTCTGAAACCGTCTACGCTTTGATCGTATTTAGGAAGACCAGTAGTAGGTTCCGATGCACATCTGGATTCATTCTGTAGTCTGTGGACTATCAGAGTGTTGTTGAAACACAGAAATTGCATCATGATTGAATACAACAGCCACCATGCGCATTCTCCTCCATGGGAGTAATGTCACAAGCAGTTTACGCTTTGATCGTTCATTGGAAGACCAGTAGTAGTTTCCGATGCACATCTGGAGGCATTCTGTAATCTGTGGACCTTCAAAGTGTTGATGAAACACAGAAATTGCCTCGGGATTGAATACAACAGTCACCATGCGCACTTTCCTCCTTGGGATTAATGTCTCAAACAGTTTACGCTTTGATCGTTTCCTGGAAGACCAGTAGTAGTTTCCGATGCACATCTGGAGGCATTCTGTAATCTGTGGACCATCAGAGTGTTGTAGAAACACAGATATTGCATCGGGATTGAATACAACTGTCAAGATGCGCACTTTCCTCCACGGGAGTAATGTCTCAAACAGTCTACGATTTGATCGTTCCCTGGAAGACCAGTTGTAGTTTCCGATGCACGTCTGGTGGCATTCTGTAATCTGTGGACTATCAGAGTATTGATGAAACACAGAAATTGCATCGGGATTGAATACAACAGTCACAATTCGCACTTTCCTGCATGGGAGTAATGTCTCAAACAGTCTACGCTTTGATCGTTTCCTGGAAGACCAGTAGTAGTTTCCGATGCACATCTGGAGGCATTCTGTACTCTGTTAACCGTCAAAGTGTTGATGAAACACAGAAATAACATCGGGATTGAATACAACAGTCACCATGCGCACTGCCCTCCATGGGAGTAATGTCTCAAGCAGTCTACGCCTGGATCGCTTCCTGGAAGACCAGTAGTAGTTTCCGATTCACATCTGGAGGCATTCTGTAATCTGTGGACTTTCAAAGCGTTGATGAAACACAGAAATTGCCTCGTGATTGAATACAACAGTCACCATGCGCACTTTAATCCTTGGGAGTAATGTCTCAAACAGTTTACGCTTTGATCGTTCCCTGGAAGACCAGTAGTAGTTTCCGATGCACATCTGGAGGCATTCTGTAATCTGTGGACTATCAGAGTGTTGTTGAAACACAGAAATTGCATTGTGATTGAATACAACAGTCACCATGCGCACTTGTCTTCATGGGAGTAATGTCTCAATCAGTCTACGCTCTGATCGTTTACTGGAAGGCCAGTAGTAGTTTCCGATGCATATCTGGAGGCAATCTGTAATCTGTGGACCTTCAAAGTGTTGATGAAACACAGAAATTGCATCGGGATTGAATACAACAGTCACAATGCGCAATTTTATTCCATGGGAGTAATGTCTCAAACAGTCTACGTTTTGATCGTTCCCTGGTAGACCAGTAGTAGTTTCCGATGCACATCTGGAGGCATTCTGTAATCTGTGGAGCTTCAAAGTGTTGATGAAACACAGAAATTGCATCGGGATTGAATACAACAGTCTCCATGCACACTTTCCTCCATGGGAGTAATGTATCAAACAGTTTACGCTTTGATTGTTCCCTGGAAGACCAGTAGTAGTTTCCGATGAACATCTGGGGGCATTCTGTAATGTGTGGACTATCAGCATGATGCTGAAACACAGAAATTGCATCGGGATGTAATACATCTGCCTCCATGCGCAATTATCCTCCATGGGAGTAATGTCTCAAACAGTCTACGCTTTGATCCTTCACTGGCAGACCACTAGTAGTTTCCGATGCACATCTAGTATCATTATTAAATCTGTGGACTATCAGAGTGTTGTTGAAACACAGAAATTGCATCGGGATTGAATGCAACAGTCACCATGCGCAATTTTCCTCCATGGGAGTATTGTCTCAAACAGTCTACGATTTGATCGTTCCGTGGAAGACCAGTAGT
This sequence comes from Schistocerca gregaria, assembly GCF_023897955.1. Classification (NCBI taxonomy): domain Eukaryota; kingdom Metazoa; phylum Arthropoda; class Insecta; order Orthoptera; family Acrididae; genus Schistocerca; species Schistocerca gregaria. Next base: position 24,130,336 of record NC_064924.1, on the reverse strand, counting down.
AGTTTCCGATGCACATCTGGAGGCATTCTGTAGCCTGTGGACTATCAGAGTGTTGTTGAAATACAGAAATTGCATCGGAATTGAATACAACAGTCACCATGCGCACTTTCCTCCGTAGGAGTAATGTCTCAAGCAGTCTACGCCTCGATCGCTTCCTGGAAGACCAGTAGTAGTTTCCGATGCACATCTGGAGGCATTCTGTAATCTGTGGACCTTCAAAGTGTTGATGAAACACAGAAATTGCATCGGGATTGAATACAACAGTCACCATGCGCATTTTCCTCCATGGGAGTAATGTCTCAAACAGTTTTCGCTTGGATCGTTTCCTGGAAGACCAGTAGTAGTTTCCAATGCACATCTGGAGGCATTCTGTAATCTGTGGACTATCAGAGTGTAGATGAAACACAGAAATTTCATCGGGATTGAATACAACAGTCACCATGCGCACTTTCCTGCATGGTAGTAATGTCTCAAACAGTCTACGATTTGATCGTTCCCTGGAAGACCAGTAGTAGTTTCCGTTGCACATCTGGAGGCATTCTGTATTCTGTGGACCTTCAAAGTGTTGATGAAACACAGAAACTGCCTCGGGATTGAATACAACAGTCACCATGCGCACTTTCCTCCTTGGGAGTAATGTCTCAAAGAGTTTACGCTTTGATCGTTCCCTGGAAGACCAGTAGTAGTTTCCGATGCACATCTCGAGGCATTCTGAGGCCTGTGGACTATCAGAGTGTTGTTGAAACACAGAAATTGCATCGGAATTGAATACAACAGTCACCATGCGCACTGCCCTCCATGGGAGTAATGTCTCAAGCAGTCTACGCCTGGATCGCTTCCTGGAAGACCAGTAGTAGTTTCCGATTCACATCTGGAGGCATTCTGTAATCTGTGGACTTTCAAAGCGTTGATGAAACACAGAAATTGCCTCGTGATTGAATACAACAGTCACCATGCGCGCTTTAATCCTTGGGAGTAATGTCTCAAACAGTTTACGCTTTGATCGTTCCCTGGAAGACCAGTAGTAGTTTCCGATGCACATCTGGAGGCATTCTGTAATCTGTGGACTATCAGAGTGTTGTTGAAACACAGAAATTGCATCGGGATTGAATACAACAGTCACCATGCGCACTTTCCTTAATGGGAGTAATGTCTCATACAGTCTACGCTTTGATCCTTCCCTGGCAGACCACTAGTAGTTTCCGATGCACATCTGGTATCATTATTTAATCTTTGGACTATCAGAGTGTTGTTAAAACACAGAAATTGCATCGGGATTGAATACAACAGTCACCATGCGCAATTATCCTCCATGGGAGTAATGTCTCAAACAGTCTACTATTTGATCGTTCCCTGGAAGACCAGTAGTAGTTCCCGATGCACATCTTTATGCTTTCTGTAATTTGTGGACTTTCAAAGTGTTGATGAAACACAGAAATTGCATCGGGATTGAATACAACAGCCACCATGCGCAATTTTCCTCCATGGGAGTAATGTCTCAAACAGTCTATGCTTTGTTCGTTCCCTGGCAGACCAGTAGTAGTTTTCGATGCACATCTGGAGGGATTCTGTAATCTGTGGATTTTCAAAGTGTTGATGAAACACAGAAATTGCATCGGGATTGAATACAACAGTCACAATTCGCACTTTCCTGCATGGGAGTAATGTCTCAAACAGTCTACGCTTTGATCGATTCCTGGAAGACCAGTAGTAGTTTCCGATACACATCTGGAGGCATTCTGTACTCTGTTAACCGTCAAAGTTTTGATGAAACACAGAAATAACATCGGGATTGAATTCAACAGCCACCATGCGCACTTTCCTCCATGGGAGTAATGTCTCAAAGAGTCTACGCTTTGATCTTTCCCTGGAAGACCAGTAGTATTTTCCGATGCACATCTGGAGGCATTCTGTAATCTGTGGACCTACAAAGTGTTGATGAAACACAGAAATTGCATCGGGATTGAATACAACAGACACCATGCGCACTTTCCTCCATGGGAGTAATGTCTCAAACAATTTACGTTTTGATTGTTCCCTGGAAGACAAGTATTAGTTTCCGATAAACATCTGGGGGCATTCTGTAATTTGTGGACTATCAGAGTGGTGTTGAAACACAGCAATTGCATCGGGATTGAATACAACAGTCACCATGCGCACTTTCCTTCATGGGAGTAATGTCTCAATCAGTCTACGCTCTGATCGTTTCCTGGAAGGCCAGTAGTAGTTTCCGATGCACATCTGGAGGCAATCTGTAATCTGTGGACCTTCAAAGTGTTGATGAAACACAGAAATTGCATCGGGATTGAATACAACAGTCACCATGCGCAATTTTACTCCATGGGAGTAATGTCTCAAACAGTCTACGCTTTGATCGTTCCCTGGCAGACCAGTAGTAGTTTCCGATGCACATCTGGAGGCATTCTGTAATCTGTGGAGCTTCAAAGTGTTGATGAAACACAGAAATTGCATCGGGATTGAATACAACAGTCTCCATGCACACTTTCCTCCATGGGAATAATGTATCAAACAGTTTACGGTTTGATTGTTCCCTGGAAGACCAGTAGTAGTTTCCGATGAACATCTGGGGCATTCTGTAATGTGTGGACTATCATAGTGATTTTGAAACACAGAAATTGCATCGGGATTTAATACATCTGTCACCATGCGCAATTTTCCTCCATGGGAGTAATGTCTCAAACAGTCTACGCTTTGATCCTTCCCTGGCAGACCTCTAGTAGTTTCCGATGCACATCTGGTATCATTATTTAATCAGTGGACTATCAGATTGTTGTTGAAACACAGTAATTGCATCGGGACTGAATACAATAGTCACCATGCGCAATTTTCCTCCATGGGAGTAATGTCTCAAACAGTCTACGATTTGATCGTTCCCTGGAAGACCAGTAGTAGTTTCCAATGCACATCTGGTGGCATTCTGAGGCCTGTGGACTATCAGAGTGTTGTTGAAACACAGAAATTGCATCGGATTTGAATACAACAGTCACCATGCGCACTTCCCTCCATGGGAGTAATGTCTCAAGCAGTCTACGCCTGGATCGCTTCCTGGAAGACCAGTAGTAGTTTCCGATTCACATTTGGAGGCATTCTGTAATCTGTGGACTTTCAAAGCGTTGATGAAGCACAGAAATTGCCTCGGGATTGAATACAACAGTCACCATGCGCACTTTCCTCCTTGGGAGTAATGTCTCAAACAGTTTACGCTTTGATCGTTCCCTGGAAGACCAGTAGTAGTTTCCGATGCACATCTGGAGGCATTCTGTAATCTGTGGACTATCAGAGTGTTGTTGAAACACAGAAATTGCATCGGGATTGAATACAACAGTCACCATGCGCAATTTTCCTCCATGGGAGTAATTTCTCAAACAGTCTACTATTTGATCGTTCCCTGGAAGACCAGTAGTAGTTTCCGATGCACATCTTTATGCATTCTGTAATCTGTGGACTTTGAAAGTGTTGATGAAACACAGAAATTGCATCAGGATTGAATACAACAGCCACAATGCGCACTTTCCTGCATGGGAGTAATGTATCAAACAGTCTACAATTTGATCGTTTCCTGGAAGACCAGTAGTAGCTTCCGATGCACATCTGGAGGCATTCTGTACTCTGTTAACCGTCAAAGTGTTGATGAAACACAGAAATAACATCGGGATTGAATACAACAGTCACCATGCGCACTTTCCTCCATGGGAGTAATGTCTCAAGCAGTCTACGCCTGGATCGTTTCCTGGAAGACCAGTTGTAGTTTCCGATGCACATCTGGAGGCATTCTGTAATCTGTGGACCTTCAAAGTGTTGATGAAACACAGAAATTGCATCGGGATTGACTACAACAGTCACCATGCGCATTATCCTCCATGGGAGTAATGTCTCAAACAGTTTACGCTTTGATCGTTCCCTGGAAGACCAGTAGTAGTTTCCGATGCACATCTGGAGGCATTCTGTAATCTGTGGACTATCAGACTGTTGATGAAACACAGAAATTGCATCGGGATTGAATACAATAGTCACCATGCGCACTTTCCTCTATGGGAGTAATGTCTGAAACCGTCTACGCTTTGATCGTATTTAGGAAGACCAGTAGTAGGTTCCGATGCACATCTGGATTCATTCTGTAGTCTGTGGACTATCAGAGTGTTGTTGAAACACAGAAATTGCATCATGATTGAATACAACAGCCACCATGCGCATTCTCCTCCATGGGAGTAATGTCACAAGCAGTTTACGCTTTGATCGTTCATTGGAAGACCAGTAGTAGTTTCCGATGCACATCTGGAGGCATTCTGTAATCTGTGGACCTTCAAAGTGTTGATGAAACACAGAAATTGCCTCGGGATTGAATACAACAGTCACCATGCGCACTTTCCTCCTTGGGATTAATGTCTCAAACAGTTTACGCTTTGATCGTTTCCTGGAAGACCAGTAGTAGTTTCCGATGCACATCTGGAGGCATTCTGTAATCTGTGGACTATCAGAGTGTTGTAGAAACACAGATATTGCATCGGGATTGAATACAACTGTCAAGATGCGCACTTTCCTCCACGGGAGTAATGTCTCAAACAGTCTACGATTTGATCGTTCCCTGGAAGACCAGTTGTAGTTTCCATTGCACGTCTGGTGGCATTCTGTAATCTGTGGACTATCAGAGTATTGATGAAACACAGAAATTGCATCGGGATTGAATACAACAGTCACAATTCGCACTTTCCTGCATGGGAGTAATGTCTCAAACAGTCTACGCTTTGATCGTTTCCTGGAAGACCAGTAGTAGTTTCCGATGCACATCTGGAGGCATTCTGTACTCTGTTAACCGTCAAAGTGTTGATGAAACACAGAAATAACATCGGGATTGAATACAACAGTCACCATGCGCACTGCCCTCCATGGGAGTAATGTCTCAAGCAGTCTACGCCTGGATCGCTTCCTGGAAGACCAGTAGTAGTTTCCGATTCACATCTGGAGGCATTCTGTAATCTGTGGACTTTCAAAGCGTTGATGAAACACAGAAATTGCCTCGTGATTGAATACAACAGTCACCATGCGCACTTTAATCCTTGGGAGTAATGTCTCAAACAGTTTACGCTTTGATCGTTCCCTGGAAGACCAGTAGTAGTTTCCGATGCACATCTGGAGGCATTCTGTAATCTGTGGACTATCAGAGTGTTGTTGAAACACAGAAATTGCATTGTGATTGAATACAACAGTCACCATGCGCACTTGTCTTCATGGGAGTAATGTCTCAATCAGTCTACGCTCTGATCGTTTACTGGAAGGCCAGTAGTAGTTTCCGATGCATATCTGGAGGCAATCTGTAATCTGTGGACCTTCAAAGTGTTGATGAAACACAGAAATTGCATCGGGATTGAATACAACAGTCACAATGCGCAATTTTATTCCATGGGAGTAATGTCTCAAACAGTCTACGTTTTGATCGTTCCCTGGTAGACCAGTAGTAGTTTCCGATGCACATCTGGAGGCATTCTGTAATCTGTGGAGCTTCAAAGTGTTGATGAAACACAGAAATTGCATCGGGATTGAATACAAGAGTCTCCATGCACACTTTCCTCCATGGGAGTAATGTATCAAACAGTTTACGCTTTGATTGTTCCCTGGAAGACCAGTAGTAGTTTCCGATGAACATCTGGGGGCATTCTGTAATGTGTGGACTATCAGCATGATGCTGAAACACAGAAATTGCATCGGGATGTAATACATCTGCCTCCATGCGCAATTATCCTCCATGGGAGTAATGTCTCAAACAGTCTACGCTTTGATCCTTCACTGGCAGACCACTAGTAGTTTCCGATGCACATCTAGTATCATTATTAAATCTGTGGACTATCAGAGTGTTGTTGAAACACAGAAATTGCATCGGGATTGAATGCAACAGTCACCATGCGCAATTTTCCTCCATGGGAGTATTGTCTCAAACAGTCTACGATTTGATCGTTCCGTGGAAGACCAGTAGTAGTTTCCGATGCACATCTGGAGGCATTCTGTAGCCTGTGGACTATCAGAGTGTTGTTGAAATACAGAAATTGCATCGGAATTGAATACAACAGTCACCATGCGCACTTTCCTCCGTAGGAGTAATGTCTCAAGCAGTCTACGCCTCGATCGCTTCCTGGAAGACCAGTAGTAGTTTCCGATGCACATCTGGAGGCATTCTGTAATCTGTGGACCTTCAAAGTGTTGATGAAACACAGAAATTGCATCGGGATTGAATACAACAGTCACCATGCGCATTTTCCTCCATGGGAGTAATGTCTCAAACAGTTTTCGCTTGGATCGTTTCCTGGAAGACCAGTAGTAGTTTCCAATGCACATCTGGAGGCATTCTGTAATCTGTGGACTATCAGAGTGTAGATGAAACACAGAAATTTCATCGGGATTGAATACAACAGTCACCATGCGCACTTTCCTGCATGGTAGTAATGTCTCAAACAGTCTACGATTTGATCGTTCCCTGGAAGACCAGTAGTAGTTTCCGTTGCACATCTGGAGGCATTCTGTATTCTGTGGACCTTCAAAGTGTTGATGAAACACAGAAACTGCCTCGGGATTGAATACAACAGTCACCATGCGCACTTTCCTCCTTGGGAGTAATGTCTCAAAGAGTTTACGCTTTGATCGTTCCCTGGAAGACCAGTAGTAGTTTCCGATGCACATCTCGAGGCATTCTGAGGCCTGTGGACTATCAGAGTGTTGTTGAAACACAGAAATTGCATCGGAATTGAATACAACAGTCACCATGCGCACTGCCCTCCATGGGAGTAATGTCTCAAGCAGTCTACGCCTGGATCGCTTCCTGGAAGACCAGTAGTAGTTTCCGATTCACATCTGGAGGCATTCTGTAATCTGTGGACTTTCAAAGCGTTGATGAAACACAGAAATTGCCTCGTGATTGAATACAACAGTCACCATGCGCACTTTAATCCTTGGGAGTAATGTCTCAAACAGTTTACGCTTTGATCGTTCCCTGGAAGACCAGTAGTAGTTTCCGATGCACATCTGGAGGCATTCTGTAATCTGTGGACTATCAGAGTGTTGTTGAAACACAGAAATTGCATCGGGATTGAATACAACAGTCACCATGCGCACTTTCCTTAATGGGAGTAATGTCTCATACAGTCTACGCTTTGATCCTTCCCTGGCAGACCACTAGTAGTTTCCGATGCACATCTGGTATCATTATTTAATCTTTGGACTATCAGAGTGTTGTTAAAACACAGAAATTGCATCGGGATTGAATACAACAGTCACCATGCGCAATTTTCCTCCATGGGAGTAATGTCTCAAACAGTCTACTATTTGATCGTTCCCTGGAAGACCAGTAGTAGTTCCCGATGCACATCTTTATGCTTTCTGTAATTTGTGGACTTTCAAAGTGTTGATGAAACACAGAAATTGCATCGGGATTGAATACAACAGCCACCATGCGCAATTTTCCTCCATGGGAGTAATGTCTCAAACAGTCTATGCTTTGTTCGTTCCCTGGCAGACCAGTAGTAGTTTTCGATGCACATCTGGAGGGATTCTGTAATCTGTGGATTTTCAAAGTGTTGATGAAACACAGAAATTGCATCGGGATTGAATACAACAGTCACAATTCGCACTTTCCTGCATGGGAGTAATGTCTCAAACAGTCTACGCTTTGATCGATTCCTGGAAGACCAGTAGTAGTTTCCGATACACATCTGGAGGCATTCTGTACTCTGTTAACCGTCAAAGTTTTGATGAAACACAGAAATAACATCGGGATTGAATTCAACAGCCACCATGCGCACTTTCCTCCATGGGAGTAATGTCTCAAAGAGTCTACGCTTTGATCTTTCCCTGGAAGACCAGTAGTATTTTCCGATGCACATCTGGAGGCATTCTGTAATCTGTGGACCTACAAAGTGTTGATGAAACACAGAAATTGCATCGGGATTGAATACAACAGACACCATGCGCACTTTCCTCCATGGGAGTAATGTCTCAAACAATTTACGTTTTGATTGTTCCCTGGAAGACAAGTATTAGTTTCCGATAAACATCTGGGGGCATTCTGTAATGTGTGGACTATAAGAGTGGTGTTGAAACACAGCAATTGCATCGGGATTGAATACAACAGTCACCATGCGCACTTTCCTTCATGGGAGTAATGTCTCAATCAGTCTACGCTCTGATCGTTTCCTGGAAGGCCAGTAGTAGTTTCCGATGCACATCTGGAGGCAATCTGTAATCTGTGGACCTTCAAAGTGTTGATGAAACACAGAAATTGCATCGGGATTGAATACAACAGTCACCATGCGCAATTTTACTCCATGGGAGTAATGTCTCAAACAGTCTACGCTTTGATCGTTCCCTGGCAGACCAGTAGTAGTTTCCGATGCACATCTGGAGGCATTCTGTAATCTGTGGAGCTTCAAAGTGTTGATGAAACACAGAAATTGCATCGGGATTGAATACAACAGTCTCCATGCACACTTTCCTCCATGGGAATAATGTATCAAACAGTTTACGGTTTGATTGTTCCCTGGAAGACCAGTAGTAGTTTCCGATGAACATCTGGGGCATTCTGTAATGTGTGGACTATCATAGTGATTTTGAAACACAGAAATTGCATCGGGATTTAATACATCTGTCACCATGCGCAATTTTCCTCCATGGGAGTAATGTCTCAAACAGTCTACGCTTTGATCCTTCCCTGGCAGACCTCTAGTAGTTTCCGATGCACATCTGGTATCATTATTTAATCAGTGGACTATCAGATTGTTGTTGAAACACAGTAATTGCATCGGGACTGAATACAATAGTCACCATGCGCAATTTTCCTCCATGGGAGTAATGTCTCAAACAGTCTACGATTTGATCGTTCCCTGGAAGACCAGTAGTAGTTTCCAATGCACATCTGGTGGCATTCTGAGGCCTGTGGACTATCAGAGTGTTGTTGAAACACAGAAATTGCATTGGATTTGAATACAACAGTCACCATGCGCACTTCCCTCCATGGGAGTAATGTCTCAAGCAGTCTACGCCTGGATCGCTTCCTGGAAGACCAGTAGTAGTTTCCGATTCACATTTGGAGGCATTCTGTAATCTGTGGACTTTCAAAGCGTTGATGAAGCACAGAAATTGCCTCGGGATTGAATACAACAGTCACCATGCGCACTTTCCTCCTTGGGAGTAATGTCTCAAACAGTTTACGCTTTGATCGTTCCCTGGAAGACCAGTAGTAGTTTCCGATGCACATCTGGAGGCATTCTGTAATCTGTGGACTATCAGAGTGTTGTTGAAACACAGAAATTGCATCGGGATTGAATACAACAGTCACCATGCGCAATTTTCCTCCATGGGAGTAATTTCTCAAACAGTCTACTATTTGATCGTTCCCTGGAAGACCAGTAGTAGTTTCCGATGCACATCTTTATGCATTCTGTAATCTGTGGACTTTGAAAGTGTTGATGAAACACAGAAATTGCATCAGGATTGAATACAACAGCCACAATGCGCACTTTCCTGCATGGGAGTAATGTATCAAACAGTCTACAATTTGATCGTTTCCTGGAAGACCAGTAGTAGCTTCCGATGCACATCTGGAGGCATTCTGTACTCTGTTAACCGTCAAAGTGTTGATGAAACACAGAAATAACATCGGGATTGAATACAACAGTCACCATGCGCACTTTCCTCCATGGGAGTAATGTCTCAAAGAGTCTACGTTTTGATCTTGCCCTGGAAGACCAGTAGTAGTTTCCGATGCACATCTGGAGGCATTCTGTAATCTGTGGACCTTCAAGGTGTTGATGAAACACAGAAATTGCATCGGGATTGAATACAACAGACACCATGCGCACTTTCCTCCATGGGAGTAATGTCTCAAACAATTTACGTTTTCATTGTTCCCTGGAAGACCAGAAGTAGTTTCCGATAAACATCTGGGGGCATTCTGTAATCTGTGTACTATCAGAGTGTTGATGAAACACAGAAATTTCATCGGGATTGAATACAACAGTCACCATTCGTACTTTCCTCCATGGGAGTAATGTCTCAAGCAGTCTACGCCTGGATCGTTTCCTGGAAGACCAGTAGTAGTTTCCGATGCACATCTGGAGGCATTCTGTAATCTGTGGACCTTCAAAGTGTTGATGAAACACAGAAATTGCATCGGGATTGAATACAACAGTCACCATGCGCATTTTCCTCCATGGGAGTAATCACTCAAACAGTTTACGCTTTGATAGTTCCCTGGAAGACCAGTAGTAGTTTCCGATGCACATCTGGAGGCATTCTGTAATCTGTGTACTATCAGAGTGTTGATGAAACACAGAAATTTCATCGGGATTGAATACAACAGTCACCATTCGTACTTTCCTCCATGGGAGTAATGTCTCAAACAGTCTACGCTTTGATCGTTTCCTGGAGGACCAGTAGTAGTTTCCGATGCACATCTGGAGGCATTCTGTAATCTGTGGACCTTCAAAGTGTTGATGAAACACAGAAATTGCATCGGGATTGAATTCAACAGTCACCATGCGAATTTTTATCTAGGGGAGTAATGTCTCAAGCAGTCTACGCCTGGATCGTTTCCTGGAAGACCAGTAGTAGTTTCCGATGCACATCTGGAAGCATTCTGTAATCTGTGGACCTTCAACGTGTTGATGAAACACAGAAATTGCATCGGGATTGAATACAACAGTCACCATGCGCACTTTCCTCCATGGGAGTAATGTTTCAAACAGTCTACAATTTGATCGTTCCCTGGAAGACCAGTAGTAGTTTCCGTTGCACATCTGGAGGCATTCTGTAATCTGTGGACCTTCAAAGTGTTGATGAAACACAGAAATTGCTTTGGGATTGAATACAACAGTCACCATGCGCACTTTCCTCCTTGGGAGTAATGTCTCAAACAGTCTACTCTTTGATCGTTCCCTGGAAGACCAGTAGTAGTTTCCGATGCACATCTGGATGCATTCTGGTATCTGTGGACTATCAGTGTGTTGTAGAAACACAGAAATTGCATCGGGATTGAATACAACAGTCAACATGCGCACTTTCCTCTATTGGAGATATGTCTCAAACAGTCTACGCATTGATCGTTCCCTGGAAGACCAGTAGTAGTTTCCGATGCACATCTGGAGGCATTCTGTAAACTGTATACTATCAGAGTGTTGTTGAATAACAGAAATTACATCGGGATTGAATACCACAGTCACCATGCGCACTTTCCTCCATGGGAGTAATGTCTCAAACAGTTTACGCTTTGATCGTTCCCTGGAAGACGAGTAGTAGTTTCCGATGAACATCTATGGGCATTCTGTAATGTGTGGACTATCAGAGCGTTGTTGAAACACAGAAATTGCATCGGGATTGAATACAACAGCCACCATGCGCACTTTCCTGAATGGGAGTAATGTCTCAAGCAGTCTACGACTGGATCCTTTCCTGGAAGACTAGTAGTAGTTTCCTATGCACATCTGGAGGCATTCTGTAATCTGTGGACCTTCAAAGTGTTGATGAAACACAGAAATTGCATAGGTATTGAATACAACAGTCACCATGCGCATTTTCCTCCATGGGAATAATGTCTCAAACAGTCTACGCTTTGATCGTTTCCTGGAGGACCAGTAGTAGTTCCCAATGCACATCTGGAGGCATTCTGTAATCTGTGGGCTATCAGAGTGTTGTTGAAACACAGAAATTGCATCGGGATTGTATACAACAGTCACCATTCAAACTTTCCTCAATGGGAGTAATGTCTCAAACAGTCTACGTTTTGATCGCTCCCTGGAAGACCAGTAGTAGTTTCCGATGCACATCTGGATGCATTCTGTTATCTGTGGACTATCAGATTGTTGTAGAAACACAGAAATTGCATCGGGAATGAATACAACAGTCACCATGCGCACTTTCCTCCATGGGAGAAATGTCTCAAACAGTCTACGCTTTGATCGTTCCCTGGAAGACCAGTAGTAGTTTTCGATGAACATCTGGGGGCATTCTGTAATGTGTGGACTATCAGAGTTTCGTTGAAACACAGAAATTGCATCGGGATTGAATTCAACAGTCACCATGCGCACTTTCCTCCATGGAGTAATGTCTCAAACAGTTTACGCTTTGATCGTTCCCTGGAAGACCATTAGTAGTTTCCGATGCACATCTGGAGGCATTCTGTAATCTGCTGACCTTGAAAGTGTTGATGAAACACAGAAATTGCATCGGGATTGAATACAACAGTCACCATGCGCACTTTCCTCCATGGGAGTAATGTCTCAAACAGTCTACGCTTTGATCGTTCCCTGGAAGACCAGTAGTAATTTCCGATGCACATCTGGATGCATTCTGTAATCTGTGGACCTTCAAAGTGTTGATGAAACACAGAAATTGCATTGGGATTGAATACAACAGTCACCATGCGCTCTTTCCTCCATGGGAGTAATCTCTCAAACAGTCTACGCTTTGAACGTTCCCTGGAAGACCGGTAGTAGTTTCCGATGAACATCTATGGGCATTCTGTAATGTGTGGACTATCAGAGCGTTGTTTAAACACAGAAATTGCATCGGGATTGATTACAACAGACATCATGCGCAATTATCCTCCATGGGAGTAATGTCTCAAACAGTCTACGCTTTGATCGTTCCCTGGAAGTCCAGTAGTAGTTTCCGATACACATCTGTAAGCATTCTGTAAGCTGTGGACTATCAGAGTATTGTTGAAACACAGAAATTGCATCGGGATTGAATACAACAGTCACCATGTGTACTTTCTTCCATGGGAGTAATGTCTCTAACAGTCTACGCTTTAAACGTTCCTTGGAAGTCCAGTAGTAGTTTCCGATGCACATCTGGAACATTCTGTAATCTGTGGACTATCAGAGTGTTGTTGAAACACAGAAATTCCATCGGGATTGAATACAACAGTCACCATGTGTAATTTCTTCCATGGGAGTAATGTCTCAAACAGTCTACGCTTTAAACGTTCCCTGGAAGACCAGTAGTAGTTTCCGATGCACATCTGGAGGCATTCTGTAATCTGTGGACCTTCAAAGTGTTGATGAAACACAGAAATTGCATCGGGTTTGAATACAACAGTCACCATGCGCATTTTCCTACATGGGAGTAATGTCTCAAACAGTTTATGCTTTGATGGTTCCCTGGAAGAGCAGTAGAGGTTTCCGATGCACATCTGGAGGCATTCTGTAATCTGTGGACTATCAGAGTGTTGTTGAAACACAGAAATTGCATCGGGATTGAGTACAACAGTCACCATTCGTACTTTCCTCCATGGGAGTAATGTCTCAAACAGTCTACGCTTTGATCGTTCCCTGGAAGACCGGTAGTAGTTTCCGATGAAAATCGGGGGGCATTCTGTAATGTGTGGAATATCAGTGTGTTGATGAAGCACAGAAATTTCATTGGGATGAAATACATCAGTCACCATTCGTACTTCCCTCCATGGGAGTAATGTCTCAAACAGTTTACGCTTTGATCGTTCCCTGGCAGACCAGTAGTAGTTACCGATGCACATCTGGTGTCATCCTGTAATCTGTGGACTGTCAGAGTGTTGTTGAAACACAGAAATTGCATCGGGATTGAATACAACAGTCACCATGCGCAATTTTCCTCCATGGGAGTAACGTCTTAAACAGTCTACGCTTTGATCGATTCCTGGAGGACCAGTAGTAGTTCCCAATGCACATCTGGAGGCATTCTGTAATCTGTGGGCTATCAGAGTGTTGTTGAAACACAGAAATTGCATCGGGATTGTATACAACAGTCACCATTCAAACTTTCCTCAATGGGAGTAATGTCTCAAACAGTCTACGTTTTGATCGCTCCCTGGAAGACCAGTAGTAGTTTCCGATGCACATCTGGATGCATTCTGTTATCTGTGGACTATCAGATTGTTGTAGAAACACAGAAATTGCATCGGGATTGAATACAACAGTCACCATGCGCACTTTCCTCCATGGGAGTAATGTCTCAAACAGTCTACGCTTTGATCGTTCCCTGGAAGACCAGTAGTAGTTTCCGATGAACATCTGGGGGCATTCTGTAATGTGTGGACTATCAGAGTTTCGTTGAAACACAGAAATTGCATCGGGATTGAATACAACAGTCACCATGCGCACTTTCCTCCATGGAGTAATGTCTCAAACAGTTTACGCTTTGATCGTTCCCTGGAAGACCAGTAGTAGTTTCCGATGCACATCTGGAGGCATTCTGTAACCTGTGGACCTTCAAAGTGTTGATGAAACACAGAAATTGCATCGGGATTGAATACAACAGTCAAGATGCGCACTTTCCTCCACGGGAGTAATGTCTCAAACAGTCTACGTTTTGATCGTTTCCTGGAAGAGTAGTAGTAGTTCCGATGCACATCTTGCCGCATTCTGTAATCTGTGGGGCTTCAATGTGTTGATGAAACACAGAAATTGCATCGGGAATGAATACAACAGTCACCATGCTCAATTTTCCTCCATGGGAGTAATGTCTCAAAAAGTCTACGATTTGATCGTTCCCTGGCAGACGAGTAGTAGTTTCCGATGCACATCTGGAGGCATTCTGTAATGTGTGGACTATCAGAGTGTTGATGAAACACATAAATTGCATAGCGATTGAATTCAACAGTCACCATGCGCATTTTCCTCCATGGGAGTAATGTCTCAAACAGTCTACGATTTGATTGTTACATGGAAGACCAGTAGTAGTTTCCGTTGCACATCTGGAGGCATTCTGTAATCTGTGGACCATCAAAGTGTTGATGAAACACAGAAGTTGCCTCGGGATTGAATACAACAGTCACCATGCGCACTTTCCTCCTTGACATTAATGTCTCAAACAGTTTAAGCTTTGATCGTTTCCTGGAAGACCAGTAGTGGTTTCCGATGCACATCTGGAGGCATTCTGTAATCAGTGGACTATCAGAGTGTTGATGAAACACAGAAACTGCATCGGGATTGAGTACAACAGTCACCATGACACTTTCCTCCATGGGAGTAATGTATCAAACAGTTTACGCTTTGATCGTTCCCTGGAAGACCAGTAGTAGTTTCCGATGCACATCTGGAGGCGTTCTGTAATCTGTGGACTATCAGAGTGTTGTTGAATCACAGAAATTGCATCGGGATTGAATACAACAGTCACCATGCGCACTTTCCTCCATGGGAGTAATGTCTCAAATAGTATACGATTTGATCGTTCCTTGGAAGACCAGTAGTAGACTCCGTTGCACATTGGGATTCATTCTGTAATCTGTGGACTATCAGAGTGTTGTTGAAACACAGAAATTGCATCGGAATTGAATACAACAGTCACCATGCGCACTTTCCTCCATGGGAGTAATGTCTCAAACAGTCTACGATTTGATCGTTTCCTGGAAGACCAGTAGTAGTTTCCGATTCACATCTGGAGGCATTCTGTAGTCTGTGGACTATCAGAGTGTTGTAGAGACACAGAAATTGCATCGGGATTGAAGACAACAGTCACCATGTGTACTTTCCTCCATGGGAGTAATGTCTCAAACAGTCTACGCTTTGATCATTCCCTGGAAGACCAGTAGTAGTTTCCGATGCACATCTGGAGGCATTCTGTAATCTGTGGACTATCAGAGTGTTGTGAAACACAGAAATTGCTTCTGGATTGAATACAACAGTCACCATGCGCACTTTCCACCATGGGAGTAACGTCTCAAGCAGTCTACGCTTTGGTCGTTTCCTATAAGACCTGTAGTAGCTTCCGATGCACATCTGGATGCATTCTGTAATCTGTGGACTTTCAAAGTGTTGATGAAACACAGAAATTGCATCGGGATTGAATACAAGAGCCACCATGCGCAATTTTCCTCCATGGGAGTAATGTCTCAAACGGTTTACGCTTTGATTGTTCCCTGGAAGACCAGTAGTAGTTTCCGATGAACATCTGGGGGCATTCTGTAATGTGTGGACTATCAGAGTGTTGTTGAAACAGAGAAATTGCATCGCGATTTAATACATCAGTCACCATAAGCAATTTTCCTCGATGGGAGTAATGTCTCAAACAGTCTACGCTTTGATCGTTCCCTGGCAGACCAGTAGTAGTTTCCGATGCACATCGGGTAACATTCTGTAATCTGTGGACTATCAGAGTGTTGTTGAAACACAGAAATTGCATCGGGATTGAATACAACAGTCACCATGCGCAATTTTCCTCCATGGGAGTAATGTCTCAAACAGTCTACGCTTCGATCGTTTCCTGAAAGACCAGTAGTTGTTTCCGATGCACATCTGGAGGCATTCTGTAATCTGTGGACTATCAGAGTGTTGTTGAAACACAGAAATTACATCGGGATTGAATACAACAGTCACCATTCGTACTTTCCTCATTGGGAGTAATGTCTCAAACAGTCTACGTTTTGATCGTTCCCTGGAAGACCAGTAGTAGTTTCCGATGCACATCTGGAAGCATTCTGTAGTCTAGGGACTATCAGAGTGTTGTTGAAACTTAGAAATTGACCGGGATTGAATACAACAGTCACCATTCGCACTTTCCGCCATGGGAGTAAAGTCTCAATCAGTCTACGCCTGGATCGTTTCCTGGAAAACCAGTGGTAGTTTCCTATGCACATCTGGAAGCATTCTGTAATCTGTGGACCTTCAAAGTGTTGATGAAACACAGAAATTGCATCGGGATTGAATACAACAGTCAAGATGCGCACTTTCCTCCACGGGAGTAATGTCTCAAACAGTCTACGTTTTGATCGTTTCCTGGAAGACCAGTAGTAGTTTCCGATGCACATCTGGACGCATTCTGTAATCTGTGGAGCTTCAATGTGTTGATGAAACACAGAAATTGCATCGGGATTGAATACAACAGTCACCATGCGCAATTTTCCTCCATGGGAGTAATGTCTCAAACAGTCTACGATTTGATCGTTCCCTGGCAGTCGAGTAGTAGTTTCGGATGCACATCTGGAGGCATTCTGTAATCTGTGGACCTTCAAAGTGTTGATGAAACACTTAAATTGCATAGCTATTGAATGCAACAGTCACCATGCGCACTTTCCTCCATGGGAGTAATGTCTCAAACAGTCTACGCTTTGATCGTTTCCTGGAGGACCAGTAGTAGCTTCCGATGCACATCTGGAGGCATTCTGTAATCTGTGGACCTTCAAAGTTTTGATGAAACACAGAAATTGCATCGGGATTCAATACAACAGTCACCATGCGCACTTTACTCCATGGGAGTAATGTTTCAAGCAGTCTACGACTGAATCGTTTCCTGGAAGACCAGTGGTAGTTTCCTATGCACATCTGGAAGCATTCTGTAATCTGTGGACCTTCAAAGTGTTGATGAAACACAGAAATTGCATCGGGATTGAATACAACAGTCAAGATGGGCACTTTCCTCCACGGGAGTAATGTCTCAAACAGTCTACGTTTTGATCGTTTTCTGGAAGACCAGTAGAAGTTTCCGATGCACATCTGGACGCATTCTGTAATCTGTGGAGCTTCAATGTGTTGATGAAACACAGAAATTGCATCGGGATTGAATACAACAGTCACCATGCGCAATTTTCCTCCATGGGAGTAATGTCTCAAACAGTCTACGATTTCATCGTTCCCTGGCAGACGAGTAGTAGTTTCCGTTGCACATCTGGAGGCATTCTGTAATCTGTGGACCTTCAAAGTGTTGATGAAACACATAAATTGCATAGCGATTGAATTCAACTGTCACCATGCGCATTTTACTCCATGGGAGTAATGTCTCAAACAGTCTACGATTTGATTGTTCCCTGGACGACCAGTAGTAGTTTCCGTTGCACATCTGGAGGCATTCTGTAATCTGTGGAACTTCAAAGTGTTGATGAAACACAGAAGTTGCCTCGGGATTGAATACAACAGTCACCATGCGCACTTTCCTCCTTGACATTAATATCTCAAACAGTTTAAGCTTTGATCGTTTCCTGGAAGACCAGTAGTGGTTTCCGATGCACATCTGGAGGCATTCTGTAATCTGTGGAGTATCAGAGTGTTGTTGAAACACAGAAATTGCATTTGGATTGAATACAACAGTCACCCTTCGTACTTTCCTCCATGGGAGTAATGTCTGAAACAGTCTACGATTTGATCGTTCCCTGGAAGAGCAGTATTAGTTTCGGTTGCACATCTGGAGGAATTCTGTAATCTGTGGACCTTCAAAGTGTTGATGAAACACAGAAATTGCATCGGGATTGAATACAACAGTCACCATGCGCACTTTCCTCCTTGGGAGTAATGTCTCAAACAGTCTACTCTTTGATCGTTCCCTGGAAGACCAGTAGTAGTTTCCGATGCACATCTGGATGCATTCTGTTATCTGTGGACTATCAGAGTGTTGTAGAAACACAGAAATTGCATCGGGATTGAATACAACAGTCACCATGCGCACTTTCCTCCATGGGAGTAATGTCTCAAACAGTCTACGCTTTGATCGTTCCCTGGAAGACCAGTAGTAATTTCCGATGCACATCTGGAGGCATTCTGTAATCTGTGGACCTTCAAAGTGTTGATGAAACACAGAAATTGCATTGGGATTGAATACAAGAGTCACCATGCGCTCTTTCCTCCATGGGAGTAATGTCTCAAACAGTCTACGCATTGATCGTTCCCTGGAAGATCAGTAGTAGTTTCCGATGCACATCTTTAGGCATTCTGTAAACTGTGGACTATCAGAGTGTTGTTGAAACACAGAAATTGCATTGGGATTGAATACAACAGTCACCATGCGCACTTTCCTCCATGGGAGTAATGTCTCAAACAGTCTACGCATTGATCGTTCCCTGGAAGATCAGTAGTAGTTTCCGATGCACATCTGGAGGCATTCTGTAAACTGTGGACTCTCAGAGTGTTCTTGAAACACAGAAATTGCATCGGGATTGAATACAACAGTTACCATGCGCACTTTCCTCCATGGGAGTAATGTCTCAAACAGTTTACGCTTTGATCGTTACCTGGAAGAGGAGTAGTAGTTTCCGATGAACATCTATGGGCATTCTGTAATGTGTGGACTATCAGAGCGATGTTGAAACCCAGAAAGTGCATCGGGTTTGATTACAACAGACACCATGCGCAATTATCCTCCATGGGAGTAATGTCTCAAACAGTCTACGCTTTGATCTTTCCCTGGAAGTGCAGTGGTAGATTCCGATGCACATCTGGAAGCATTCTGTATCTGTGGACTATCAGAGTGTTGTTGAAACACAGAAATTGCATCGGGATTGAATACAACAGTCACCATGTGTACTCTCTTTCATGGGAGTAATGTCTCTAACGGTCTACGCTTTAAACGTTCCCTGGAATACCAGTAGTAGTTTCCGATGCACATCTGGAGGCATTCTGTAATCTGTGGACTATCAGTGTGTTGTTGAAACACAGAAATTGCATCGGGATTGAATACAACAGTCACCATGCGCACTTTAGTCCGTGGCAGTAATGTCTCAAACAGTCTATGCTTTGATCGTTTCCTGTAAGACCAGTAGTGGTTTCCGATGCACATCTGGAGGCATTCTGTAATCTGTGGACCTTCAAAGTGTTGATGAAACACAGAAATTGAATCGGGATTGAATACAACATTCACCATGGAAACTTTCCTCCATGGGAGTAATGTCTCAAACAGTCTACGCTTTGATCGTTCCCTGGAAGAACAGTAGTAGTTTCCGATGCACATCTGGGGGCATTCTGTAATGTGTGAACTAGCAGAGTGTTGATGAAACACAAAAACTGTATCGGGATTGAGTACAACAGTCACCATGACACTTTCCTCCATGGGAGTAATGTATCAAACAGTTTACGCTTTGATCGTTCCCTGGAAGACCAGTAGTAGTTTCCGATGCACATCTGGAGGCGCTCTGTAATCTGTGGACTATCAGAGTGTTGTTGAATCACAGAAATTTGATCGGGATTGAATACAACAGTCACCATGCGCACTTTCCTCGATGGGAGTAATGTCTCAAATAGTATACGATTTGATCGTTCCCTGGAAGACCAGTAGTAGATTCCGTTGCACATCTGGATGCATTCTGTTATCTGTGGACTATCAGAGTGTTGTAGAAACACACAAATTGCATCGGGTTTGAATACAACAGTCACCATGCGCACTTTCCTCCATGGGAGTAATGTCTCAAACAGTTTACGCTTTGATCGTTTCCTGGAAGAGGAGTAGTAGTTTCCGATGAACATCTATGGGCATTCTGTAATGTGTGGACTATCAGAGCGCTGTTGAAACACAGAAATTGCATCGGGATTCATTACAACAGACACCATGCGCAATTATCCTCCATGGGAGTAATGTCTCAAACAGTCTACGCTTTGATCGTTCCCTGGAAGTCCAGTAGTAGTTTCCGATGCACATCTGGAAGCATTCTGTAAGCTGTGGACTATCAGAGTGTTGTTGAAACACAGAAATTGCATCGGGATTGAATACAACAGTCACCATGTGTACTTTCTTCCATGGGAGTAATGTCTCTAACAGTCTACGCTTTAAACGTTCCCTGGAAGACCAGTAGTAGTTTCCGATGCACATCTAGAGGCATTCTGCAATCTGTGGACTATCAGTGTTTTGTTGAAACGCAGAAATTGCATCTGGATAGAATACAACAGTCACCATGCGCACTTTAGTCCGTGGCAGTAATGTCTCAAACAGTCTATGCTATGATCGTTTCCTGGAAGACCAGTAGTAGTTTCCGATGCATATCTGGAGGCATTCTATTATGTGTGGACCTTCAAAGTGTTGATGAAACACAGAAATTGCATCGGGATTGAATACAACAGTCACCATGCGCACTTTCCTCCTTGGGAGTTATGTCTCAAACAGTCTACTCTTTGATCGTTCCCTGGAAGACCAGTAGTAGTTTCCGATGCACATCTGGAGGCATTCTGTAATCTGTGGACCTTCAAAGTTTTGATGAAACACAGAAATTGCATCGGGATTCAATACAACAGTCACCATGCGCACTTTCCTCCATGGGAGTAATGTCTCAAACAGTCTACGCATTGATCGTTCCCTGGAAGACCAGTAGTAGTTTCCGATGCACATCTGGAGGCATTCTGTAATCTGTGGACTATTAGAGTGTTGTTGAAACACAGAAATGGCATCGGGATTGAAACCAACAGTTACCATGCGCACTTTCCTCCATGAGAGTAATGTCTCAAACAGTTTACGCTTTGATCGTTTCCTGGAAGAGGAGTAGTAGTTTCAGATGAACATCTAATGGCATTCTGTAATGTGTGGAATACAGAGCATTGTTGAAACACAGAAATTGCATCGGGATTGATTACAACAGACACCATGCGCAATTATCCTCCATGGGAGTAATGTCTCAAACAGTCTACGCTTTGATCGTTCCCTGGAAGTCCAGTAGTAGTTTCCGATGCACATCTCGAAGCATTCTGTAATCTGTGGACTATCAGAGTGTTGTTGAAACACAGAAATTGCATCGGGATTTAATACAACAGTCACCATGTGTACTTTCTTCCATGGGAGTAATGTCTCTAACAGTCTACGCTTTAAACGTTCCCTGGAAGACCAGTAGTAGTTTCCGATGCACATCTGGAGGCATTCTGTAATCTGTGGACTATCGGAGTGTTGTTGAAACACGGAAATTGCATCGGGATTGAATACAACAGTCACCATGTGTACTTTCTTTCATGGGAGTAATGTCTCTAACAGTGTACGCTTTGATCGTTCCCTGGAAGGCCAGTAGTAGTTTCCGATGCACATCTGGAGGCGTTCTGTAATCTGTGGACTATCATAGTGTTGTTGAATCACAGAAATTTGATCGGGATTGAATACAACAGTCACCATGCGCACTTTCCTCCATGGGAGTAATGTCTCAAATAGTATACGATTTGATCGTTCCCTAGAAGACCAGTAGTAGATTCCTTCGCACATCGGGAGGCATTCTGTAATCTGTGGACTATCAGTGTGTTGTTGAAACACAGAAATTGCATCGGAATTGAATACAACAGTCACCATGCGCACTTTCCTCCATGGGAGTAATGTCTCAAGCAGTCTACGCCTGGATCGTTTCCTGGAAGGCCAGTAGTAGTTTCCGTTGCCAATCTGGAGGCATTCTGTAATCTGTGGACCTTCAAAGTGTTGATGAAATACAGAAATTGCATCGGGATTGAATACAACAGTCATCATGCGCATTTTATTCCATGGGAGTAATGTCTCAAACAGTTTACGCTTTGATCGTTCCCTGGATGACCAGTACTAGTTTCCGATGCACATCTGGAGGCATTCTGTAATCTGTGGACTATCAGAGTGTTGATGAAACACAGAAATATCATCGGGATTGAATACAACAGTCACCATGGGCACTTTCCTCCATGGGACTAATGTCTCAAACAGTCTACGATTTGATCGTTCCCTGGCAGACCAATAGTAGTTTCCGATGCACATCTGGTATCATTATTTAATCTGTTGACTATCAGAGTGTTGTTCAAACACAGAAATTGCATCGGGATGGAATACAACAGTCACCATGCGCAATTTTCCTCCATGGGAGTAATGTCTCAAACAGTCTACGCTTTGATCGTTCCCTGGCAGTCCAATAGTTGTTTCCGATGCACATCTGGTATCATTATTTAATCTGTTGACTATCATAGTGTTGTTCAAACACAGAAATTGCATCGGGACGGAATACAACAGTCAACATGCGCAATTTTCCTCCATGGGAGTAATGTCTCAAACAGTCTACGATTTGATCGTTCCCTGGAAGACCAGTTGTACTTTCCGATGCACATCTGGAGGAATTCTGTAGTCTGTGGACTATCAGAGTGTTGTTGAAACACAGAAATTGCATCGGCATTGAATACAACGGTCACCATGCGCACTTTCCTCCATGGGAGTAATGTCTCAAGCAGTCTACGCCTGGATCGTTTCCTGGAAGGCCAGTAGTAGTTTCCGATGCCCATCTGGAGGCATTCTGTAATCTGTGGACCTTCAAAGTGTAGATGAAATACAGAAATTGCATCGGGATTGAATACAACAGTCACCATGCGCATTTTATTCCATGGGAGTAATGTCTCAAACAGTTTACGCTTTGATCGTTCCCTGGATGACCAGTAGTAGTTTCCGATGCACATCTTGAGGCATTCTGTAATCTGTGGACTATCAGAGTGTTGATGAAACACAGAAATTTCATCGGGATTGAATACAACAGTCACCATGGGCACTTTCCTCCATGGGAGTAATGTCTCAAACAGTCTACTCTTTGATCGTTCCCTGGCATACCAATAGTAGTTTCCGATGCACATCTGGTATCATTATTTAATCTGTTGACTATCAGAGTGTTGTTCAAACACAGAAATTGCATCCGGATGGAATACAACAGTCACCATGCGCAATTTTCCTCCATGGGAGTAATGTCTCAAACAGTCTACGCTTTGATCGTTCCCTGGCAGTCCAATAGTAGTTTCCGATGCACATCTGGTATCATTATTTAATCTGTTGACTATCAGAGTGTTATTCAAACACAGAAATTTCATCGAGATTGAATACAACAGTCACCATGCGCATTTTATTCCATGGGAGTAATGTCTCAAACAGTCTACGCTTTGATCGTTTCCTGGAATACCAGTAGTAGTTTCCGATGCACATCTGGAGGCATTCTGTAATCTGTGGACTATTAGAGTGTTGTTGAAACACAGAAATTGCATCGGGATTGAAACCAACAGTTACCATGCGCACTTTCCTCCATGGGAGTAATGTCTCAAACAGTTTACGCTTTGATCGTTTCCTGGAAGAGGAGTAGTAGTTTCAGATGAACATCTATTGGCATTCTGTAATGTGTGGACTATCAGAGCGTTGTTGAAACACAGAAATTGCATCGGGATTGATTACAACAGACACCATGCGCAATTACCCTCCATGGGAGTAATGTCTCAAACAGTCTACGTTTTGATCGTTCCCTGGAAGTCCAGTAGTAGTTTCCGATGCACATCTGGAAGCATTCTGTAATCTGTGGGCTATCAGAGTGTTGTTGAAACACAGAAATTGCATCGGGATTGAATACAACAGTCACCATGTGTACTTTCTTCCATGGGAGTAATGTCTCTAACAGTCTACGCTTTTATCGTTCCCTGGACGTCCAGTAGTAGTTTCCGATGCACATCTGGAAGCGTTCTGTAATCTGTGGACTATCGGAGTGTTGTTGAAACACGGAAATTGCATCGGGATTGAATACAACAGTCACCATGTGTACTTTCTTTCATGGGAGTAATGTCTCTAACAGTCTACGCTTTGATCGTTCCCTGGAAGACCAGTAGTAGTTTCTGAAGCACATCTGGAGGCGTTCTGTAATCTGTGGACTATCAGAGTGTTGTAGAATCACAGAAATTTGATCGGGATTGAATACAACAGTCACCATGCGCACTTTCCTCCATGGGAGTAATGTCTCAAATAGTATACGATTTGATCGTTCCCTAGAAGACCAGTAGTAGATTCCGTTGCACATCGGGAGGCATTCTGTAATCTGTGGACTATCAGAGTGTTGTTGAAACATAGAAATTGCATCGGAATTGAATACAACAGTCACCATGCGCACTTTCCTCCATGGGAGTAATGTCTCAAGCAGTTTACGCCTGGATCGTTTCCTGGAAGTCCAGTAGTAGTTTCCGATGCCCATCTGGAGGCATTCTGTAATCTGTGGACCTTCAAAGTGTGATGAAATACAGAAATTGCATCGGGATTGAATACAACAGTCACCATGCGCATTTTATTCCATGGGAGTAATGTCTCAAACAGTTTACGCTTTGATCGTTCCCTGGAAGACCAGTAGTACTTTCCGATGCACATCTGGAGGCATTCTGTAGTCTGTGGACTATCAGAGTGTTGTTGAAACACAGAAATTGCATCGGCATTGAATACAACGGTCACCATGCGCACTTTCCTCCATGGGAGTAATGTCTCAAGCAGTCTACGCCTGGATCGTTTCCTGGAAGGCCAGTAGTAGTTTCCGATGCCCATCTGGAGGCATTCTGTAATCTGTGGACCTTCAAAGTGTTGATGAAATACAGAAATTGCATCGGGATTGAATACAACAGTCACCATGCGCATTTTATTCCTTGGGAGTAATGTCTCAAACAGTTTACGCTTTGATCGTTCCCTGGATGACCAGTAGTAGTTTCCGATGCACATCTGGAGGCATTCTGTAATCTGTGGACTATCAGAGTGTTGATGAAACACAGAAATTTCATCGGGATTGAATACAACAGTCACCATGGGCACTTTCCTCCATGGGAGTAATGTCTCAAACAGTCTACGCTTTGATCGATCCCTGGCAGACCAATAGTAGTTTCCGATGGACATCTGGTATCATTATTTAATCTGTTGACTATCAGAGTGTTGTTCAAACACAGAAATTGCATCCGGTTGGAATTCAACAGTCACCATGCGCAATTTTCCTCCATGGGAGTAATGTCTCAAACAGTCTACGCTTTGATCGTTCCCTGGCAGTCCAATAGTAGTTTCCGATGCACATCTGGTATCATTATTTAATCTGTTGACTATCAGAGTGTTGTTCAAACACAGAAATTTCATCGGGATTGAATACAACAGTCACCATGCGCACATTCCTCCTTGGGAGTAATGTCTCAAACAGTTTACGCTTTGATCGTTCCCTGGAAGACCAGTAGTAGTTTCCGATGCACATCTGGAGGCATTCTGCAATCTGTGGACTATCAGAGTGTTGTTGAAACAGAGAAATTGCATCGGGATTGAATACAACAGTCACCATGCGCACTTTCCTTCATGGGAGTAATGTCTCAAACAGTCTACACTTTGATCGTTTCCTGGAATACCAGTAGTAGTTTCCGATGCACATCTGGAGGCATTCTGTAATCTGTGGACCTTCAAAGAGTTGATGAAACACAGAAATTGCATCGGGTTTGAATACAAGAGTCACCATGCGCATTTTCCTCCATGGGAGCAATGTCTCAAACAGTTTACGCTTTGATCGTTCCCTGGATGACCAGTAGTAGTTTCCGATGCACATCTGGAGGCATTCTGTAATCTGTGGACTGTCAGAGTGTTGATGAAACACAGAAATTTCATCGGGATTGAATACAACAGTCACCATGGGCACTTTCCTCCATGGGAGTAATGTCTCAAACAGTCTACGATTTGATCGTTCCCTGGAAGACCAGTAGTACTTTCCGATGCACATCTGGAGGCATTCTGTAGTCTGTGGACTATCAGAGTGTTGTTGAAACACAGAAATTGCATCGGCATAGAATACAACGGTCACTATGCGCACTTGCCTCCATGGGAGTAATGTCTCAAGCAGTCTACGCTGGATCGTTTCCTTGAAGACCAGTAGTAGTTTAGTATGCACATCTGAAGGCATTCTGTAATCTGTGGACCTTCAAAGTGTTGATGAAACACAGAAATTGCGTCGGGATTGAATACAACGGTCATCATGCGCATTTTCCTCCATGGGAGTAATGTCTCAAATAGTTTACGCTTTGATCGTTGCCTGGAAGACCAATAGTACTTTCCGATGCACATCTGGAGGCATTCTGTAATCTGTGGTCTATCAGAGTGTAGATGAAACACAGAAATTTCATCGGGATTGAATACAACAGTCACCATTCGCACTTTCGTCCTTGGGAGTAATGTTTCAAACAGTTTACGCTTTGATCGTTCCCTGGAAGACCAGTAGTAGTTTCCGATGCACATCTGGAGGCATTCTGCAATCTGTGGACTATCAGAGTGTTGTTGAAACACAGAAATTGCATCGGGATTGAATACAACAGTCACCATGCGCACTTTCCTTCATGGGAGTAATGTCTCAAACAGTCTACATTTTGATCTATTCCTGGAATACCAGTAGTAGTTTCCGATGCACATCTGGAGGCATTCTGTAATCTGTGGACCTTCAAAGAGTTGATGAAACACAGAAATTGCATCGGGTTTGAATACAACAGTCACCATGCGCATTTTCCTCCATGGGAGTAATGTCTCAAACAGTTTACGCTTTGATCGTTCCCTGGATGACCAGTAGTAGTTTCCGATGCACATCTGGAGGCATTCTGTAA
Source organism: Schistocerca gregaria (assembly GCF_023897955.1). Taxonomy (NCBI): domain Eukaryota; kingdom Metazoa; phylum Arthropoda; class Insecta; order Orthoptera; family Acrididae; genus Schistocerca; species Schistocerca gregaria. The sequence goes on along the minus strand of NC_064924.1, from coordinate 24,103,268 downwards.
TCGGTGGACTGTCAGAGTGTTGATGAAACACAGAAATTTCATCGGGATTGAATACAACAGTCACCATGGGCACTTTCCTCCATGGGAGTAATGTCTGAAACAGTCTACGCTTTGATCGTTCCCTGGCAGACCAATAGTAGTTTCCGATGCACATCTGGTATCATTATTTAAGCTGTTGACTATCAGAGTGTTGTTCAAACACAGAAATTGCATCGGGATGGAATACAACAGTCACCATGCGCAATTTTCCTCCATGGGAGTAATGTCTCAAGCAGTCTACGATTTGATCGTTCCCTGGAAGACCAGTAGTACTTTCCGATGCACATCTGGAGGCATTCTGTAGTCTGTGGACTATCAGAGTGTTGTTGAAACACAGAAATTGCATCGGCATAGAATACAACGGTCACCATGCGCACTTGCCTCCATGGGAGTAATGTCTCAAGCAGTCTACGCTGGATCGTTTCCTTGAAGACCAGTAGTAGTTTCCTATGCACATCTGAAGGCATTCTGTAATCTGTGGACCTTCAAAGTGTTGATGAAACACAGAAATTGCATCGGGATTGAATACAACAGTCACCATGCGCACTTTCCTCCATGGGAGTAATGCCTCATACAGTTTACGCTTTGTTTGTTCCCTGGTAGACCAGTAGTAGTTTCCGATGAACATCTGGGGGCATTCTGTAATGTGTGGACTATCAGAGTGTTGCTGAAACACACAAATTGCATCGGGATTTAATACATCAGTCACCATGGGCACTTTCCTCCATGGGAGTAATGTCTCAAACAGTCTACGCTTTGATCGTTCCCTGGCAGACCAATAGTAGTTTCCGATGCACATATAGTATCATTATTTAATCTGTTGACTATCAGAGTGTTGTTCAAACACAGAAATTGCATCGGGATGGAATACAACAGTCACCATGCGCAATTTTCCTCCATGGGAGTAATGTCTCAAACAGTCTACGATTTGATCGTTCCCTGGAAGACCAGTAGTAGTTTCCGATGCACATCTTGAGGCATTCTGTAGTCTGTGGACTATCAGAGTGTTGTAGAAACACAGAAATTGCATCGGGATTGAATACAACAGTCACCATGCGCACTTTCCTCCATAGGAGTAATGTCTCAAGCAGTCTACGCCTGGATCGTTTCCTGGAAGACCAGTTGTAGTTTCCGATGCACATCTGGAGGCATTCTGTAATCTGTGGACCTTCAAAGTGTTGATGAAACACAGAAATTGCATCGGGATTGAATACAACAGTCAGCGTGGGCACTTTTCTCCATGGGAGTAATGTCTCAAACAGTCTACGATTTGATCGTTCCCTGGAAGACCAGTAGTAGTTTCCGTTGCACATCTGGAGGCATTCTGTAATCTGTGGACCTTCAAAGTGTTGATGAAACACAGAAATTGACTCGGGATTGAATACAACAGTCACCATGCGCACTATTCTCCTTGGGATTAATGTCTCAAACAGTTTACGCTTTGATCTTTTCCTGGAGGACCTGTAGTAGTTTCCGATGCACATCTTTAGGCATTCTGTAATCTGTGGACCTTCAAAGTGTTGATGAAACACAGAAATTGCATCGGGATTGAATACAACAGTCACCATGCGCGCTTTCCTCCATGGGAGTAATGTCTCAAGCAGTCTACGCCTAGATCGTTTCCTTGAAGACCAGTAGTAGTTTCCGATGCACATCTGGAGGCATTCTGTAATCTGTGGACCTTCAAAGTGTTGATGAAACACAGAAATTGCATCGGGATTGAATACAACAGTCACCATGCGCACTTTCCTCTATGGGCGTAATGTCTGAATCAGTCTACGATTTGATCGTTCCCTGGAAGACCAGTATTAGTTTCCGTTGCACATCTAGAGGCATTCTGTAATCTGTGGACCTTCAAAGTGTTGATGAAACATAGAAATTACTTTGGGATTGAATACAACAGTCACCATGCGCACTTTCCTCCTTGGGAGTAATGTCTCAAACAGTATACTCTTTGATCTTCCCTGGAAGACCAGTAGTAGTTTTCGATGCACATCTGGATGCATTCTGTTATCTGTGGACTATCAGAGTGTTGTAGACACACAGATATTGCATCGGGATTGAATACAACAGTCACCATGCGCACTTTCCTCCACGGGAGTAATGTCTCAAACAGTTTACGCTTTGATCGTTATCTGGAAGACGAGTAGTAGTTTCCGATGAACATCTATGGGCATTCTGTAATGTGTGGACTATCACAGCGTTGTTGAAACACAGAAATTGCATCGGGATTCATTACAACAGTCACCATGCGCAATTATCCTCCGTGGGTGTAATGTCACAAACAGTCTACGGTTTGATCGTTCCCTGGAAGACCAGTAGTAGTTTCCGATGCACATCTGGAAGCATTCTGTAATCTGTGGACTATCAGAGTGTTGTTGAAACACAGAAATTGCATCGGGATTGAATACAACAGTCACCATGTGTACTTTCTTCCGTGGGAGTAGTGTCTCAAACAGTCTACGCTTTAAACGTTCCCTGGAAGACCAGTAGTAGTTTCCGTTGCACATCGGTAGGCATTCTGTAATCTTTGGACTATCAGAGTGTTGTTGAAACACAGAAATTGCATCGGAATTGAATACAACAGTCACCATGCGCACTTTCATCCATGGGAGTAATGCCTCAAGCAGTCTACGCCTGGATCGTTTCCTGGAAGACCAGTACTAGTTTCCGAAGCACATCTGGAGGCATTCTGTAATTTCTGGACCTTCAAAGTGATGATGAGACACAGAAATTGCATCGTGATTCAATACAACAGTCACCATGCGCATTTTCCTCCATGGGAGTAACGTCTCAAACTGTTTACGCTTTGATCGTTCCCTGGAAGACCAGTTGTAGTTTCCGTTGCACATCGGGAGGCATTCTGTAATCTGTGAACTATCAGAGTGTTGTTGAAACACAGAAATTGCATCGGAATTGAATACAACAGTCACCATGGGCACTTACCTCCATGGGAGTAATGTCTCAAACAGTCTACGCTTTGATTGTTCCCTGGCAGACCACTAGTAGTTTCCGATGCACATCTGGTATCATTATTTAGTCTGTGGATTATCAGAGTGTTGTTGAAACACAGAAATTGCATCGCGATGGAATACAACAGTCACCCTGCGCAATTTTCCTCCATGGGAGTAATATCTCAAACAGTCTACGATTTGATCGTTTCCTGGATGACCAGTAGTAGTTTCCTATGCACATCTGGAGGCATTCTGTAATCTGTGGACCTTCAAAGTGTTGATGAAACACAGAAATTGCATCGGGATTGAATACAACAGTCACCATGCGCATTTTCCTCCATGGGAGTAGTGTCTCAAACAGTTTACGCTTTGATCGTTCCCTGGAAGACTAGTAGTAGTTTCCGATGCACATCTGGAGGCATTCTGTAATCTGTGGACTATCAGAGTGTAGATGAAACACAGAAATTTCATCGGGATTGAATACAACAGTCACCATGCGCACTTTCCTGCTTGGGAGTAATGTCTCAAACAGTCTACGATTTGATCGTCACTAGAAGACCAGTAGTAGTTTCCGTTGCACATCTGGAAGCATTCCGCAATCTGTCGACCTTCAAAGTATTGATGAAAGACAGAAATTGCCTCGGGATTGAATACAACAGTCACCATGCGCACTTTCCTCCTTGGGACTAATGTCTCAAACAGTTTACGCATTGATCGTTCCCTGGAAGACCAGTAGTAGTTTCCGATGCACATCTGGAGGCATTCTGTAATCTGTGGACTATCAGTGCGTTGTAGAAACACAGAAATTGCATCGGGATTGATTACAACAGTCACCATGCGCAATTATCCCCCATGGGAGTAATGTCTCAAACAGTTTACGGTTTGATCGTTTCCTGGAAGACGAGTAGTAGTTTCCGATGAACATCTATGATAAATCTGTAATGTGTGGACTATCAGAGCGTTGTTGAAACACAGAAATTGCATCGGGATTGATTACAACAGTCACCATGCGCAATTATACTCCATGGGAGTAATGTCTCAAACAGTTTACGCGTTGATCGTTCCCTGGAAGACCAGTAGTAGTTTCCGATGCACATCTGGAGGAATTCTGTAATCTGTGGACCTTCAAAGTGTTGATGAAACACAGAAATTGCATCGGGATTGAATACAACAGTCACCATGCGCACTTTCCTCCTTAGGAGTAATGTCTCAAACAGTCTACTCTTTGATCGTTCCCTGGAAGACCAGTAGTAGTTTCCGATGCACATCTGGATGCATTCTGTTATCTGTGGACTATCAGAGTGTTGATGAAACACAGAAATTTCATCGGGATTGAATACAACAGTCACCATGAGCACTTTCCCCCATGGGAGTAATGTCTCAAACAGTCTACGCATTGATCGTTCCCTGGAAGATCAGTAGTAGTTTCCGATGCACATCTGGAGGCATTCTGTAAACTGTGGACTATCAGAGTGTTGTTGAAACACAGAAATTGCATCGGGATTGAATACAACAGTTACCATGCGCACTTTCCTCCATGGGAGTAATGTCTCAAACAGTTTACGCTTTGATCGTTTCCTGGAAGAGGAGTAGTAGTTTCCGATGAACATCTATGGGCATTCAGTAATGTGTGGACTATCAGAGCGTTGTTGAAACACAGAAAGTGCATCGTGTTTGATTACAACAGACACCATGCGCAATTATCCTCCATGGGAGTAATGTCTCAAACAGTCTACGCTTTGATCGTTCCCTGGAAGTCCAGTAGTAGATTCCGATGCACATCTGGAAGCATTCTGTATCTGTGGACTATCAGAGTGTTGTTGAAACACAGAAATTGCATCGGGGTTGAATACAACAGCCACCATGTGTACTCTCTTTCATGGGAGTAATGTCTCTAACAGTCTACGCTTTAAACGTTCCCTGGAATACCAGTAGTAGTGTCCGATGCACATCTGGAGGCATTCTGTAATCTGTGGACTATCAGTGTGTTGTTGAAACACAGAAATTGCATCGGGATTGAATACAACAGTCACCATGCGCACTTTAGTCCGTGGCAGTAATGTCTCAAACAGTCTATGCTTTGATCGTTTCCTGTAAGACCAGTAGTGGTTTCCGATGCACATCTGGAGACATTCTGTAATCTGTGGACCTTCAAAGTGTTGATGAAACACAGAAATTGAATCGGGATTGAATACAACAGTCACCATGCACACTTTCCTCCATGGGAGTAATGTCTCAAACAGTCTACGCTTTGATCGTTCCCTGGAAGAACAGTAGTAGTTTCCGATGCACATCTGGGGGCATTCTGTAATGTGTGAACTAGCAGAGTGTTGATGAAACACAAAAACTGTATCGGGATTGAGTACAACGGTGACCATGACACTTTCCTCCATAAGAGTAAAGTATCAAACAGTTTACGCTTTGATCGTTCCCTGGAAGACCAGTAGTAGTTTCCGATGCACATCTGGAGGCGCTCTGTAATCTGTGGACTATCAGAGTGTTGTTGAATCACAGAAATTTGATCGGGATTGAATACAACAGTCACCATGCGCACTTTCCTCGATGGGAGTAATGTCTCAAATAGTATACGATTTGATCGTTCCCTGGAAGACCAGTAGTAGATTCCGTAGCACATCTGGATGCATTCTGTTATCTGTGGACTATCAGAGTGTTGTAGAAACACACAAATTGCATCGGGATTGAATACAACAGTCACCATGCGCACTTTCCTCCATGGGGGTAATGTCTCAAACAGTCTACGCATTGATCGTTCCCTGGAAGACCAGTAGTAGTTTCCGATGCACATCTGGAGGCATTCTGTAATCTGTGGACTATCAGAGTGTTGTTGAAACACAGAAATTGCATCGGGATTGAATACAACAGTTACCATGCGCACTTTCCTCCATGGGAGTAATGTCTCAAACAGTTTACGCTTTGATCGTTTCCTGGAAGAGGAGTAGTAGTTTCCGATGAACATCTATGGGCATTCTGTAATGTGTGGACTATTAGAGCGTTGTTGAAACACAGAAATTGCATCGGGATTGATTACAACAGACACCATGCGCAATTATCCTCCATGGGAGTAATGTCTCAAACAGTCTACGCTTTGATCGTTCCCTGGAAGTCCAGTAGTAGTTTCCGATGCACATCTGGCAGCATTCTGTAAGCTGTGGGCTATCAGAGTGTTGTTGAAACACAGAAATTGCATCGGGATTGAATACAACAGTCACCATGTGTACTTTCTCCCAGGGGAGTAATGTCTCTAACAGTCTACGCTTTAAACGTTCCCTGGAAGACCAGTAGTAGTTTCCGATGCACATCTAGAGGCACTCTGCAATCTGTGGACTATCAGTGTGTTGTTGAAACGCAGAAATTGCATCGGGATAGAATGCAACAGTCACCATGTGCACTTTAGTCCGTGGCAGTAATGTCTCAAACAGTCTATGCTATGATCGTTTCCTGGAAGACCAGTAGTAGTTTCCGATGCATATCTGGAGGCATTCTGTTATGTGTGGAGTATCAGAGTGTTGATGAAACACAGCAATTTCATCGGGATTGAATACAACAGTCACCATGCGCACTTTCCTCCATGGGCGTAATGTCTGAAACAGTCTACGATTTGATCGTTCCCTGGAAGACCAGTATTAGTTTCCGTTGCACATCTGGAGGAATTCTGTAATCTGTGGACCTTCAAAGTGTTGATGAAACACAGAAATTGCATCGGGATTGAATACAACAGTCACCATGCGCACTTTCCTCCTTGGGAGTTATGTCTCAAACAGTCTACTCTTTGATCGTTCCCTGGACGACCAGTAGTAGTTTCCGATGCACATCTGGAGGCATTCTGTAATCTGTGCACCTTCAAAGTTTTGATGAAACACAGAAATTGCATCGGGATTCAATACAACAGTCACCGATGCACATCTGGAGGCATTCTGTAATCTGTGGACTATCAGTGTGTTGTTGAAACACAGAAATTGCATCGGGAATGAATACAACAGTCACCATGCGCACTTTAGTCCGTGGCAGTAATGTCTCAAACAGTCTATGCTTTTATCGTTTCCTGGAAGTCCAGTAGTAGTTTCCGATGCACATCTGGAAGCATTCTTTAATCTGTGGACTATCGGAGTGTTGTTGAAACACGGAAATTGCATCGGGATTGAATACAACAGTCACCATGTGTACTTTCTTTCATGGGAGTAATGTCTCTAACAGTCTACGCTTTGATCGTTCCCTGGAAGACCAGTAGTAGTTTCCGATGCACATCTGGAGGCGTTCTGCAATCTGTGGACTATCAGAGTGTTGTTGAATCACAGAAATTTGATCGGGATTGAATACAACAGTCACCATGCGCACTTTCCTCCATGGGAGTAATGTCTCAAATAGTATACGATTTGATCGTTCCCTAGAAGACCAGTAGTAGATTCCGTCGCACATCGGGTGGCATTCTGTAATCTGTGGACTATCAGAGTGTTGTTGAAACACAGAAATTGCATCGGAATTGAATACAACAGTCACCATGCGCACTTTCCTCCATGGGAGTAATGTCTCAAGCAGTCTACGCCTGGATCGTTTCCTGGAAGGCCAGTAGTAGTTTCCGTTGCCAATCTGGAGGCCTTCTGTAATCTGTGGACCTACAAAGTGTTGATGAAATACAGAAATTGCATCGGGATTGAATACAACAGTCACCATGCGCATTTTATTCCATGGGAGTAATGTCTCAAACAGTTTACGCTTTGATCGTTCCCTGGATGACCAGTAGTAGTTTCCGATGCACATCTGGAGGCATTCTGTAATCTGTGGACTATCAGAGTGTTGATGAAACACAGAAATTTCATCGGGATTGAATACAACAGTCACCATGGGCACTTTCCTCCATGGGAGTAATGTCTCAAACAGTCTGCGCTTTGATCGTTCCCTGGCAGACCAATAGTAGTTTCCGATGCACATCTGGTATCATTATTTAATCTGTTGACTATCAGAGTGTTGTTCAAACACAGAAATTGCATCCGGATGGAATACAACAGTCACCATGCGCAATTTTCCTCCATGGGAGTAATGTCTCAAACAATCTACGCTTTGATCGTTCCCTGGCAGTCCAATAGTTGTTTCCGATGCACATCTCGTATCATTATTTAATCTGTTGACTATCATAGTGTTGTTCAAACACAGAAATTGCATCGGGACGGAATACAACAGTCAACATGCGCAATTTTCCTCCATGGGAGTAATGTCTCAAACAGTCTACGATTTGATCGTTCCCTGGAAGACCAGTAGTACTTTCCGATGCACATCTGGAGGCATTCTGTAGTCTGTGGAATATCAGAGTGTTGTTGAAACACAGAAATTGCATCGGCATTGAATACAACGGTCACCATGCGCACTTTCCTCCATGGGAGTAATGTCTCAAGCAGTCTACGCCTGGATCGTTTCCTGGAAGGCCAGTAGTAGTTTCCGATGCCCATCTGGAGGCATTCTGTAATCTGTGGACCTTTAAAGTGTAGATGAAATACAGAAATTGCATCAGGATTGAATACAACAGTCACCATGCGCATTTTATTCCATGGGAGTAATGTCTCAAACAGTTTACGCTTTGATCGTTCCCTGGATGACCAGTAGTAGTTTCCGATGCACATCTGGAGGCATTCTGTAATCTGTGGACTATCAGAGTGTTGATGAAACACAGAAATTTCATCGGGATTGAATACAACAGTCACTATGGGCACTTTCCTCCATGGGAGTAATGTCTCAAACAGTCTACGCTTTGATCGTTCCCTGGCAGACCAATAGTAGTTTCCGATGCACATCTGGTATCATTATTTAATCTGTTGACTATCAGAGTGTTGTTCAAACACAGAAATTGCATCCGGATGGAATACAACAGTCACCATGCGCAATTTTCCTCCATGGGAGTAATGTCTCAAACAGTCTACGCTTTGATCGTTCCCTGGCAGTCCAATAGTAGTTTCCGATGCACATCTGGTATCATTATTTAATCTGTTGACTATCAGAGTGTTGTTCAAACACAGAAATTTCATCGGGATTGAATACAACAGTCACCATGCGCACTTTCCTCCTTGGGAGTAATGTCTCAATCAGTTTACGGTGTGATCGTTCCCTGGAAGACCAGTAGTAGTTTCCGATGCACATCTGGAGGCATTCTGCAATCTGTGGACTATCAGAGTGTTGTTGAAACACAGAAATTGCATCGGGATTGAATACAACAGTCACCATGTGCACATTCCTTCATGGGAGTAATGTCTCAAACAGTCTACGCTTTGATCGTTTCCTGGAATACCAGTAGTAGTTTCCGATGCACATCTGGAGGCATTCTGTAATCTGTGGACTATTAGAGTGTTGTTGAAACACAGAAATTGCATCGGGATTGAAACCAACAGTTACCATGCGCACTTTCTTCCATGGGAGTAATGTCTCAAACAGTTTACGCTTTGATCGTTTCCTGGAAGAGGAGTAGTAGTTTCAGATGAACATCTATTGGCATTCTTTAATGTGTGGACTATCAGAGCGTTGTTGAAACACAGAAATTGCATCGGGATTGATTACAACAGACACCATGCGCAATTACCCTCCATGGGAGTAATGTCTCAAACAGTCTACGCTTTGATCGTTCCCTGGAATTCCAGTAGTAGTTTCCGATGCACATCTGGAAGCATTCTGTAATCTGTGGACTATCAGAGTGTTGTTGAAACACAGAAATTGCATCGGGATTGAATACAACAGTCACCATGTGTACTTTCTTCCATGGGAGTAATGTCTCTAACAGTCTACGCTTTAAACTTTCCCTGGAAGACCAGTAGTAGTTTCCGATGCACATCTGGAGGCATTCAGTAATCTGTGGACTATCAGTGTGTTGTTGAAACACAGAAATTGCATCGGGATTGAATACAACAGTCACCATGCGCACTTTAGTCCGTGGCAGTAATGTCTCAAACAGTCTATGCTTTTATCGTTCCCTGGAAGTCCAGTAGTAGTTTCCGATGCACATCTGGAAGCGTTCTGTAATCTGTGGACTATCGGAGTGTTGTTGAAAGACGGAAATTGCATCGGGATTGAATACAACAGTCACCATGTGTACTTTCTTTCATGGGAGTAATGTCTCTAACAGTCTACGCTTTGATCGTTCCCTGGAAGACCAGTAGTAGTTTCCGATTCACATCTGGAGGCGTTCTGTAATCTGTGGACTATCAGAGTGTTGTTGAATCACAGAAATTTGATCGGGATTGAATACAACAGTCACCATGCGCACTTTCCTCCATGGGAGTAATGTCTCAAGCAGTCTACGCCTGGATCGTTTCCTGGAAGGCCAGTAGTAGTTTCCGATGACCATCAGGAGGCATTCTGTAATCTGTGGACCTTCAAAGTGTTGATGAAATACAGAAATTGCATCGGGATTGAATACAACAGTCACCATGCGCATTTTTTTCCATGGGAGTAATGTCTCAAACAGTTTACGCTTTGATCGTTCCCTGGATGACCAGTAGTAGTTTCCGATGCACATCTGGAGGCATTCTGTAATCTGTGGACTATCAGAGTGTTGATGAAACACAGAAATTTCATCGGGATTGAGTACAACAGTCACCATGGGCACTTTCCTCCATGGGAGTAATGTCTCAAACAGTCAACGCTTTGATCGTTCCCTGGCAGACCAATAGTAGTTTCCGATGCACATCTGGCATCATTATTTAATCTGTTGACTATCAGAGTGTTGTTCAAACACAGAAATTGCATCCGTATGGAATACAACAGTCACCATGCGCAATTTTCCTCCATGGGATTAATGTCTCAAACAGTCTACGCTTTGATCGTTCCCTGGCAGTCCAATAGTTGTTTCCGATGCACATCTGGTATCATTATTTAATCTGTTGACTATCATAGTGTTGTTCAAACACAGAAATTGCATCGGGACGGAATACAACAGTCAACATGCGCAATTTTCCTCCATGAGAGTAATGTCTCAAACAGTCTACGATTTGATCGTTCCCTGGAAGACCAGTAGTACTTTCCGATGCACATCTGGAGGCATTCTGTAGTCTGTGGACTATCAGAGTGTTGTTGAAACACAGAAATTGCATCGGCATTAAATACAACGGTCACCATGCGCACTTTCCTCCATGGGAGTAATGTCTCAAGCAGTCTACGCCTGGATCGTTTCCTGGAAGGCCAGTAGTAGTTTCCGATGCCCATCTGGAGGCATTCTGTAGTCTGTGGACCTTTAAAGTGTAGATGAAATACAGAAATTGCATCAGGATTGAATACAACAGTCACCATGCGCATTTTATTCCATGGGAGTAATGTCTCAAACAGTTTACGCTTTGATCTTTCCCTGGATGACCAGTAGTAGTTTCCGATGCACATCTGGAGGCATTCTGTAATCTGTGGACTATCAGAGTGTTGATGAAACACAGAAATTTCATCGGGATTGAATACAACAGTCACCATGGGCACTTTCCTCCATGGGAGTAATGTCTCAAACAGTCTACGCTTTGATCGTTCCCTGGCAGACCAACAGTAGTTTCCGATGCACATCTGGTATCATTATTTAATCTGTTGACTATCAGAGTGTTGTTCAAACACAGAAATTGCATCCGGATGGAATACAACAGTCACCATGCGCAATTTTCCTCCATGGGAGTAATGTCTCAAACAGTCTACGCTTTGATCGTTCCCTGGCAGTCCAATAGTAGTTTCCGATGCACATCTGGTATCATTATTTAATCTGTTGACTATCAGAGTGTTGTTCAAACACAGAAATTTCATCGGGATTGAATACAACAGTCACCATGCGCACTTTATTCCTTGGGAGTAATGTCTCAATCAGTTTACGGTGTGATCGTTCCCTGGAAGACCAGTAGTAGTTTCCGATGCACATCTGGAGGCATTCTGCAATCTGTGGGCTATCAGAGTGTTGTTGAAACACAGAAATTGCATTGGGATTGAATACAACAGTCACCATGCGCACTTTCCTTCATGGAGTAATGTCTCAAACAGTCTACGCTTTGATCGTTTCCTGGAATACCAGTAGTAGTTTCCGATGCACATCTGGAGGCATTCTGTAATCTGTGGACTATTAGAGTGTTGTTGAAACACAGAAATTGCATCGGGATTGAAACCAACAGTTACCATGCGCACTTTCTTCCATGGGAGTAATGTCTCAAACAGTTTACGCTTTGATCGTTTCCTGGAAGAGGAGTAGTAGTTTCAGATGAACATCTATTGGCATTCTGTAATGTGTGGACTATCAGAGCGTTGTTGAAACACAGAAATTGCATCGGGATTGATTACAACAGACACCATGCGCAATTACCCTCCATGGGAGTAATGTCTCAAACAGTCTACGCTTTGATCGTTCCCTGGAAGTCCAGTAGTAGTTTCCGATGCACATCTGAAAGCATTCTGTAATCTGTGGACTATCAGAGTGTTGTTGAAACACAGAAATTGCATCGGGATTGAATACAACAGTCACCATGTGTACTTTCTTCCATGGGAGTAATGTCTCTAACATCTCCGCTTAAAACGTTCCCTGGAAGACCAGTAGTAGTTTCCGATGCACATCTGGAGGCATTCTGTAATCTGTGGACTATCAGTGTGTTGTTGAAACACAGAAATTGCATCGGGATTGAATACAACAGTCACCATGCGCACTTTAGTCCGTGGCAGTAATGTCTCAAACAGTCTATGCTTTTATCGTTCCCTGGAAGTCCAGTAGTAGTTTCCGATGCACATCTGGAAGCGTTCTGTAATCTGTGGACTATCGGAGTGTTGTTGAAACACGGAAATTGCATCGGGATTGAATACAACAGTCACCATGTGTACTTTCTTTCATGGGAGTAATGTCTCTGACAGTCTACGCTTTGATCGTTCCCTGGAAGACCAGTAGTAGTTTCCGATTCACATCTGGAGGCGTTCTGTAATCTGTGGACTATCAGAGTGTTGTTGAATCACAGAAATTTGATCGGGATTGAATACAACAGTCACCATGCGCACTTTCCTCCATGGGAGTAATGTCTCAAATAGTATACGATTTGATCGTTCCCTAGAAGACCAGTAGTAGATTCCGTTGCACATCGGGAGGCATTCTGTAATCTGTGGACTATCAGAGTGTTGTTGAAACACAGAAATTGCATCGGAATTGAATACAACAGTCACCATGCGCATTTTATTCCATGGGAGTAATGTCTCAAACAGTTTACGCTTTGATCGTTCCCTGGAAGACCAGTAGTACTTTCCGATGCACATCTGGAGGCATTCTGTAGTCTGTGGACTATCAGAGTGTTGTTGAAAGACAGAAATTGCATCGGCATTGAATACAACGGTCACCATGCGCACTTTCCTCCATGGGAGTAATGTCTCAAACAGTCTACGCTTTGATCGTTCCCTGGCAGACCAATAGTAGTTTCCGATGGACATCTGGTATCATTATTTAATCTGTTGACTATCAGAGTGTTGTTCAAACACAGAAATTGCATCCGGATGGAATACAACAGTCACCATGCGCAATTTTCCTCCATGGGAGTAATGTCTCAAACAGTCTACGCTTTGATCGTTCCCTGGCAGTCCAATAGTAGTTTCCGATGCACATCTGGTATCATTATTTAACCTGTTGACTATCAGAGTGTTGTTCAAACACAGAAATTTCATCGGGATTGAATACAACAGTCACCATGCGCACTTTCCTCCTTGGGAGTAATGTCTCAAACAGTTTACGCTTTGATCGTTCCCTGGAAGACCAGTAGTAGTTTCCGATGCACATCTGGAGGCATTCTGCAATCTGTGGACTATCAGAGTGTTGTTGAAAAAGAGAAATTGCATCGGGATTGAATACAACAGTCACCATGCGCATTTTTCCTTCATGGGAGTAATGTCTCAAACAGTCTACACTTTGATCGTTTCCTGGAATACCAGTAATAGTTTCCGATGCACATCTGGAGGCATTCTGTAACCTGTGGACCTTGAAAGAGTTGATGAAACACAGAAATTGCATCGGGTTTGAAACCAACAGTCACCATGCGCATTTTCCTCCATGGGAGTAATGTCTCTAACAGTTTACGCTTTGATCGTTCCCTGGATGACCAGTAGTAGTTTCCGATGCACATCTGGAGGCATTCTGTAATCTGTGGACTGTCAGAGTGTTGATGAAACACAGACATTTCATCGGGATTGAATACAACAGTCACCATGGGCACTTTCCTCCATGGGACTAATGTCTCAAACAGTCTAAGCTTTGATCGTTCCCTGGCAGACCAATAGTAGTTTCCGATGCACATCTGTAATCATTATTTAAGCTGTTGACTATCAGAGTGTTGTTCAAACACAGAAATTGCATCGGGATGGAATACAACAGTCACCATGCGCAATTTTCCTCCATGGGAGTAATGTCTCAAACAGTATACGATTTGATCGTTCCCTGGAAGACCAGTAGTACTTTCCGATACACATCTGGAGGCATTCTGTAGTCTGTGGACTATCAGAGTGTTGTTGAAACACAGAAATTGCATCGGCATAGAATACAACGGTCACCATGCGCACTTGCCTCCATGGGAGTAATGTCTCAAGCAGTCTACGCTGGATCGTTTCCTTGAAGACCAGTAGTAGTTTCCTATGCACATCTGAAGGCATTCTGTAATCTGTGGACCTTCAAAGTGTTGACGAAACACAGAAATTGCGTCGGGATTGAATACAACGGTCACCATGCGCATTTTCCTACATGGGAGTAATGTCTCAAATAGTTTACGCTTTGATCGTTGCCTGGAAGACCAGTAGTACTTTCCGATGCACATCTGTAGGCATTCTGTAATCTGTGGTCTATCAGAGTGTAGATGAAACACAGAAATTTCATCGGGATTGAATACAACAGTCACCATGCGCACTTTCGTCCTTGGGAGTAATGTTTCAAACAGTTTACGCTTTGATCGTTCCCTGGAAGACCAGTAGTAGTTTCCGATGCACATCTGGAGGCATTCTGCAATCTGTGAACTATCAGAGTGTTGTTGAAACACAGAAATTGCATCGGGATTGAATACAACAGTCACCATGCGCACTTTCCTTCATGGGAGTAATGTCTCAAACAGTCTACACTTTGATCGTTTCCTGGAATACCAGTAGTAGTTTCCGATGCACATCTGGAGGCATTCTGTAATCTGTGGACCTTCAAAGAGTTGATGAAACACAGAAATTGCATCGGGTTTGAATACAACAGTCACCATGCGCATTTTCCTCCATGGGAGTAATGTCTCAAACAGTTTACGCTTTGATCGTTCCCTGGATGACCAGTAGTAGTTTCCGATGCACATCTGGAGGCATTCTGTAATCTGTGGACTGTCAGAGTGTTGATGAAACACAGAAATTTCATCGGGATTGAATACAACAGTCACCATGGGCACTTTCCTCCACGGGAGTAATGTCTCAAACAGTCTACGCTTTGATCGTTCCCTGGCAGACCAATAGTAGTTTCCGATGCACATCTGCTATCATTATTTAAGCTGTTGACTATCAGAGTGTTGTTCAAACACTGAAATTGCATCGGGATGGAATACAACAGTCACCATGCGCAATTTTCCTCCAAGGGAGTAATGTCTCAAACAGTCTACGCTTTGATCGTTCCCTGGAAGACCAGTAGTACTTTCCGATGCACATCTGGAGGCATTCTGTAGTCTGTGGACTATCAGAGTGTTGTTGAAACACAGAAATTGCATCGGCATAGAATACAACGGTCACCATGCGCACTTGCCTCCATGGGAGTAATGTCTCAAGCAGTCTACGCTGGATCGTTTCCTTGAAGACCAGTAGTAGTTTCCTATGCAC
The DNA here is from genome assembly GCF_023897955.1 of Schistocerca gregaria. Classification (NCBI taxonomy): domain Eukaryota; kingdom Metazoa; phylum Arthropoda; class Insecta; order Orthoptera; family Acrididae; genus Schistocerca; species Schistocerca gregaria. The sequence goes on along the minus strand of NC_064924.1, from coordinate 24,087,453 downwards.
ATCTGAAGGCATTCTGTAATCTGTGGACCTTCAAAGTGTTGATGAAACACAGAAATTGCGTCGGGATTGAATACAACGGTCACCATGCGCATTTTCCTCCATGGGAGTAATGTCTCAAATAGTTTACGCTTTGATCGCTGCCTGGAAGACCAGTAGTACCTTCCGATGCACATCTGGAAGCATTCTGTAATCTGTGGTCTATCAGAGTGTAGATGAAACACAGAAATTTCATCGGGATTGAATACAACAGTCACCATGCGCACTTTCGTCCTTGGGAGTAATGTTTCAAACAGTTTACGCTTTGATCGTTCCCTGGAAGACCAGTAGTAGTTTCCGATGCACATCTGGAGGCATTCTGCAATCTGTGGACTATCAGAGTGTTGTTGAAACACAGAAATTGTATCGGGATTGAATACAACAGTCACCATGCGCACTTTCCTTCATGGGAGTAATGTCTCAAACAGTCTACACTTTGATCGTTTCCTGGAATACCAGTAGTAGTTTCCGATGCACATCTGGGGGCATTCTGTAATGTGTGGACTATCAGAGTGTTGCTGAAACACACAAATTGCATCGGGATTTAATACATCAGTCACCATGGGCACTTTCCTCCATGGGAGTAATGTCTCAAACAGTCTACGCTTTGATCGTTCCCTGGCAGACCAATAGTAGTTTTCCTCTGGTATCATTATTTAATCTGTTGACTATCAGAGTGTTGTTCAAACACAGAAATTGCATCGGGATGGAATACAACAGTCACCATGCGCAATTTTCCTCCATGGGAGTAATGTCTCAAACAGTCTACGATTTGATCGTTCCCTGGAAGACCAGTAGTAGTTTCCGATGCACATCTGGATGCATTCTGTTATCTGTGGACTATCAGAGTGTTGTAGACACACAGAAATTGCATCGGGATTGAATCCAACAGTCACCATGCGCACTTTCCTCCACAGGAGTAATGTCTCAAACAGTTTACGCTTTGATCGTTATCTGGAAGACGAGTAGTAGTTTCCGATGAACATCTATGGGCATTCTGTAATGTGTGGACTATCACAGCGTTGTTGAAACACAGAAATTGCATCGGGATTCATTACAACAGTCACCATGCGCAATTATCCTACGTGGGTGTAATGTCTCAAACAGTCTACGCTTTAAACGTTCCCTGGAAGACCAGTAGTAGTTTCCGATGCACATCTGGAGGCATCCTGTAATCTGTGGACTATCAGTGTGTTGTTGAAACAAAGAAATTGCATCGGGATTGAATACAAGAGTCACCATGCGCACTTTCCTCCATGGGAGTAATGTCTCAGATAGTATACGATTTGATCGTTCCCTGGAAGACCAGTATTAGTTTCCGTTGCACATCGGGAGGCATTCTGTAATCTTTGGACTATCAGAGTGTTGTTGAAACACAGAAATTGAATCGGAATTGAATACAACAGTCACCATTCGCACTTTCATCCATGGGAGTAATGCTTCAAGCAGTCTACGCCTGGATCGTTTCCTGGAAGACCAGTACTAGTTTCCGAAGCGCATCTGGAGGCATTCTGTAATTTCTGGACCTTCAAAGTGATGATGAGACACAGAAATTGCATCGTGATTCAATACAACAGTCACCATGCGCATTTTCCTCCATGGGAGTAACGTCTCAATCTGTTTACGCTTTGATCGTTCCCTGGAAGACCAGTTGTAGTTTCCGTTGCACATCGGGAGGCATTCTGTAATCTGTGAACTATCAGAGTGTTGTTGAAACACAGAAATTGCATCGGAATTGAATACAACAGTCACCATGGGCACTTACCTCCATGGGAGTAATGTCTCAAACAGTCTACGCTTTGATTGTTCCCTGGCAGACCACTAGTAGTTTCCGATGCACATCTGGTATCATCATTTAGTCTGTGGATTATCAGAGTGTTGTTGAAACACAGAAATTGCATCGCGATGGAATACAACAGTCACCCTGCGCAATTTTCCTCCATGGGAGTAATATCTCAAACAGTCTACGATTTGATCGTTTCCTGGAAGACCAGTAGTAGTTTCCTATGCACATCTGGAGGCATTCTGTAATCTGTGGACCTTCAAAGTGTTGATGAAACACAGAAATTGCATCGGGATTGAATACAACAGTCACCATGCGCATTTTCCTCCATGGGAGTAGTGTCTCAAACAGTTTACGCTTTGATCGTCACTAGAAGACCAGTAGTAGTTTCCGTTGCACATCTGGAAGCATTCTGTAATCTGTCGACCTTCAAAGTATTGATGAAAGACAGAAATTGCCTCGGGATTGAATACAACAGTCACCATGCGCACTTTCCTCCTTGGGACTAATGTCTCAAACAGTTTACGCAATGATCGTTCCCTGGAAGACCAGTAGTAGTTTCCGATGCACATCTGGAGGCATTCTGTAATCTGTGGACTATCAGAGTGTAGATGAAACACAGAAATTTCATCGGGATTGAATACAACAGTCACCATGCCCACTTTCCTGCTTGGGAGTAATGTCTCAAACAGTCTACGATTTGATCGTCACTAGAAGACCAGTAGTAGTTTCCGTTGCACATCTGGAAGCATTCTGTAATCTGTCGACCTTCAAAGTATTGATGAAAGACAGAAATTGCCTCGGGATTGAATACAACAGTCACCATGCGCACTTTCCTCCTTGGGACTAATGTCTCAAACAGTTTACGCAATGATCGTTCCCTGGAAGACCAGTAGTAGTTTCCGATGCACATCTGGAGGCATTCTGTAATCTGTGGACTATCAGTGCGTTGTTGAAACACAGATATTGCATCGGGATTGATTACAACAGTCACCATGCGCAATTATCCCCCATGGGAGTAATGTCTCAAACAGTTTACGGTTTGATCGTTTCCTGGAAGACGAGTAGTTGTTTCCGATGAACATCTATGATAATTCTGTAATGTGTGGACTATCAGAGCGTTGTTGAAACACAGAAATTGCATCGGGATTGATTACAACGGTCACCATGCGCAATTATACTCCATGGGAGTAATGTCTCAAACAGTTTACGCGTTGATCGTTCCCTGGAAGACCAGTAGTAGTTTCCGATGCACATCTGGAGGCATTCTGTAATCTGTGGACTATCAGAGTGTAGATGAAACACAGAAATTTCATCGGGATTGAATACAACAGTCACCATTCGCACTTTCCTGCATGGGAGTAACGTCTCAAACAGTCTACGCTTTGATCGTTTCCTGGAATACCAGTAGTAGTTTCCGATGCACATCTGGATGCATTCTGTAATCTGTGGACCTTCAAAGAGTTGATGAAACAGTGAAATTGCATCGGGATTGATTACAACAGTCACCATGCGCACTTTCCTCCACGCGAGTAATGTCTGAAACAGTTTATGCTTTGATTGTTCATTGCAAGACCAGTAGAAGTTTCCGATGAACATCTGGGGCATTCTGTAATGTGTGGACTATCAGAGTGTTGTTGAAACACAGAAATTGCATCGGGATTTAATACATCAGTCACCATGAGCAATTTTCCTCCATGGGAGTAATGTCTCAAACAGTCTGCGATTTGATCGTTCCCTGGAAGACCAGTAGTAGTTTCCGATGCACATCTGGAGGCATTCTGTCATTTCTGGACCTTCAAAGTGTTGATGAAACACAGAAAATGCATCGGGATTGAATACAACAGTCACCATGCGCATTTTCCTCCATGGGAGTAATGTCTCAAACAGTCTACGCTTTGATCGTTTCCTGGAGGACCAGTAGTAGTTTCCGATGCACATCTGGAGGCATTCTGTAGTCTGTGGACTATCAGAGTGTTGGTGAAACACAGAAATTGCATCGGGATTGAATACAACATTCACCGTGCGCACTTTCCTCCATGGGAGTAATAACTCAAGCAGTCTACGCCTGGATCGTTCCCTGGAAGACCAGTTGTAGTTTACGATGCACATCTGGAGGCATTCTGTAATCTGTGGACTATCAGAGTGTTGATGAAACACTGAAATTTCATCGGGATTGAATACAACAGTCACCATGGGCACTTTCCTCCATGGGAGTAATGTCTCAAACAGTCTACGATTTGATCGTTCCCTGGAAGACCAGTAGTAGTTTCCGTTGCACATCTGGAGGCATTCTTTAATCTGTGGACCTTCAAAGTGTTGACGAAACACAGAAATTGCCTCGGGATTGAATACAACAGTGACCATGCGCACTTTCCTCCTTGGGATTAATGTCTCAATCAGTTTACGCTTTGATCGTTTCCTGGAAGTCCAATAGTAGTTTCCGATGCACACCTGGAGGCATTCTGTAATCTGTGGACTATCAGAGTGTTGTTGAAACACAGAAATTGCATCGGGATTGAATACAACAGTCACCATTCGTACTTTCCTCCATGGGAGTAATGTCTCAAATATTCTACGCTTTGATCGTTCCTGGAGGACCAGTAGTAGTTTCCGATGCACATCTGGAGGCATTCTGTAATCTGCGGACTATCAGAGTGTTGATGAAACACATAAATTTCATCGGGATTGAATAGAACAGTCACCATGCGCACTTTCCTCCATGGGCGTAATGTCTGAAACAGTCTACGATTTGATCGTTCCCTTGAAGACCAGTATTAGTTTCCGTTGCACATCTGGAGGCATTCTGTAATCTGTGGACCTTCAAAGTGTTGATGAAACACAGAAATTGCTTTGGGATTGAATACAACGGTCACCATGCGCACTTTCCTCCACGGGAGTAATGTCTCAAACAGTCTACGTTTTGATCGTTCCCTGGAAGACCAGTAGTAGTTTCCGATGCACATCTGGATGCATTATGTTATCTGTGGACTATCAGAGTGTTGTAGAAACACAGAAATTGCATCGGGATTAAATACAACAGTCACCATGCGCACTTTCCTCCATGGGCGTAATGTCTGAAACAGTCTGAGATTTGATCGTTCCCTGAAAGACCAGTAGTAGTTTCCGATGCACATCAGGAGGCATTCTGTAATCTGTTGACCTTCAAAGTGTTGATGAAACACAGAAATTGCTTTGGGATTGAATACAACAGTCACCATGCGCACTTTCCTCCTTGGGAGTAATGTCTCAAACAGTCTACTGTTTGATCGTTCCCTGGAAGACCAGTAGTAGTTTCCGATGCACATCTGGATGCATTCTGTTATCTGTGGACTATCAGAGTGTTGTAGAAACACAGATATTGCATCGGGATTGAATACAACAGTCACAATGCGCACTTTCCTCCATTGGAGAAATGTCTCAAACGGTCTACGCATTGATCGTTCCCTGAAAGAACAGTAGTAGTTTCCGATGCACATCTGGAGGCATTCTGTAATCGGTGGACTATCAGAGTGTTGTTGAATCACAGAAATTGCATCGGGATTGAATACCACAGTCACCATGCGCACTTTCCTCCATGGGAGTAATGTCTCAAGCAGTTTACGCCTGGACCGTTTCCTGGAGGACCAGTAGTAGTTTCCGATGCACATCTGGAGGCATTCTTTAATCTGTGGACCTTCAAAGTGTTGATGAAACACAGAAATTGCATCGGGATTGAATACAACAGTCACCAGGCGCACTTTCCTCCATGGGAGTAATGTCTCAAACAGTCTACGCTATAAACGTTCCCTGGAAGACCAGTAGTAGTTTCCGATGCACATTTGGAGGCATTCTGTAACCTGTGGACTATCAGAGTGTTGATGAAACACAGAAATTTCATCGGGATTGAATACAACAGTCACCATGGGCACTTTCCTCCATGGGAGTAGTGTCTCAAACAGTCTACGCTTTGATCGTTCCCTGGAAGACGAGTAGTAGTTTCCGATGAACATCTATGGACATTCTGTAATGTGTGGACCATCAGAGCGTTGTTGAAACACAGAAATTGCATCGGGATTGATTACAGCCGTCACCATGCGCAATTATCCCCCATGGGAGTAATGTCTCAAACAGTTTACGCTTTGATCGTTCCCTGGAAGACGAGTAGTAGTTTCCGATGCACATCTGGGGGCATTCTGTAATCTGTGGACTATCAGAGTGTTGTTGAAACACAGAAATTGCATCGGGATTGAATACAACAGTCACCATTCGTACTTTCCTCCATGGGAGTAATGTCTCAAACAGTCTACGCTTTGATCGTTTCCTGGAGGACCAGTAGTAGTTTCCGATGCACATCTGGAGGCATTCTGTAATCTGTGGACTATCAGAGTGTTGATGTAACACAGAAATTTCATCGGGATTGAATACAACAGCCACCATTGGGCACTTTCCTCCATGGGAGTAATGTCTCAAACAGTCTACGCTTTGATCGTTCCCTGGCAGACCACTAGTAGTTTCTGATGCACATCTGGATTCATTCGGTAGTCTGTGGACTATCAGAGTGTTGTTGAAACACAGAAATTGCATGGGGATTAAATACAACAGTCATCATGCGCACTTTCCTCCATGGGAGTAATGTCTGAAGCAGTATACGCCTGGATCGTTTCCTGGAAGACCAGTAGTAGTTTCCGAAGCACATCTGAAGGCATTATGTAATTTCTGGACTTTCAAAGTGTTGATGAAACACAGAAATTGCATCGGGATTGAATACAACAGTCACCTTGCGCATTTTCCTCCATGTGAGTAATGTCTCAAACAGTCTCCTCTTTGATCGTTCCCTGGAAGACCAGTAGTAGTTTCCGATGCATATCTGGAGGCATTCTGTAATCTGTGGACTATCAGAGTGTTGATGAAACACAGTAATTTCATCGGGGTTGAATACAACAGTCACCATGCGCACTTTCCTCCATGGACGTAATGTCTGAAACAGTCTACGATTTGATCGTTCCCCTGAAGACCAGTATTAGTTTCCGTTGCACATCTGGAGGCATTCTGTAATCTGTGGACCTTCAAAGTGTTGATGAAACACAGAAATTGCTTATGGATTGAATACAACAGTCACCATGCGCACTTTCCTCCTTGGGAGTAATGTCTGAAACAGTCTACTCTTTGATCGTTCCCTGGAAGACCAGTAATAGTTTCCGATGCACATCTGGATGCATTCTGTTATCTGTGGACTATCAGAGTGTTGTAGAAACACAGAAATTGCATCGGGATTGAATACAACAGTCACCATGCGCACTTTCCTCCATTGGAGAAATGTATCAAACAGTCTACGCATTGACCGTTCCCTGGAAGAACAGTAGTAGTTTCCGATGCACATCTGGATGCAATCTGTATTCTGTGGACTATCTGAGTGTTGTTGAAACACATAAATTGCATCCGGATTCAATACAACAGTCACCATGTGTACTTTATTCCACGGGAGTAATGTCTCAAACAGTCTACGCTTTGAACGTTCCCTGGAAGACCAGTAGTAGTTTCCGATGCACATCTGGAGGCATTCTGTAATCTGTGGACCTTCAAAGTGTTGATGAAACACAGAAATTGCACCGGGATTGAATACAACAGTCACCATGGGCACTTTCCTCCATGGGAGTAATGTCTCAAACAGTCTACGATTTGATCGTTCCCTGGAAGACCAGTAGTAGTTCCCGTTGCACATCTGGAGGCATTCTGTAATCTGTGGACCTTCAAAGTGTTGACGAAACACAGAAATTGCCTCGGGATTGAATACAACAGTGACCATGCGCACTTTCCTCCTTGGGATTAATGTCTCAATCAGTTTACGCTTTGATCGTTTCCTGGAAGTCCAATAGTAGTTTCCGATGCACATCTGGAGGCATTCTGTAATCTGTGGACTATCAGTTTGTTGTTGAAACACAGAAATTGCATCGGGATTGAATACAACAGTCACCATTCGTACTTTCCTCCATGGGAGTAATGTCTCGAATATTCTACGCTTTGATCGTTCCTGGAGGACCAGTAGTAGTTTCCGATGCACATCTGGAGGCATTCTGTAATCTGCGGACTATCAGAGTGTTGATGAAACACATAAATTTCATTGGGATTGAATAGAACAGTCACCATGCGCACTTTCCTCCATGGGCGTAATGTCTGAAAGAGTCTACGATTTCATCGTTCCCTTGAAGACCAGTATTAGTTTCCGTTGCACATCTGGAGGCATTCTGTAATCTGTGGACCTTCAAAGTGTTGATGAAACCCAGAAATTGCTTTGGGATTGAATACAACGGTCACCATGCGCACTTTCCTCCTTGGGAGTAATGTCTCAAAGAGTCTAGTCTTTGATCGTTCCCTGGTAGACCAGTAGTAGTTTCCGATGCACATCTGGAAGCATTATGTTATCTGTGGACTATCAGAGTGTTGTAGAAACACAGAAATTGCATCGGGATTAAATACAACAGTCATCATGCGCACTTTCCTCCATGGGCGTAATGTCTGAAACAGTCTGAGATTTGATCGTTCCCTGAAAGACCAGTATTAGTTTCCGTTGCACATCAGGAGGCATTCTGTAATCTGTTGACCTTCAAAGTGTTGATGAAACACAGAAATTGCTTTGGGATTGAATACAACAGTCACCATGCGCACTTTCCTCCTTGGCAGTAATGTCTCAAACAGTCTACTGTTTGATCGTTCCCTGGAAGACCAGTAGTAGTTTCCGATGCACATCTGGATGCATTCTGTTATCTGTGGACTATCAGAGTGTTGTAGAAACACAGATATTGCTTCGGGATTGAATACAACAGTCACAATGCGCACTTTCCTCCATTGGAGAAATGTCTCAAACGGTCTACGCATTGATCGTTCCCTGAAAGAACAGTAGTAGTTTCCGATGCACATCTGGAGGCATTCTGTAATCGGTGGACTATCAGAGTGTTGTTGAAACACAGAAATTGCATCGGGATTGAATACCACAGTCACCATGCGCACTTTCCTCCATGGGAGTAATGTCTCAAGCAGTCTACGCCTGGACCGTTTCCTGGAGGACCAGTAGTAGTTTCCGATGCACATCTGGAGGCATTCTTTAATCTGTGGACCTTCAAAGTGTTGATGAAACACAGAAATTGCATCGGGATTGAATACAACAGTCACCAGGCGCACTTTCCTCCATGGGAGTAATGTCTCAAACAGTCTACGCTTTAAACGTTCCCTGGAAGACCAGTAGTAGTTTCCGATGCACATCTGGAGGCATTCTGTAACCTGTGGACTATCAGAGTGTTGATGAAACACAGAAATTTCATCGGGATTGAATACAACAGTCACCATGGGCACTTTCCTCCATGGGAGTAGTGTCTCAAACAGTCTACGCTTTGATCGTTCCCTGGAAGACGGGTAGTAGTTTCCGATGAACATCTATGGACATTCTGTAATGTGTGGACTATCAGAGCGTTGTTGAAACACAGAAATTGCATCGGGATTGATTACAACCGTCACCATGCGCAATTATCCCCCATGGGAGTAATGTCTCAAACAGTTTACGCTTTGATCGTTCCCTGGAAGACGAGTAGTAGTTTCCGATGAACATCTATGGGCATTCTGTAATGTGTGGACTATCAGAGCGTTGTTGAAACACAGAAATTGCATCGGGATTGATTACAACAGTCACCATGCGCAATTATCCTCCATGGGAGTAATGTCTCCAACAGTTTACGATTTCATCGTTCCCTGGAAGACCAGTAGTAGTTTCCGATGCACATCTGGAGGCATTCTGTAATCTGTGGACTATCAGAGTGTAGATGAAACACAGAAATTTCATCGGGATTGAATACAACAGTCACCATGGGCACTTTCCTCCATGGGAGTAATGTCTCAAACAGTCTACGCTTTGATCGTTCCCTGGCAGACCAATAGTAGTTTCCGATGCACATCTGGTATCATTATTTAAGCTGTTGACTATCAGAGTGTTGTTCAAACACAGAAATTGCATCGGGATGGAATACAACAGTCACCATGCGCAATTTTCCTCCATGGGAGTAATGTCTCAAACAGTCTACGATTTGATCGTTCCCTGGAAGACCAGTAGTACTTTCCGATGCACATCTGGAGGCATTCTGTAGTCTGTGGACTATCAGAGTGTTGTTGAAACACAGAAATTGCATCGGCATAGAATACAACGGTCACCATGCGCAATTTCCTCCATGGCAGTAATGTCTCAAACAGTTTACGCGTTGATCGTTCCCTGGAAGACCAGTAGTAGTTTCCGATGCACATCTGGAGGCATTCTGTAATCTGTGGACTATCAGAGTGTAGATGAAACACAGAAATTTCATCGGGATTGAATACAACAGTCACCATTCGCACTTTCCTGCATGGGAGTAATGTCTCAAACAGTCTATGATTTGATCGTTCCCTGGAAGACCAGTAGTAGTTTTCGTTGCACATCTGGAGGCATTCTGTAATCTGTGGACTATCAGAGTGTTGTTGAAACACAGAAATTACATTGGGATTGAATACAACAGTCACCATGCGCACTTTCCTCCTTGGGATTAATGTCTCAATCAGTTTAAGCTTTGATCGTTTCCTGGAAATCCAGTAGTAGTTTCCGATGCACATCTGGGGGCATTCTGTAATCTGTGGACTATCAGAGTGTTGTTGAAACACAGAAATTGCATCGGGATTGAATACAACAGTCACCATTCGTACTTTCCTCCATGGGAGTAATGTCTCAAACAGTCTACGCTTTGATCGTTTCCTGGAGGACCAGTAGTAGTTTCCGATGCACATCTGGAGGCATTCTGTAATCTGTGGACTATCAGAGTGTTGATGTAACACAGAAATTTCATCGGGATTGAATACAACAGCCACCATTGGGCACTTTCCTCCATGGGAGTAATGTCTCAAACAGTCTACGCTTTGATCGTTCCCTGGCAGACCACTAGTAGTTTCTGATGCACATCTGGATTCATTCGGTAGTCTGTGGACTATCAGAGTGTTGTTGAAACACAGAAATTGCATGGGGATTAAATACAACAGTCATCATGCGCACTTTCCTCCATGGGAGTAATGTCTGAAGCAGTATACGCCTGGATCGTTTCCTGGAAGACCACTAGTAGTTTCCGAAGCACATCTGAAGGCATTATGTAATTTCTGGACTTTCAAAGTGTTGATGAAACACAGAAATTGCATCGGGATTGAATACAACAGTCACCTTGCGCATTTTCCTCCATGTGAGTAATGTCTCAAACAGTCTCCTCTTTGATCGTTCCCTGGAAGACCAGTAGTAGTTTCCGATGCATATCTGGAGGCATTCTGTAATCTGTGGACTATCAGAGTGTTGATGAAACACAGTAATTTCATCGGGGTTGAATACAACAGTCACCATGCGCACTTTCCTCCATGGGCGTAATGTCTGAAACAGTCTACGATTTGATCGTTCCCCTGAAGACCAGTATTAGTTTCCGTTGCACATCTGGAGGCATTCTGTAATCTGTGGACCTTCAAAGTGTTGATGAAACACAGAAATTGCTTATGGATTGAATACAACAGTCACCATGCGCACTTTCCTCCTTGGGAGTAATGTCTGAAACAGTCTACTCTTTGATCGTTCCCTGGAAGACCAGTAATAGTTTCCGATGCACATCTGGATGCATTCTGTTATCTGTGGACTATCAGAGTGTTGTAGAAACACAGAAATTGCATCGGGATTGAATACAACAGTCACCATGCGCACTTTCCTCCATTGGAGAAATGTATCAAACAGTCTACGCATTGACCGTTCCCTGGAAGAACAGTAGTAGTTTCCGATGCACATCTGGATGCAATCTGTATTCTGTGGACTATCTGAGTGTTGTTGAAACACATAAATTGCATCCGGATTCAATACAACAGTCACCATGTGTACTTTATTCCATGGGAGTAATGTCTCAAACAGTCTACGCTTTGAACGTTCCCTGGAAGACCAGTAGTAGTTTCCGATGCACATCTGGAGGCATTCTGTAATCTGTGGACCTTCAAAGTGTTGATGAAACACAGAAATTGCACTGGGATTGAATACAACAGTCACCATGGGCACTTTCCTCCATGGGAGTAATGTCTCAAACAGTCTACGATTTGATCGTTCCCTGGAAGACCAGTAGTAGTTTCCGTTGCACATCTGGAGGCATTCTGTAATCTGTGGACCTTCAAAGTGTTGACGAAACACAGAAATTGCACTGGGATTGAATACAACAGTCACCATGCGCACTTTCCTCCTTGGGAGTAATGTCTGAAACAGTCTACTCTTTGATCGTTCCCTGGAAGACCAGTAATAGTTTCCGATGCACATCTGGATGCATTCTGTTATCTGTGGACTATCAGAGTGTTGATAAAACACAGAAATTGCCTCGGGATTGAATACAACAGTGACCATGCGCACTTTCCTCCTTGGGATTAATGTCTCAATCAGTTTACGCTTTGATCGTTTCCTGGAAGTCCAATAGTAGTTTCCGATGCACATCTGGAGGCATTCTGTAATCTGTGGACTATCAGTTTGTTGTTGAAACACAGAAATTGCATCGGGATTGAATACAACAGTCACCATTCGTACTTTCCTCCATGGGAGTAATGTCTCGAATATTCTACGCTTTGATCGTTCCTGGAGGACCAGTAGTAGTTTCCGATGCACATCTGGAGGCATTCTGTAATCTGCGGACTATCAGAGTGTTGATGAAACACATAAATTTCATTGGGATTGAATAGAACAGTCACCATGCGCACTTTCCTCCATGGGCGTAATGTCTGAAACAGTCTACGATTTCATCGTTCCCTTGAAGACCAGTATTAGTTTCCGTTGCACATCTGGAGGCATTCTGTAATCTGTGGACCTTCAAAGTGTTGATGAAACACAGAAATTGCTTTGGGATTGAATACAACGGTCACCATGCGCACTTTCCTCCTTGGGAGTAATGTCTCAAAGAGTCTAGTCTTTGATCGTTCCCTGGTAGACCAGTAGTAGTTTCCGATGCACATCTGGATGCATTATGTTATCTGTGGACTATCAGAGTGTTGTAGAAACACAGAAATTGCATCGGGATTATATACAACAGTCATCAAGCGCACTTTCCTCCATGGGCGTAATGTCTGAAACAGTCTGAGATTTGATCGTTCCCTGAAAGACCAGTATTAGTTTCCGTTGCACATCAGGAGGCATTCTGTAATCTGTTGACCTTCAAAGTGTTGATGAAACACAGAAATTGCTTTGGGATTGGATACAACAGTCACCATGCGCACTTTCCTCCTTGGCAGTAATGTCTCAAACAGTCTACTGTTTGATCGTTCCCTGGAAGACCAGTAGTAGTTTCCGATGCACATCTGGATGCATTCTGTTATCTGTGGACTATCAGAGTGTTGTAGAAACACAGATATTGCTTCGGGATTGAATACAACAGTCACAATGCGCACTTTCCTCCATTGGAGAAATGTCTCAAACGGTCTACGCATTGATCGTTCCCTGAAAGAACAGTAGTAGTTTCCGATGCACATCTGGAGGCATTCTGTAATCGGTGGACTATCAGAGTGTTGTTGAAACACAGAAATTGCATCGGGATTGATTACAACCGTCACCATGCGCAATTATCCCCCATGGGAGTAATGTCTCAAACAGTTTACGCTTTGATCGTTCCCTGGAAGACGAGTAGTAGTTTCCGATGAACATCTATGGGCATTCTGTAATGTGTGGACTATCAGAGCGTTGTTGGAACACAAAAATTGCATCGGGATTGATTATAACAGTCACCATGCGCAATTATCCTCCATAGGAGTAATGTCTCCAACAGTTTACGATTTCATCGTTCCCTGGAAGACCAGTAGTAGTTTACGATGCACATCTGGAGGCATTCTGTAATCTGTGGACCTTCAAAGTGTTGTTGAAACACAGAAATTGCCTCGGGATTGAATACAGCAGTCACCATAAGCACTTCCCTCCTTGGGAGTAATGAATTAAACAGTTTACGCTTTGATCGTTCCCTGGGAGACCAGTAGAAGTTTCCGATGGACATCTGGAGGCATTCTGTAATCTGTGGACTATCAGAGTGTTGTTGAAACACAGATATTGCATCGGGATTGAATACAACAGTCACCATTCCCACTTTCCTTCATGGGAGTAATGTCTCAACAGTCTACGCTTTGATCGTTTCCTGGAATACCAGTAGTAGTTTCCGATGCACATCTGGATGCATTCTGTAATCTGTGGACCTTCAAAGAGTAGATGAAACACAGAAATTGGATCGGGATTGATTACAACAGTCACCATGCGCAATTATCCTCCATGGGAGTAATGTCTCCAACAGTTTACGATTTCATCGTTCCCTGGAAGACCAGTAGTAGTTTCCGATGCACATCTGGAGGCATTCTGTAATCTGTGGACTATCAGAGTGTAGATGAAACACAGAAATTTCATCGGGATTGAATACAACAGTCACCATGGGCACTTTCCTCCATGGGAGTAATGTCTCAAACAGTCTACGATTTGATCGTTCCCTGGAAGACCAGTAGTAGTTTCCGATGCACATCTGGAGGCATTCTGCAATCTGTGGACTATCAAAGTGTTGTTGAAACAGAGAAATTGCATCGGGATTGAATACAACAGTCACCATGCGCACATTCCTTCATGGGAGTAATGTCTCAAACAGTCTACACTTTGATCGTTTCCTGGAATACCAGTAGTAGTTTCCGATGCACATCTGGAGGCATTCTGTAATCTGTGGACCTTCAAAGAGTTGATGAAACACAGAAATTGCATCGGGTTTGAATACAAGAGTCACCATGCGCATTTTCCTCCATGGGAGCAATGTCTCAAACAGTTTACGCTTTGATCGTTCCCTGGATGACCAGTAGTACTTTCCGATGCACATCTGGAGGCATTCTGTAATCTGTGGACTGTCAGAGTGTTGATGAAACACAGAAATTTCATCGGGATTGAATACAACAGTCACCATGGGCACTTTCCTCCATGGGAGTAATGTCTCAAACAGTCTACGCTTTGATCGTTCCCTGGCAGACCAATAGTAGTTTCCGATGCACATCTGGTATCATTATTTAAGCTGTTGACTATCAGAGTGTTGTTCAAACACAGAAATTGCATCGGGATGGAATACAACAGTCACCATGCGCAATTTTCCTCCATGGGAGTAATGTCTCAAACAGTCTACGATTTGATCGTTCCCTGGAAGACCAGTAGTACTTTCCGATGCACATCTGGAGGCATTCTGTAGTCTGTGGACTATCAGAGTGTTGTTGAAACACAGAAATTGCATCGGCATAGAATACAACGGTCACCATGCGCATTTTCCTCCATGGCAGTAATGTCTCAAACAGTTTACGCGTTGATCGTTCCCTGGAAGACCAGTAGTAGTTTCCGATGCACATCTGGAGGCATTCTGTAATCTGTGGACTATCAGAGTGTAGATGAAACACAGAAATTTCATCGGGATTGAATACAACAGTCACCATTCGCACTTTCCTGCATGGGAGTAATGTCTCAAACAGTCTATGATTTGATCGTTCCCTGGAAGACCAGTAGTAGTTTTCGTTGCACATCTGGAGGCATTCTGTAATCTGTGGACTATCAGAGTGTTGTTGAAACACAGAAATTACATTGGGATTGAATACAACAGTCACCATGCGCACTTTCCTCCTTGGGATTAATGTCTCAATCAGTTTAAGCTTTGATCGTTTCCTGGAAATCCAGTAGTAGTTTCCGATGCACATCTGGGGGCATTCTGTAATCTGTGGACTATCAGAGTGTTGTTGAAACACAGAAATTGCATCGGGATTGAATACAACAGTCACCATTCCTACTTTCCTCCATGGGAGTAATGTCTCAAACAGTCTACGCTTTGATCGTTTCCTGGAGGACCAGTAGTAGTTTCCGATGCACATCTGGAGGCATTCTGTAATCTGTGGACTATCAGAGTGTTGATGTAACACAGAAATTTCATCGGGATTGAATACAACAGCCACCATGGGCACTTTCCTCCATGGGAGTAATGTCTCAAACAGTCTTCGCTTTGATCGTTCCCTGGCAGACCACTAGTAGTTTCTGATGCACATCTGGATTCATTCTGTAGTCTGTGGACTATCAGAGTGTTGTTGAAACACAGAAATTGCATGGGGATTAAATACAACAGTCATCATGCGCACTTTCCTCCATGGGAGTAATGTCTGAAGCAGTATACGCCTGGATCGTTTCCTGGAAGACCAGTAGTAGTTTCCGAAGCACATCTGAAGGCATTATGTAATTTCTGGACTTTCAAAGTGTTGATGAAACACAGTAATTTCATCGGGGTTGAATACAACAGTCACCATGCGCACTTTCCTCCATGGGCGTAATGTCTGAAACAGTCTTCGATTTGATCGTTCCCCTGAAGACCAGTATTAGTTTCCGTTGCACATCTGGAGGCATTCTGTAATCTGTGGACCTTCAAAGTGTTGATGAAACACAGAAATTGCTTATGGATTGAATACAACGGTCACCATGCGCACTTTCCTCCTTGGGAGTAATGCCTCAAAGAGTCTAGTCTTTGATCGTTCCCTGGTAGACCAGTAGTAGTTTCCGATGCACATCTGGATGCAATCTGTATTCTGTGGACTATCTGAGTGTTGTTGAAACACATAAATTGCATCCGGATTCAATACAACAGTCACCATGTGTACTTTATTCCATGGGAGTAATGTCTCAAACAGTCTACGATTTGATCGTTCCCTGGAAGACCAGTAGTAGTTTCCGTTGCACATCTGGAGGCATTCTGTAATCTGTGGACCTTCAAAGTGTTGACGAAACACAGAAATTGCCTCGGGATTGAATACAACAGTGACCATGCGCACTTTCCTCCTTGGGATTAATGTCTCAATCAGTTTACGCTTTGATCGTTTCCTGGAAGTCCAATAGTAGTTTCCGATGCACATCTGGAGGCATTCTGTAATCTGTGGACTATCAGAGTGTTGTTGAAACACAGAAATTGCATCGGGATTGAATACAACAGTCACCATTCGTACTTTCCTCCATGGGAGTAATGTCTCGAATATTCTACGCTTTGATCGTTCCTGGAGGACCAGTAGTAGTTTCCGATGCACATCTGGAGGCATTCTGTAATCTGCGGACTATCAGAGTGTTGATGAAACACATAAATTTCATTGGGATTGAATAGAACAGTCACCATGCGCACTTTCCTCCATGGGCGTAATGTCTGAAACAGTCTACGATTTCATCGTTCCCTTGAAGTCCAGTATTAGTTTCCGTTGCACATCTGGAGGCATTCTGTAATCTGTGGACCTTCAAAGTGTTGATGAAACACAGAAATTGCTTTGGGATTGAATACAACGGTCACCATGCGCACTTTCCTCTGTGGGAGTAATGTCTCAAAGAGTCTAGTCTTTGATCGTTCCCTGGTAGACCAGTAGTAGTTTCCGATGCACATCTGGATGCATTATGTTATCTGTGGACTATCAGAGTGTTGTAGAAACACAGAAATTGCATCGGGATTAAATACAACAGTCATCATGCGCACTTTCCTCCATGGGCGTAATGTCTGAAACAGTCTGAGATTTGATCGTTCCCTGAAAGACCAGTATTAGTTTCCGTTGCACATCTGGAGGCATTCTGTAATCTGTGGACCTTCAAAGTGTTGATGAAACACAGAAATTGCTTTGGGATTGAATACAACAGTCACCATGCGCACTTTCCTCCTTGGCAGTAATGTCTCAAACAGTCTACTGTTTGATCGTTCCTTGGAAGACCAGTAGTAGTTTCCGATGCACATCTGGATGCATTCTGTTATCTGTGGACTATCAGAGTGTTGTAGAAACACAGATATTGCTTCGGGATTGAATACAACAGTCACAATGCGCACTTTCCTCCATTGGAGAAATGTCTCAAACGGTCTACGCATTGATCGTTCCCTGAAAGAACAGTAGTAGTTTCCGATGCACATCTGGAGGCATTCTGTAATCGGTGGACTATCAGAGTGTTGTTGAAACACAGAAATTGCATCGGGGTTGAATACCACAGTCACCATGCGCACTTTCCTCCATGGGAGTAATGTCTCAAGCAGTCTACGCCTGGACCGTTTCCTGGAGGACCAGTAGTAGTTTCCGATGCACATCTGGAGGCATTCTTTAATCTGTGGACCTTCAAAGTGTTGATGAAACACAGAAATTGCATCGGGATTGAATACAACAGTCACCAGGCGCACTTTCCTCCATGGGAGTAATGTCTCAAACAGTCTACGCTTTAAACGTTCCCTGGAAGACCAGTAGTAGTTTCCGATGCACATCTGGAGGCATTCTGTAATCTGTGGACCTTCAAAGTGTTGTTGAAACACAGGAATTGCCTCGGGATTGAATACAGCAGTCACCATGCGCACTTTCCTCCTTGGGAGTAATGAATTAAACAGTTTACGCTTTGATCCTTCCCTGGGAGACCAGTAGTAGTTTCCGATGCACATCTGGAGGCATTCTGTAATCTGTGGACTATCAGAGTGTTGTTGAAACACAGATATTGCATCGGGATTGAATACAACAGTCACCATTCGCACTTTCCTTCATGGGAGTAATGTCTCAACAGTCTACGCTTTGATCGTTTCCTGGAATACCAGTAGTAGTTTCCGATGCACATCTGGAGGCATTCTGTAATCTGTGGACCTTCAAAGAGTAGATGAAACACAGAAATTGGATCGGGATTGATTACAACAGTCACCATGCGCACTTTCCTCCATGGGAGTAATGTCTCAAACAGTTTACGCTTTGATTGTTCCCTGGAAGACCAGTAGAGGTTTCCGATGAACATCTGGGGGCATTCTGTAATGTGTGGACTATCAGAGTGTTGTTGAAACACAGAAATTGCATCGGGATTTAATACATCAGTCACCATGCGCAATTTTCCTCCATGGGAGTAATGTCTCAAACAGTATACTCTTTGATCGTTCCCTGGAAGACCAGTAATAGTTTCCGATGCACATCTGGATGCATTCTGTTATCTGTGGACTATCAGAGTGTTGTAGAAACACAGAAATTGCATCGGGATTGAATACAACAGTCACCATGCGCATTTTCCTCCATGGCAGTAATGTCTCAAACAGTTTACGCTTTGATCGTTTCCTGGAAGACCAGTAGTAGTTTCCGATGCACATCTGGAGGCATTCTTTAATCTGTGGACCTTCAAAGTGTTGATGAAACACAGAAATAGCATTGGGATTGAATACAACAGTCACCATGCGCACTTTCCTCCATGGGAGTAATGTCTCAAACAGTCTACACTTTAAACGTTCCCTGGAAGACCAGTAGTAGTTTCCGTTGCACATCTGGAGGCATTCTGTAATCTGTGGACTATCAGAGTGTTGTTGAAACACAGAAATTACATTGGGATTGAATACAACAGTCACCATGCGCACTTTCCTCCATGGGAGTAATGTCTCAAACAGTCTACGCTTTGATCGTTTCCTGGAGGACCAGTAGTAGTTTCCGATGCACATCTGGAGGCATTCTGTAATCTGTGGACTATCAGAGTGTTGATGTAACACAGAAATCTCTTCGGGATTGAATACAACAGCCACCATGGGCACTTTCTTCCATGGGAGTAATGTCTCGAACAGTCTCCTCTTTGATCGTTCCCTGGAAGACCAGTAGTAGTTTCCGATGCATATCTGGAGGCATTCTGTAATCTGTGGACTATCAGAGTGTTGATGAAACACAGTAATTTCATCGGGGTTGAATACAACAGTCACCATGCGCACTTTCCTCCATGGGCGTAATGTCTGAAACAGTCTACGATTTGATCGTTCCCCTGAAGACCAGTATTAGTTTCCGTTGCACATCTGGAGGCATTCTGTAATCTGTGGACCTTCAAAGTATTGATGAAACACAGATATTGTTTTGGGATTGAAGACAACGGTCACCATGCGCACTTTCCTCCTTGGGAGTAATGTCTCAAACAGTCTACTCTTAGATCGTTCCCTGGAAGACCATTAGTAGTTTCCGATGCACATCTGGATGCATTCTGTTATCTGTGGACTATCAGAGTGTTGTAGAAACACAGAAATTGCATCGGGATTGAATACAACAGTCACCATGCGCACTTTCCTCCATTGGAGAAATGTATCAAACAGTCTACGCATTGACCGTTCCCTGGAAGAACAGTAGTAGTTTCCGATGCACATCTGGATGCATTCTGTATTCTGTGGACTATCTGAGTGTTGTTGAAACACATAAATTGCATCCGAATTCAATACAATAGTCACCATGTGTACTTTATTCCATAAGAGTAATGTCTCAAACAGACTACGCTTTGAACGTTCCCTGGAAGACCAGTAGTAGTTTCCGATGCACATCTGGAGGCATTCTGTAATCTGTGGACTATCAGAGTGTTGATGAAACACAGAAATTTCATCGGGATTGAATACAACAGTCACCATGCGCACTATTCTCCATGGGCGTAATGTCTGAAACAGTCTATGATTTGATCGTTCCCTGGAAGACCAGTATTAGTTTCCGTTGCACATCTGGAGGCATTCTGTAATCTGTGGACCTTCAAGGTGTTGATGAAACACAGAAATTGCTTTGGGATTGAATACAACAGTCACCATGGGCACTTTCCTCCATGGGAGTTATGTCTCAAACAGTCTACGCTTTGATCGTTCCCTGGAAGACGAGTAGTAGTTTCCGATGAACATCTATGGACATTCTGTAATGTGTGGACTATCAGAGCGTTGTTGAAACACAGAAATTGCATCGGGATTGATTACAACAGTCACCATGCGCAATTATCCCCCATGGGAGTAATGTCTCAAACAGTTTACGCTTTGATCGTTCCCTGGAAGACGAGTAGTAGTTTCCGATGAACATCTATGGGCATTCTGTAATGTGTGGACTATCAGAGCGTTGTTGAAACACAGAAATTGCATCGGGATTGATTACAACAGTCACCATGCGCAATTATCCTCCATGGGAGTAATGTCTCCAACAGTTTACGATTTCATCGTTCCCTGGAAGACCAGTAGTAGTTTCCGATGCACATCTGGAGGCATTCTGTAATCTGTGGACTATCAGAGTGTAGATGAAACACAGAAATTTCATCGGGATTGAATACAACAGTCACCATGGGCACTTTCCTCCATGGGAGTAATGTCTCAAACAGTCTACGATTTGATCGTTCCCTGGAAGACCAGTAGTAGTTTCCGATGCACATCTGGAGGCATTCTGCAATCTGTGGACTATCAAAGTGTTGTTGAAACAGAGAAATTGCATCGGGATTGAATACAACAGTCACCATGCGCACATTCCTTCATGGGAGTAATGTCTCAAACAGTCTACACTTTGATCGTTTCCTGGAATACCAGTAGTAGTTTCCGATGCACATCTGGAGGCATTCTGTAATCTGTGGACCTTCAAAGAGTTGATGAAACACAGAAATTGCATCGGGTTTGAATACAAGAGTCACCATGCGCATTTTCCTCCATGGGAGCAATGTCTCAAACAGTTTACGCTTTGATCGTTCCCTGGATGACCAGTAGTACTTTCCGATGCACATCTGGAGGCATTCTGTAATCTGTGGACTGTCAGAGTGTTGATGAAACACAGAAATTTCATCGGGATTGAATACAACAGTCACCATGGGCACTTTCCTCCATGGGAGTAATGTCTCAAACAGTCTACGCTTTGATCGTTCCCTGGCAGACCAATAGTAGTTTCCGATGCACATCTGGTATCATTATTTAAGCTGTTGACTATCAGAGTGTTGTTCAAACACAGAAATTGCATCGGGATGGAATACAACAGTCACCATGCGCAATTTTCCTCCATGGGAGTAATGTCTCAAACAGTCTACGATTTGATCGTTCCCTGGAAGACCAGTAGTACTTTCCGATGCACATCTGGAGGCATTCTGTAGTCTGTGGACTATCAGAGTGTTGTTGAAACACAGAAATTGCATCGGCATAGAATACAACGGTCACCATGCGCATTTTCCTCCATGGCAGTAATGTCTCAAACAGTTTACGCGTTGATCGTTCCCTGGAAGACCAGTAGTAGTTTCCGATGCACATCTGGAGGCATTCTGTAATCTGTGGACTATCAGAGTGTAGATGAAACACAGAAATTTCATCGGGATTGAATACAACAGTCACCATTCGCACTTTCCTGCATGGGAGTAATGTCTCAAACAGTCTATGATTTGATCGTTCCCTGGAAGACCAGTAGTAGTTTTCGTTGCACATCTGGAGGCATTCTGTAATCTGTGGACTATCAGAGTGTTGTTGAAACACAGAAATTACATTGGGATTGAATACAACAGTCACCATGCGCACTTTCCTCCTTGGGATTAATGTCTCAATCAGTTTAAGCTTTGATCGTTTCCTGGAAATCCAGTAGTAGTTTCCGATGCACATCTGGGGGCATTCTGTAATCTGTGGACTATCAGAGTGTTGTTGAAACACAGAAATTGCATCGGGATTGAATACAACAGTCACCATTCCTACTTTCCTCCATGGGAGTAATGTCTCAAACAGTCTACGCTTTGATCGTTTCCTGGAGGACCAGTAGTAGTTTCCGATGCACATCTGGAGGCATTCTGTAATCTGTGGACTATCAGAGTGTTGATGTAACACAGAAATTTCATCGGGATTGAATACAACAGCCACCATGGGCACTTTCCTCCATGGGAGTAATGTCTCAAACAGTCTTCGCTTTGATCGTTCCCTGGCAGACCACTAGTAGTTTCTGATGCACATCTGGATTCATTCTGTAGTCTGTGGACTATCAGAGTGTTGTTGAAACACAGAAATTGCATGGGGATTAAATACAACAGTCATCATGCGCACTTTCCTCCATGGGAGTAATGTCTGAAGCAGTATACGCCTGGATCGTTTCCTGGAAGACCAGTAGTAGTTTCCGAAGCACATCTGAAGGCATTATGTAATTTCTGGACTTTCAAAGTGTTGATGAAACACAGTAATTTCATCGGGGTTGAATACAACAGTCACCATGCGCACTTTCCTCCATGGGCGTAATGTCTGAAACAGTCTTCGATTTGATCGTTCCCCTGAAGACCAGTATTAGTTTCCGTTGCACATCTGGAGGCATTCTGTAATCTGTGGACCTTCAAAGTGTTGATGAAACACAGAAATTGCTTATGGATTGAATACAACGGTCACCATGCGCACTTTCCTCCTTGGGAGTAATGCCTCAAAGAGTCTAGTCTTTGATCGTTCCCTGGTAGACCAGTAGTAGTTTCCGATGCACATCTGGATGCAATCTGTATTCTGTGGACTATCTGAGTGTTGTTGAAACACATAAATTGCATCCGGATTCAATACAACAGTCACCATGTGTACTTTATTCCATGGGAGTAATGTCTCAAACAGTCTACGATTTGATCGTTCCCTGGAAGACCAGTAGTAGTTTCCGTTGCACATCTGGAGGCATTCTGTAATCTGTGGACCTTCAAAGTGTTGACGAAACACAGAAATTGCCTCGGGATTGAATACAACAGTGACCATGCGCACTTTCCTCCTTGGGATTAATGTCTCAATCAGTTTACGCTTTGATCGTTTCCTGGAAGTCCAATAGTAGTTTCCGATGCACATCTGGAGGCATTCTGTAATCTGTGGACTATCAGAGTGTTGTTGAAACACAGAAATTGCATCGGGATTGAATACAACAGTCACCATTCGTACTTTCCTCCATGGGAGTAATGTCTCGAATATTCTACGCTTTGATCGTTCCTGGAGGACCAGTAGTAGTTTCCGATGCACATCTGGAGGCATTCTGTAATCTGCGGACTATCAGAGTGTTGATGAAACACATAAATTTCATTGGGATTGAATAGAACAGTCACCATGCGCACTTTCCTCCATGGGCGTAATGTCTGAAACAGTCTACGATTTCATCGTTCCCTTGAAGTCCAGTATTAGTTTCCGTTGCACATCTGGAGGCATTCTGTAATCTGTGGACCTTCAAAGTGTTGATGAAACACAGAAATTGCTTTGGGATTGAATACAACGGTCACCATGCGCACTTTCCTCTGTGGGAGTAATGTCTCAAAGAGTCTAGTCTTTGATCGTTCCCTGGTAGACCAGTAGTAGTTTCCGATGCACATCTGGATGCATTATGTTATCTGTGGACTATCAGAGTGTTGTAGAAACACAGAAATTGCATCGGGATTAAATACAACAGTCATCATGCGCACTTTCCTCCATGGGCGTAATGTCTGAAACAGTCTGAGATTTGATCGTTCCCTGAAAGACCAGTATTAGTTTCCGTTGCACATCTGGAGGCATTCTGTAATCTGTGGACCTTCAAAGTGTTGATGAAACACAGAAATTGCTTTGGGATTGAATACAACAGTCACCATGCGCACTTTCCTCCTTGGCAGTAATGTCTCAAACAGTCTACTGTTTGATCGTTCCTTGGAAGACCAGTAGTAGTTTCCGATGCACATCTGGATGCATTCTGTAATCTGTGGACTGTCAGAGTGTTGATGAAACACAGAAATTTCATCGGGATTGAATACAACAGTCACCATGGGCACTTTCCTCCATGGGAGTAATGTCTCAAACAGTCTACGCTTTGATCGTTCCCTGGCAGACCAATAGTAGTTTCCGATGCACATCTGGTATCATTATTTAAGCTGTTGACTATCAGAGTGTTGTTCAAACACAGAAATTGCATCGGGATGGAATACAACAGTCACCATGCGCAATTTTCCTCCATGGGAGTAATGTCTCAAACAGTCTACGATTTGATCGTTCCCTGGAAGACCAGTAGTACTTTCCGATGCACATCTGGAGGCATTCTGTAGTCTGTGGACTATCAGAGTGTTGTTGAAACACAGAAATTGCATCGGCATAGAATACAACGGTCACCATGCGCATTTTCCTCCATGGCAGTAATGTCTCAAACAGTTTACGCGTTGATCGTTCCCTGGAAGACCAGTAGTAGTTTCCGATGCACATCTGGAGGCATTCTGTAATCTGTGGACTATCAGAGTGTAGATGAAACACAGAAATTTCATCGGGATTGAATACAACAGTCACCATTCGCACTTTCCTGCATGGGAGTAATGTCTCAAACAGTCTATGATTTGATCGTTCCCTGGAAGACCAGTAGTAGTTTTCGTTGCACATCTGGAGGCATTCTGTAATCTGTGGACTATCAGAGTGTTGTTGAAACACAGAAATTACATTGGGATTGAATACAACAGTCACCATGCGCACTTTCCTCCTTGGGATTAATGTCTCAATCAGTTTAAGCTTTGATCGTTTCCTGGAAATCCAGTAGTAGTTTCCGATGCACATCTGGGGGCATTCTGTAATCTGTGGACTATCAGAGTGTTGTTGAAACACAGAAATTGCATCGGGATTGAATACAACAGTCACCATTCCTACTTTCCTCCATGGGAGTAATGTCTCAAACAGTCTACGCTTTGATCGTTTCCTGGAGGACCAGTAGTAGTTTCCGATGCACATCTGGAGGCATTCTGTAATCTGTGGACTATCAGAGTGTTGATGTAACACAGAAATTTCATCGGGATTGAATACAACAGCCACCATGGGCACTTTCCTCCATGGGAGTAATGTCTCAAACAGTCTTCGCTTTGATCGTTCCCTGGCAGACCACTAGTAGTTTCTGATGCACATCTGGATTCATTCTGTAGTCTGTGGACTATCAGAGTGTTGTTGAAACACAGAAATTGCATGGGGATTAAATACAACAGTCATCATGCGCACTTTCCTCCATGGGAGTAATGTCTGAAGCAGTATACGCCTGGATCGTTTCCTGGAAGACCAGTAGTAGTTTCCGAAGCACATCTGAAGGCATTATGTAATTTCTGGACTTTCAAAGTGTTGATGAAACACAGTAATTTCATCGGGGTTGAATACAACAGTCACCATGCGCACTTTCCTCCATGGGCGTAATGTCTGAAACAGTCTTCGATTTGATCGTTCCCCTGAAGACCAGTATTAGTTTCCGTTGCACATCTGGAGGCATTCTGTAATCTGTGGACCTTCAAAGTGTTGATGAAACACAGAAATTGCTTATGGATTGAATACAACGGTCACCATGCGCACTTTCCTCCTTGGGAGTAATGCCTCAAAGAGTCTAGTCTTTGATCGTTCCCTGGTAGACCAGTAGTAGTTTCCGATGCACATCTGGATGCAATCTGTATTCTGTGGACTATCTGAGTGTTGTTGAAACACATAAATTGCATCCGGATTCAATACAACAGTCACCATGTGTACTTTATTCCATGGGAGTAATGTCTCAAACAGTCTACGATTTGATCGTTCCCTGGAAGACCAGTAGTAGTTTCCGTTGCACATCTGGAGGCATTCTGTAATCTGTGGACCTTCAAAGTGTTGACGAAACACAGAAATTGCCTCGGGATTGAATACAACAGTGACCATGCGCACTTTCCTCCTTGGGATTAATGTCTCAATCAGTTTACGCTTTGATCGTTTCCTGGAAGTCCAATAGTAGTTTCCGATGCACATCTGGAGGCATTCTGTAATCTGTGGACTATCAGAGTGTTGTTGAAACACAGAAATTGCATCGGGATTGAATACAACAGTCACCATTCGTACTTTCCTCCATGGGAGTAATGTCTCGAATATTCTACGCTTTGATCGTTCCTGGAGGACCAGTAGTAGTTTCCGATGCACATCTGGAGGCATTCTGTAATCTGCGGACTATCAGAGTGTTGATGAAACACATAAATTTCATTGGGATTGAATAGAACAGTCACCATGCGCACTTTCCTCCATGGGCGTAATGTCTGAAACAGTCTACGATTTCATCGTTCCCTTGAAGTCCAGTATTAGTTTCCGTTGCACATCTGGAGGCATTCTGTAATCTGTGGACCTTCAAAGTGTTGATGAAACACAGAAATTGCTTTGGGATTGAATACAACGGTCACCATGCGCACTTTCCTCTGTGGGAGTAATGTCTCAAAGAGTCTAGTCTTTGATCGTTCCCTGGTAGACCAGTAGTAGTTTCCGATGCACATCTGGATGCATTATGTTATCTGTGGACTATCAGAGTGTTGTAGAAACACAGAAATTGCATCGGGATTAAATACAACAGTCATCATGCGCACTTTCCTCCATGGGCGTAATGTCTGAAACAGTCTGAGATTTGATCGTTCCCTGAAAGACCAGTATTAGTTTCCGTTGCACATCTGGAGGCATTCTGTAATCTGTGGACCTTCAAAGTGTTGATGAAACACAGAAATTGCTTTGGGATTGAATACAACAGTCACCATGCGCACTTTCCTCCTTGGCAGTAATGTCTCAAACAGTCTACTGTTTGATCGTTCCTTGGAAGACCAGTAGTAGTTTCCGATGCACATCTGGATGCATTCTGTTATCTGTGGACTATCAGAGTGTTGTAGAAACACAGATATTGCTTCGGGATTGAATACAACAGTCACAATGCGCACTTTCCTCCATTGGAGAAATGTCTCAAACGGTCTACGCATTGATCGTTCCCTGAAAGAACAGTAGTAGTTTCCGATGCACATCTGGAGGCATTCTGTAATCGGTGGACTATCAGAGTGTTGTTGAAACACAGAAATTGCATCGGGGTTGAATACCACAGTCACCATGCGCACTTTCCTCCATGGGAGTAATGTCTCAAGCAGTCTACGCCTGGACCGTTTCCTGGAGGACCAGTAGTAGTTTCCGATGCACATCTGGAGGCATTCTTTAATCTGTGGACCTTCAAAGTGTTGATGAAACACAGAAATTGCATCGGGATTGAATACAACAGTCACCAGGCGCACTTTCCTCCATGGGAGTAATGTCTCAAACAGTCTACGCTTTAAACGTTCCCTGGAAGACCAGTAGTAGTTTCCGATGCACATCTGGAGGCATTCTGTAATCTGTGGACCTTCAAAGTGTTGTTGAAACACAGGAATTGCCTCGGGATTGAATACAGCAGTCACCATGCGCACTTTCCTCCTTGGGAGTAATGAATTAAACAGTTTACGCTTTGATCCTTCCCTGGGAGACCAGTAGTAGTTTCCGATGCACATCTGGAGGCATTCTGTAATCTGTGGACTATCAGAGTGTTGTTGAAACACAGATATTGCATCGGGATTGAATACAACAGTCACCATTCGCACTTTCCTTCATGGGAGTAATGTCTCAACAGTCTACGCTTTGATCGTTTCCTGGAATACCAGTAGTAGTTTCCGATGCACATCTGGAGGCATTCTGTAATCTGTGGACCTTCAAAGAGTAGATGAAACACAGAAATTGGATCGGGATTGATTACAACAGTCACCATGCGCACTTTCCTCCATGGGAGTAATGTCTCAAACAGTTTACGCTTTGATTGTTCCCTGGAAGACCAGTAGAGGTTTCCGATGAACATCTGGGGGCATTCTGTAATGTGTGGACTATCAGAGTGTTGTTGAAACACAGAAATTGCATCGGGATTTAATACATCAGTCACCATGCGCAATTTTCCTCCATGGGAGTAATGTCTCAAACAGTATACTCTTTGATCGTTCCCTGGAAGACCAGTAATAGTTTCCGATGCACATCTGGATGCATTCTGTTATCTGTGGACTATCAGAGTGTTGTAGAAACACAGAAATTGCATCGGGATTGAATACAACAGTCACCATGCGCATTTTCCTCCATGGCAGTAATGTCTCAAACAGTTTACGCTTTGATCGTTTCCTGGAAGACCAGTAGTAGTTTCCGATGCACATCTGGAGGCATTCTTTAATCTGTGGACCTTCAAAGTGTTGATGAAACACAGAAATAGCATTGGGATTGAATACAACAGTCACCATGCGCACTTTCCTCCATGGGAGTAATGTCTCAAACAGTCTACACTTTAAACGTTCCCTGGAAGACCAGTAGTAGTTTCCGTTGCACATCTGGAGGCATTCTGTAATCTGTGGACTATCAGAGTGTTGTTGAAACACAGAAATTACATTGGGATTGAATACAACAGTCACCATGCGCACTTTCCTCCATGGGAGTAATGTCTCAAACAGTCTACGCTTTGATCGTTTCCTGGAGGACCAGTAGTAGTTTCCGATGCACATCTGGAGGCATTCTGTAATCTGTGGACTATCAGAGTGTTGATGTAACACAGAAATCTCTTCGGGATTGAATACAACAGCCACCATGGGCACTTTCCTCCATGGGAGTAATGTCTCGAACAGTCTCCTCTTTGATCGTTCCCTGGAAGACCAGTAGTAGTTTCCGATGCATATCTGGAGGCATTCTGTAATCTGTGGACTATCAGAGTGTTGATGAAACACAGTAATTTCATCGGGGTTGAATACAACAGTCACCATGCGCACTTTCCTCCATGGGCGTAATGTCTGAAACAGTCTACGATTTGATCGTTCCCCTGAAGACCAGTATTAGTTTCCGTTGCACATCTGGAGGCATTCTGTAATCTGTGGACCTTCAAAGTATTGATGAAACACAGATATTGTTTTGGGATTGAAGACAACGGTCACCATGCGCACTTTCCTCCTTGGGAGTAATGTCTCAAACAGTCTACTCTTAGATCGTTCCCTGGAAGACCATTAGTAGTTTCCGATGCACATCTGGATGCATTCTGTTATCTGTGGACTATCAGAGTGTTGTAGAAACACAGAAATTGCATCGGGATTGAATACAACAGTCACCATGCGCACTTTCCTCCATTGGAGAAATGTATCAAACAGTCTACGCATTGACCGTTCCCTGGAAGAACAGTAGTAGTTTCCGATGCACATCTGGATGCATTCTGTATTCTGTGGACTATCTGAGTGTTGTTGAAACACATAAATTGCATCCGAATTCAATACAATAGTCACCATGTGTACTTTATTCCATAAGAGTAATGTCTCAAACAGACTACGCTTTGAACGTTCCCTGGAAGACCAGTAGTAGTTTCCGATGCACATCTGGAGGCATTCTGTAATCTGTGGACTATCAGAGTGTTGATGAAACACAGAAATTTCATCGGGATTGAATACAACAGTCACCATGCGCACTATTCTCCATGGGCGTAATGTCTGAAACAGTCTATGATTTGATCGTTCCCTGGAAGACCAGTATTAGTTTCCGTTGCACATCTGGAGGCATTCTGTAATCTGTGGACCTTCAAGGTGTTGATGAAACACAGAAATTGCTTTGGGATTGAATACAACAGTCACCATGGGCACTTTCCTCCATGGGAGTTATGTCTCAAACAGTCTACGCTTTGATCGTTCCCTGGAAGACGAGTAGTAGTTTCCGATGAACATCTATGGACATTCTGTAATGTGTGGACTATCAGAGCGTTGTTGAAACACAGAAATTGCATCGGGATTGATTACAACAGTCACCATGCGCAATTATCCCCCATGGGAGTAATGTCTCAAACAGTTTACGCTTTGATCGTTCCCTGGAAGACGAGTAGTAGTTTCCGATGAACATCTATGGGCATTCTGTAATGTGTGGACTATCAGAGCGTTGTTGAAACACAGAAATTGCATCGGGATTGATTACAACAGTCACCATGCGCAATTATCCTCCATGGGAGTAATGTCTCAAACAGTTTACGCTTTGATCGTTCCCTGGAAGACCAGTAGTAGTTTCCGATGCACATCTGGAGGCATTCTGTAATCTGTGGACTATCAGAGTGTAGATGAAACACAGAAATTTCATCGGGATTGAATACAACAGTCACCATGCGCACTTTCCTGCATGGGAGTAATGTCTCAAACAGTCTACGATTTGATCGTTCCCTGGAAGACCAGTAGTAGTTTCCGTTGCAAATCTGGAGGCATTCTGTAATCTGTGGACCTTCAAAGTGTTGTTGAAACACAGAAATTGCCTCGGGATTGAATACAACAGTCACCATGCGCACTTTCCTCCTTGGGAGTAATGTCTTAAACAGTTTACGCTTTGATCGTTCCCTGGGAGACCAGTAGTAGTTTCCGATGCACATCTGGAGGCATTCTGTAATCTGTGGACTATCAGAGTGTTGTTGAAACACAGATATTGCATCGGGATTGAATACAACAGTCACCATTCGCACTTTCCTTCATGGGAGTAATGTCTCAACAGTCTACGCTTTGATCGCTTCCTGGAATACCAGTAGTAGTTTCCGATTCACATCTGGAGGCATTCTGTAATCTGTGGACCTTCAAAGAGTAGATGAAACACAGAAATTGCATCGGGATTGATTACAACAGTCACCATGCGCACTTTCCTCCATGTGAGTAATGTCTCAAACAGTTTACGCTTTGATTGTTCCCTGGAAGACCAGTAGAAGTTTCCGATGAACATCTGGGGGCATTCTGTAATGTGTGGACTATCAGAGAGTTGTTGAAACACAGAAATTGCATCGGGATTGAATACAACAGTCACCATGCGCATTTTCCTCCATGGCAGTAATGTCTCAAACAGTTTACGCTTTGATCCTTTCCTGGAAGACCAGTAGTAGATTCCGATGCACATCTTGAGGCATTCTTTAATCTGTGGACCTTCAAAGTGTTGATGAAACACAGAAATAGCATTGGGATTGAATACAACAGTCACCATGCGCACTTTTCTCCATGGGAGTAATGTCTCAAACAGTCTACGCTTTAAACGTTCCCTGGAAGACCAGTAGTAGTTTCCGTTGCACATCTGGAGGCATTCTGTAATCTGTGGACCTTCAAAGTGTTGACGAAACACAGAAATTGCCTCGGGATTGAATACAACAGTGACCATGCGCACTTTCCTCCTTGGGATTAATGTCTCAATCAGTTTACGCTTTGATCGTTTCCTGGAAGTCCAGTAGTAGTTTCCGATGCACATCTGGGGGCATTCTGTAATCTGTGGACTATCAGAGTGTTGTTGAAACACAGGAATTGCATCGGGATTGAATACAACAGTCACCATTCGTACTTTCCTCCATGGGAGTAATGTCTCAAACAGTCTACGCTTTGATCGTTTCCTGGAGGACCAGTAGTAGTTTCCGATGCATATCTGGACTCATTCTGTAATCTGTGGACTATCAGAGAGTTGATGTAACACAGAAATTTCATCGGGATTGAATACAACAGCCACCATGGGCACTTTCCTCCATGGGAGTAATGTCTCAAACAGTCTACGCTTTGATCGTTCCCTGGCAGACCACTAGTAGTTTCTGATGCACATCTGGAGGCATTCTGTAGTCTGTGGACTATCAGAGTGTTGTTGAAACACAGAAATTGCATCGGGATTGAATACAACGCTCGTCATGGGCACTTTCCTCCATGGGAGTAATGTCTGAAGCAGTCTACGCCTGGATCGTTTCCTGGAAGACCAGTAGTAGTTTCCGAAGCACATCTGGAGGCATTATGTAATTTCTGGACTTTCAAAGCGTTGATGAAACACAGAAATTGCATCGGGATTGATTACAACAGTCACCTTGCGCATTTTCCTCCATGGGAGTAATGTCTCAAACAGTCTACTCTTTGATCGTTCCCTGGAAGACCAGTAGTAGTTTCCGATGCATATCTGGAGGCATTCCGTAATCTGTGGACTATCAGAGTGTTGATGAAACACAGAAATTTCATCGGGATTGAATACAACAGTCACCATGCGCACTTTCCTCCATGGGCGTAATGTCTGAAGCAGTCTACGATTTGATCGTTCCCCTGAAGACCAGTATTAGTTTCCGTTGCACATCTGGAGGCATTCTGTAATCTGTGGACCTTCAAAGTATTGATGAAACACAGATATTGTTTTGGTATTGAAGACAACGGTCACCATGCGCACTTTCCTCCTTTGGAGTAATGTCTCAAACAGTCTACTCTTAGAACGTTCCCTGGAAGACCATTAGTAGTTTCCGATGCACATCTGGATGAATTCTGTTATCTGTGGACTATCAGACTGTTGTAGAAACACAGAAATTGCATCGGGATTGAATACAACAGTCACCATGCGCACTTTCCTCCATGGGCGTAATGTCTGAAACAATCTACGATTTGATCGTTCCCTGAAGGACGAGTATTAGTTTCCGTTGCACATCTCGAGATATTCTGTAATCTGTGGACCTTCAAAGTGTTGATGAAACACAGAAATTGCTTATGGATTGAATACATCAGTCACCATGCGCTTTCCTCCTTGGGTGTAATGTCTGAAACAGTCTACTCTTTGATCGTTCCCTGGAAGACCAGTAGTAGTTTCCGATGCACATCTGGATGCATTCTGTTATCTGTGGACTATCAGAGTGTTGTAGAAACACAGAAATTGCATCGGGATTGAATACAACAGTCACCATGCGCACTTTCCTCCATTGGAGATATGTCTCAAACAGTCTACGCATTGACCGTTCCCTGGAAGAACAGTAGTAGTTTCCGATGCACATCTGGATGCATTCTGTATTCTGTGGACTATCTGAGTGTTGTTGAAACACATAAATTGC
The DNA here is from genome assembly GCF_023897955.1 of Schistocerca gregaria. NCBI lineage: Eukaryota > Metazoa > Arthropoda > Insecta > Orthoptera > Acrididae > Schistocerca > Schistocerca gregaria. The sequence continues at coordinate 24,054,218 of NC_064924.1, read as the reverse complement.
ATCCGGATTCAATACAACAGTCACCATGTGTACTTTATTCCATGGGAGTAATGTCTCAAACAGTCTACGCTTTGAACGTTCCCTGGAAGACCAGTAGTAGTTTCCGATGCACATCTGGAGGCATTCTGTAATCTGTGGACCTTCAAGGTGTTGATGAAACACAGAAATTGCTTTGGGATTGAATACAACAGTCACCATGCGCACTTTCCTCCTTGGGAGTATTGTCTCAAACAGTCTACTCTTTGATCGTACCCTGGAAGACCAGTAGTAGTTTCCGATGCACATCTGGATGCATTCTGTTATCTGTGGACTATCAGAGTGTTGTTGAAACACAGAAATTGCATCGTGATTGAATAGAACAGTCACCATGCGCACTTACCTTCGTGGGAGTAATGTCTCAAACAGTATACGCTTTGATCGTTTCCTGGAAGACCAGTAGTAGTTTCCGATGCACATCTGGAGGCGTTCTGTAATCTGTGGACTATCAGAGTGTTGTTGAAACACAGATATTGCATCGGGATTGAATACAACAGTCACCATGCACACTTTCCTCCATGGGAGTAATGTCTCAAACAGTCTACGCTTTGATCGTTTCCTGGAAGAACAGTAGTAGTTTCCGATGCACATCTGGGGGCATTCTGTAATGTGTGGACTATCAGAGTGTTGATGAAACACAGAAACTGCATCGGGATTGAGTACTACAGTCAGCATGCACACTTTCCTCCATGGGAGTAATCTCTCAAACAGTTTACGCTTTGATCGTTCCCTGGAAGACCAGTAGTAGTTTCCGATGCACATCTGGAGGCATTCTGTAATCTGTGGACTATCAGAGTGTTGTTGAATCACAGAAATTTTTAATCGGGATTGAATACAACAGTCACCACGCGCACTTTCCTGCATGGGAGTAATGTCTCAAACAGTCTACGATTTGATCGTTCCCTGGAAGACCAGTAGTAGTTTCCGTTGCAAATCTGGAGGCATTCTGTAATCTGTGGACCTTCAAAGTGTTGTTGAAACACAGAAAATGCCTCGGGATTGAATACAACAGTCACCATGCGCACTTTCCTCCTTGGGAGTAATGTCTTAAACAGTTTACGCTTTGATCGTTCCCTGGGAGACCAGTAGTAGTTTCCGATGCACATCTGGAGGCGTTCTGTAATCTGTGGACTATCAGAGTGTTGTTGAAACACAGATATTGCATCGGGATTGAATACAACAGTCACCATTCGCACTTTCCTTCATGGGAGTAATGTCTCAACAGTCTACGCTTTGATCGTTTCCTGGAATACCAGTAGTAGTTTCCGATGCACATCTGAAGGCATTCTGTAATCTGTGGACCTTCAAAGAGTAGATGAAACACAGAAATTGCATCGGGATTGATTACAACAGTCACCATGCGCACTTTCCTCCATGGGAGTAATGTCTCAAACAGTTTACGCTTTGATTGTTCCCTGGAAGACCAGTAGAAGTTTCCGATGAACATCTGGGGGCATTCTGTAATGTGTGGACTATCAGAGTGTTGTTGAAACACAGAAATTGCATCGGGATTTAATACATCAGTCACCATGCGCAATTTTCCTCCATGGGAGTAATGTCTCAAACAGTCTACGATTTGATCGTTCCCTGGAAGACCAGTAGTAGTTTCCGATGCACATCTGGAGGCATTCTGTAGTCTGTGGACTATCAGAGTGTTGTTGAAACACAGAAATTACATCGGGATTGAATACAACAGTCAACATGCGCACTTTCCTCCATGGGTATAATGTCTCAAGCAGTCTACGACTGGATCGTTTCCTGGAAGACCAGTAGTAGTTTCCGAAGCACATCTGGAGGCATTCTGTAATTTCTGGACCTTCAAAGTGTTGATGAAACACAGAAATAGCATTGGGATTGGATACAACAGTCACCATGCGCACTTTCCTCCATGGGAGTAATGTCTCAATCAGTTTACGCTTTGATCGTTTCCTGGAAGTCCAGTAGTAGTTTCCGATGCACATCTGGGGGCATTCTGTAATCTGTGGACTATCAGAGTGTTGTTGAAACACAGAAATTGCATCGGGATTGAATACAACAGTCACCATTCGTACTTTCCTCCATGGGAGTAATGTCTCAAACAGTCTACGCTTTGATCGTTTCCTGGAGGACCAGTACTAGTTTCCGATGCACATCTGGAGGCATTCTGTAGTCTGTGGACTATCAGAGTGTTGTTGAAACACAGAAATTTCATCGGGATTGAATACAACAGTCACCATGCGCACTTTCCTGCATGGGAGTAATGTCTCAAACAGTCTACGATTTGATCGTTCCCTGGAAGACCAGTAGTAGTTTCCGTTGCAAATCTGGAGGCATTCTGTAATCTGTGGACCTTCAAAGTGTTGTTGAAACACAGAAAATGCCTCGGGATTGAATACAACAGTCACCATGCGCACTTTCCTCCTTGGGAGTAACGTCTGAAGCAGTCTACGCCTGGATCGTTTCCTGGAAGACCAGTAGTAGTTTCCGAAGCACATCTGGAGGCATTATGTAATTTCTGGACTTTCAAAGTGTTGATGAAACACAGAAATTGCATCGGGATTGAATACAACAGTCACCTTGCGCATTTTCCTCCATGGAAGTAATGTCTCAAACAGTCTACTCTTTGATCGTTCCCTGGAAGACCAGTAGTAGTTTCCGATGCATATCTGGAGGCATTCTGTAATCTGTGGACTATCAGAGTGTTGATGAAACACAGAAATTTCATCGGGATTGAATACAACAGTCACCATGCGCACTTTCCTCCATGGGCGTAATGTCTGAAACAGTCTACGATTTGATCGTTCCCCTGAAGACCAGTATTAGTTTCCGTTGCACATCTGGAGGCATTCTGTAATCTGTGGACCTTCAAAGTATTGATGAAACACAGATATTGTTTTGGGATTGAAGACAACGGTCACCATGCGCACTTTCCTCCTTTGGAGTAATGTCTCAAACAGTCTACTCTTAGATCGTTCCCTGGAAGACCATTAGTAGTTTCCGATGCACATCTGGATGCATTCTGTTATCTGTGGACTATCAGAGTGTTGTAGAAACACAGAAATTGCATCGGGATTGAATACAACAGTCACCATGCGCATTTTGCTCCATGGGAGTAATGTCTCAAACAGTCTACGTTTGATCGTTTCCTGGAGGACCAGTAGTAGTTTCCGATGCACATCTGGAGGCATTCTGTAATCTGTGGACTATCAGAGTGTTGATGTAACACAGAAATTTCATCGGGATTGAATACAACAGTCACCATGGGCACTTTCCTCCATGGGAGTAATGTCTCAAACAGTCTACGCTTTGATCGTTCCCAGGCAGACCACTAGTAGTTTCTGATGCACATCTGGATTCATTCTGTAGTCTGTGGACTATCAGAGTGTTGTTGAAACACAGAAATTGCATCGGGATTGAATACAACAGTCATCATGCGCACTTTCCTCCATGGGAGTAATGTCTGAAGCAGTCTACGCCTGGATCTTTTCCTGGAGGACCAGTAGTAGTTTCCGATGCACATCTGGAGGCATTCTGTAATCTGTGGACTATCAGAGTGTTGATGTAACACAGAAATTTCATCGGGATTGAATACAACAGCCACCATGGGCACTTTCCTCCATGGGAGTAATGTCTCAAACAGTCTACGCTTTGATCGTTTCCTGGAAGACCAGTAGTAGTTTCCGATGCACATCTGGAGGCATTCTGTAATCTGTGGACTATCAGAGTGTTGATGTACCACAGAAATTTCATCGGGATTGAATACAACAATCACCATGGGCACTTTCCTCCATGGGAGTAATGTCTCAAACAGTCTACGCTTTGATCGTTCCCTGGCAGACCACTAGTAGTTTCTGATGCACATCTGGATTCATTCTGTAGTCTGTGGACTATCAGAGTGATGTTGAAACACAGAAATTGCATCGGGATTGAATACAACAGTCATCATGCGCACTTTCCTCCATGGGAGTAATGTCTGAAGCAGTCTACGCCTGGATCGTTTCCTGGAGGACCAGTAGTAGTTTCCGATGCACATCTGGAGGCATTCTGTAATCTGTGGACTATCAGAGTGTTGATGTAACACAAATTTCATCGGGATTGAATACAACAGCCACCATGGGCACTTTCCTCCATGGGAGTAATGTCTCAAACAGTCTACGCTTTGATCGTTCCCTGGCAGACCACTAGTAGTTTCTGATGCACATCTGGATTCATTCTGTAGTCTGTGGACTATCAGAGTGTTGTTGAAATACAGAAATTGCATCGGGATTGAATACAACAGTCATCATGCGCACTTTCCTCCATGGGAGTAATGTCTGAAGCAGTCTACGCCTGGATCGTTTCCTGGAAGACCAGTAGTAGTTTCCGAAGCACATCTGGAGGCATTATGTAATCTGTGGAACTTCAAGGTGTTGATGAAACACAGAAATTGCTTTGGGATTGAATACAACAGTCACCATGCACACTCTCCTCCATGGGAGTAATCTCTCAAACAGTTTACGCTTTGATCGTTCCCTGGAAGACCAGTAGTAGTTTCCGATGCACATCTGGAGGCATTCTGTAATCTGTGGACTATCCAAGTGTTGTTGAATCACAGAAATTTTTAATCGGGATTGAATACAACAGTCACCATGCGCACTTTCTTCCATGGGAGTAATGTCTCAAATAGTATATGATTTGATCGTTCCCTGGAAGACCAGTAGTAGTTTCCGTTACACATCGGGAGGCATTCTGTAATCTGTGGACCTTCAAAGTGTTGATGAAACACAGAAATTGCCTCGGGATTGAATACAACAGTCACCATGCGCACATTCCTCCATGGGAGTAATGTCTCAAACAGTCTACGCTTTGATCGTTCCATGGAAGACCAGTAGTAGTTTCCGATGCACATCTGGAGGCATTCTGTAATCTGTGGACTATCAGAGTGTTGTTGAAACACAGAAATTGCATCGTGATTGAATACAACAGTCACCATGTGTACTTTGCTCCATGGGAGTAATGTCTCAAACAGTCTACGCTTTCATCGTTCGTGTAGGACCAGTAGAAGTTTCCGATGCACATCTGGAGGCATTCTGTAATCTGTGGACTATCGGAGTGTTGTTGAAACACAGAAATTGCATCGGGATTGTATACAACAGTCACCATGCGCAATTTCCTCCATGGGAGTAATGTCTCAAACAGTCTACGCTATGATCTTTCCCTGGAAGACCAGTAGTTGTTTCCGATGCACATCTGGAGGCATTCTGTAATCTGTGGACTATCAGTGTGTTGTTGAAACACAGAAATTGCATCGGGATTGAATACACATTCACCATGCGCACTTTCCTCCGTGGGAGTAATGTCTCAAACAGTCTACGGTTTGATCGTTTCCTGGAAGACCAGTAGTAGTTTCCGATGCACATCTGGAGGCATTCTGTAATCTGTGGACCTTCAAAGAGTTGATGAAACACAGAAATTGCCTCTGGATTGAATACAACAGTCACCATGCGCACTTTCCTCCATGGGAGTAATCTCTCATACAGTCTACTCTTTGATCCTTCCCTAAAAGCCCAGTAGTAGTTTCCGATGCACATCTGGATGCATTCTGTTATCTGTGGACTATCAGAGTGTTGTAGAAACACAGAAATTGCATCGGGTTTGAATACAACAGTCGCCATGCGCACTTTTCTCCATGGGAGTAATGTCTCTAACAGTTTACGCTTTGATCGTTCCCTGGAAGACCAGTAGTAGTTTCTGATGCACATCTGGGGGCATTCTGTAATCTGTGGACTATCAGAGTGTTGATGAAACACATAAATTGCATATGGATTGAATACAACAGTCAACATGCGCACTTTCCTAAATAGGTGTAATGGTTCAAACAGTCTACGTTTTGATCGTTCCCTGCAAGACCAGTAGTAGTTTCCGATGCATATCTGGAGGCATTCTAAAATATGTGGACCTTCAAAGTGTTGATGAAACACGGAAATTGCCTCGGGATTGAATACAACAGTCACCATGCGCACTTTCCTCCATGGGAGTAATGTCTCATACAGTCTACTATTCGATCGTTCCCTGTAAGACCAGTAGTAGTTTCCAATGCACATCTGGATGCATTCTGTATTCGGTGGACTATCAGAGTGTTGTTGAAACACATAAATTGCATCCGGATTCAATACAACAGTCACCATGTGTACTTTATTCCATGGGAGTAATGTCTCAAACAGTCTACGCTTTGAACGTTCCCTGGAAGACCAGTAGTAGTTTCCGATGCACATCTGGAGGCATTCTGCAATCTGCGGACTATCAGAGTGTTGAAACACAGAAATTCCATCGGGATTGAGTACAATAGTCACCATGCACACTTTCCTCCATGGGACTAATGTCTCAAACAGTTTACGCTTTGATCGTTCCCTGGAAGACCAGTACTAGTTTCCGATGCACATCTGGAGGCATTCTGTAATCTGTGGTCTATCAGAGTGTTGTTGAAACACAGAAATTGCATCGGGATTGAATACAACAGTCACCATGCGCACTTTCCTCCATGGGAGTAATGTCTCAACCAGTCTAGTCTTTGATCGTTTCCTGGAAGACCAGTAGTAGTTTCCGATGCACATCTGGAGGCATTCAGTAATCTGTGGACCTTCAAAGTGTTGATGAAACACAGAAATTGCATCGGGATTGAATACAACAGTCACCATGCGCACTTTCCTCCATGGGAGTAATGTCTCAAACAGTCTACGCTTTGATCGTTCCCTGGAAGACAAGTAGTAGATTCCGATGCACATCTGGGGCCATTCTGTAATGTGTGGACTATCAGAGTGTTGATGAAACACAGAAATTGCATCGGGATTGCATACAACAGACCCCATGCGCACTTTCCTCCATGGGAGTAATGTCTCAAATAGACTACGATTTGATCGTTCCCTTGAAGACCAGTAGTAGTTTCCGTTGCACATCTGGAGGCATACTGTAATCTGTGGACCTTCAAAGTGTTGACGAAACACAGAAATTGCCTCGGGATTGAATACAACAGTCACCATGCGCACTTTCCTTCTTGGGATTAATGTCTCATTCAGTTTACGCTTTGATGGTTTCCTGGAAGTCCAGTAGTAGTTTCCGATGCACATCTGGAGGCATTCTGTAATCAGTGGACTATCAGAGTGTTGTTGAAACACAGAAATTGCATCGGGATTGAATACAACAGTCACCATGCGCACTTTCCTCCATGGGAGTAATGTCTCAAACAGTCTATGCTTTGAACGTTCCCTGGAAGACCAGTAGTAGTTTCCGATGCACATCGGGGGCATTCTGTGATCTGTGGACCTTCGAAGTGTTGATGAAACACAGAAATAGCATCGGGATTGAATACAACAGTCACCATGCGCACTTTCCTCCATGGGAGTAATGTCTCAAACAGTCTACGCTTTGATCGTTCCCTGGAAGACAAGTAGTAGATTCCGATGCACATCTGGGGCCATTCTGTAATGTGTGGACTATCAGAGTGTTGATGAAACACAGAAATTGCATCGGGATTGAATACAACAGACCCCATGCGCACTTTCCTCCATGGGAGTAATGTCTCAAATAGACTACGATTTGATCGTTCCCTTGAAGACCAGTAGTAGTTTCCGTTGCACATCTGGAGGCATACTGTAATCTGTGGACCTTCAAAGTGTTGACGAAACACAGAAATTGCCTCGGGATTGAATACAACAGTCACCATGCGCATTTTCCTTCTTGGGATTAATGTCTCATTCAGTTTACGCTTTGATGGTTTCCTGGAAGTCCAGTAGTAGTTTCCGATGCACATCTGGAGGCATTCTGTAATCAGTGGACTATCAGAGTGTTGTTGAAACACAGAAATTGCATCGGGATTGAATACAACAGTCACCATTCGTACTTTCCTCCATGGGAGTAATGTCTCAAACAGTCTACGCTTTGATCGTTTCCTGGAGGACCAGTAGTAGTTTCCGATGCACATCTGGAGGCATTCTGTAATCTGTGGACCTTCAAAGTGTTGATGAAACACAGTTATTGCATCGGGATTGAATACAACAGTCACCATGCGCACTTTCCTCCATAGGAGTAATGTCTCAAACAGTTTACGCTTTGATCGTTCCCTGGAAGACCAGTAGTAGTTTCCGATGCATATCTGGAGGCATTCTGCAATCTGTGGACTATCAGAGTGTTGATGAAACACAGAAATTTCATCGGGATTGAATACAACAGTCACCATGCGCACTTTCCTCCATGGGCGTAATGTCTGAAACAGTCTACGATTTGATCGTTCCCTTGAAGACCAGTATTAGTTTCCGTTGCACATCTGGAGGCATTCTGTAATCTGCGGAACTTCAAAGTATTGATGAAACACAGAAATTGTTATGGGATTGAATACAACGGTCACCATGCGCACTTTCCTCCTTGGGAGTAATGTCTCAAACAGTCTACTTTTTGATCGTTCCCTGGAAGACCAGTAGTAGTTTCCGATGCACATCTGGATGCATTCTGTTATCTGTGGACTATCAGAGTGTTGTAGAAACACAGAAATTGCATCGTGATTGAATACACCAGTCACCATGCGCACTTTCCTCCATTGGAGAAATGTCTCAAACAGTCTACGCATTGATCGTTCCCTGGAAGACCAGTAGTAGTTTCCGATGCACATCTGGAGGCATTCTGTAATCTGTGGACTATCAGTGTGTTGTTGAAACACAGAAATTGCATCGGGATTGAATAGAACAGTCACCATGCGCACTTACCTCCGTGGGAGTAATGTCTCAAACAGTCTACGCTTTGATCGTTTCCTGGAAGACCAGTAGTAGTTTCCGATGCACATCTGGAGGCATTCTGTAATCTGTGGACTATCAGTGTGTTGTTGAAACACAGAAATTGCATCGGGATTGAATAGAACAGTCACCATGCGCACTTAGCTCCGTGGGAGTAATGTCTCAAACAGTCTACGCTTTGATCGTTCCCTGGAAGACCAGTAGTAGTTTCTGATTCACATCTGGGGGCATTCTGTAATCTGTGGACTATCAGATTGTTCATGAAACACATAAATTGCATATGGATTGAATACAACAGTCAACATGCGCACTTTCCTAAATAGGTGTAATGGTTCAAACAGTCTACGTTTTGATCGTTCCCTGCAAGACCAGTAGTAGTTTCCGATGCACATCTGGATGCATTCTGTAATCTGTGGACTATCAGAGTGTTGTAGAAACACAGAAATTGCATCGGGATTGAATACAACAGTCACCATGTGCACTTTCCTCCATGGGAGTAATGTCTCAAACAGTCTACGCTTTGATCGTTCCCTGGAAGACCAGTAGTAGTTTCCGATGCACATCTGGAGGCATTCTGTAATCTGTGGACTATCAGAGTGTTGTTGAAACACAGAAATTGCATCGGGATTGAATACAACAGTCACCATGTGTACATTGCTCCATGGGAGTAATGTCTCAAACAGTCTTCGCTTTGAACGTTCCTTGGAAGACCAGTTGTAGTTTCCGCTGCACATCTGGAGGCATTCTGTAATCTTTGGACTATCACAGTGTTGTTGAAACACAGAAATTGCATCGGGATTGTATAAAACAGTCACCATGCGCAATTTCCTCCATGGGAGTAATGTCTCAAACACTCTACGCTATGATCTTTCCCTGGAAGACCAGTAGTAGTTTCCGATGCACATCTGGGGCCATTCTGTAATCTGTGGACTATCAGTGTGTTGTTGAAACACAGAAATTGCATCGGGATTGAACACAACAGTCACCTTGCGCACTTTACTACGTGGGAGTAATGTCTCAAACAGTCTACGCTTTGATCGTTCCCTGGAAGACCAGTAGTAGTTTATGATGCACATCTGGGGGCATTCTGTAATCTGTGGACTATCAGAGTGTTGATGAAACACATAAATTGCATATGGATTGAATACAACAGTCAACATGCGCACTTTCCTAAATAGGTGTAATGGTTCAAACAGTCTACGTTTTGATCGTTCCCTGCAAGACCAGTAGTAGTTTCCGATGCACATCTGGAAGCATTCTAAAATATGTGGACCTTCAAAGTGTTGATGAAACACGGAAATTGCTTCGGGATAGAATACAACTGTCACCATGCGCACTTTCCTCCATGGGAGTAATGTCTCATACAGTCTACTCTTTGATCGTTCCCTGTAAGACCAGTAGTAGTTTCCAATGCACATCTGGATGCATTCTGTATTCTGTGGACTATCAGAGTGTTGTTGAAACACATAAATTGCATCCGGATTCAATACAATGTGTACTTTCTTCCATGGGAGTAATGTCTCAAACAGTCTACGCTTTGAACGTTCCCTGGAAGACCAGTAGTAGTTTCCGATGCACATCTGGAGGCATTATGTAATCTGTGGACTATCAGAGTGTTGATGAAACACAGAAATTCCATCGTGATTGAGTACAACAGTCACCATGCACACTTTCCTCCATGGGACTAATGTCTCACACAGTTTACGCTTTGATCGTTCCCTGGAAGACCAGTAGTAGTTTCCGATGCACATCTGGTGGCATTCTGTAATCTGTGGCCTATCAGAGTGTTGTTGAATCACAAAAATTTCATCGGGATTGAATACAACAGTCACCATGCGCACTTTCCTCCATGGGAGTAATGTCTCAAACAGTCTACGATTTGATCGTTCCCTGGAAGACCAGTAGTAGTTTCCGTTGCACATCTGGAGGCATTCTGTAATATGTGGACCTTCAAAGTGTTGATGAAACACAGAAATTGCCTCGGGATTGAATACTACAGTCACCATGCGCACTTTCCTCCATGGGAGTAATGTCTCAAACAGTCTACTCTTTGATAGTTCCCTAAAAGACCAGTAGTAGTTTCCGATGCACATCTGGATGCATTCTGTTATCTGTGGACTATCAGAGTGTTGTAGAAACAAAGAAATTGCATCGGGATTGAATATAACAGTCACCATGTGCACTTTCCTCCATGGGAGTAATGTCTCAAACAGTTTACGCTTTGATCGTTCCCTGGAAGACCAGTAGTAGTTTCCGATGCACATCTAGGGTCATTCTGTAATCTGTGGCCTATCAGAGTGTTGTTGAATCACAGAAATTTCATCGGGATTGAATACAACAGTCACCATGCGCACTTTCCTCCATGGGAGTAATGTCTCAAACAGTCTACGATTTGATCGTTCCCTGGAAGACCAGTAGTAGTTTCCGATGCACATCTGGAGGCATTCTGTATTCTGTGGACTATCTGAGTGTTGTTGAAACACATAAATTGCATCCGGATTCAATACAACAGTCACCATGCGCACTTTCCTCCATGGGCGTAATGTCTGAAACAGTCTACGATTTGATCGTTCCCTGGAAGACCAGTATTAGTTTCCGTTGCACATCTGGAGGCATTCTGTAATCTGTGGAACTTCAAGGTGTTGATGAAACACAGAAATTGCTTTGGGATTGAATACAACAGTCACCATGCACAGTTTCCTCCATGGGAGTAATCTCTCAAACAGTTTACGCTCTGATCGTTCCCTGGAAGACCAGTAGTAGTTTCCGATGCACATCTGGAGGCATTCTGTAATCTGTGGACTATCAGAGTGTTGTTGAATCACAGAAATTTTTAATCGGGATTGAATACAACAGTCACCATGCGCACTTTCTTCCATGGGAGTAATGTCTCAAATAGTATATGATTTGATCGTTCCCTGGAAGACCAGTAGTAGCTTCCGTTGCACATCGGGAGGCCTTCTGTAATCTGTGGACCTTCAAAGTGTTGATGAAACACAGAAATTGCCTCGGGATTGAATACAACAGTCACCATGCGCACATTCCTCCATGGGAGTAATGTCTCAAACAGTCTACGCTTTGATCGTTCCATGGAAGACCAGTAGTAGTTTCTGATGCACATCTGGAGGCATTCTGTAATCTGTGGACTATCAGAGTGTTGTTGAAACACAGAAATTGCATCGGGATTGTATACAACAGTCACCATGCGCAATTTCCTCCATGGGAGTAATGTCACAAACAATCTACGCTATGATCTTTCCCTGGAAGACCAGTAGTAGTTTCCAATGCACATCTGGATGCATTCTGTATTCTGTGGACTATCAGAGTGTTGTTGAAACACATAAATTGCATCCTGATTCAATACAACAGTCACCATGTGTACTTTATTCCATGGGAGTAATGTCTCAAACAGTCTACGCTTTGAACTTTCCCTGGAAGACCAGTAGTAGTTTCCGATGCACATCTGGAGGCATTCTGCAATCTGCGGACTATCAGAGTGTTGAAACACAGAAATTCCATCGGGATTGAGTACAACAGTCACCATGCACACTTTCCTCCATGGGACTAATGTCTCAAACAGTTTACGCTTTGATCGTTCCCTGGAAGACCAGTACTAGTTTCCGATGCACATCTGGAGGCATTCTGTAATCTGTGGTCTATCAGAGTGTTGTTGAAACACAGAAATTGCATCGGGATTGAATACAACAGTCACCATGCGCACTTTCCTCCATGGGAGTAATGTCTCAACCAGTCTAGTCTTTGATCGTTTCCTGGAAGACCAGTAGTAGTTTCCGATGCACATCTGGAGGCATTCTGTAATCTGTGGACCTTCAAAGTGTTGATGAAACACAGAAATTGCATCGGGATTGAATACAACAGTCACCATGCGCACTTTCCTCCATGGGAGTAATGTCTCAAACAGCTTACGTTTTGATAGTTCCTGTAGGACCAGTAGTAGTTTCCGATGCACATCTGGGGGCATTCTGTAATGTGTGGACTATCAGAGTGTTGATGAAACACAGAAATTGCTTTGGGATTGAATACAACAGTCACCATGCGCACTTTCCTCCATGGGAGTAATGTCTCAAACAGCCTACGCTTTGATAGTTCCTGTAGGACCAGTAGTAGTTTCCGATGCACATCTGGGGGCATTCTGTAATGTGTGGACTATCAGAGTGTTGATGAAACACAGAAATTGCATCGGGATTGAATATAACAGTCACCATGCGCACTTTCCTCCATGGGAGTAATGTCTCAACCAGTCTAGTCTTTGATCGTTTCCTGGAAGACCAGTGGTAGCTTCCGATGCACATCTGGAGGCATTCTGTAATCTGTGGACCTTCAAAGTGTTGATGAAACACAGAAATTGCATCGGGATTGAATACAACAGTCACCATGCGCACTTTCCTCCATGGGAGTAATGTCTCAAACAGTCTACGCTTTGATCGTTCCCTGGAAGACAAGTAGTTGATTCCGATGCACATCTGGGGCCATTCTGTAATGTGTGGACTATCAGAGTGTTGATGAAACACAGAAATTGCATCGGGATTGAATACAACAGACCCCATGCGCACTTTCCTCCATGGGAGTAATGTCTCAAATAGACTACGATTTGATCGTTCCCTTGAAGACCAGTAGTAGTTTCCGTTGCACATCTGGAGGCATACTGTAATCTGTGGACCTTCAAAGTGTTGACGAAACACAGAAATTGCCTCGGGATTGAATACAACAGTCACCATGCGCATTTTCCTTCTTGGGATTAATGTCTCAATCAGTTTACGCTTTGATGGTTTCCTGGAAGTCCACTAGTAGTTTCCGATGCACATCTGGAGACATTCTGTAATCAGTGGACTATCAGAGTGTTGTTGAAACACAGAAATTGCATCGGGATTGAATACAACAGTCACCCTTCGTACTTTCCTCCATGGGAGTAATGTCCCAAACAGTCTACGCTTTGATCGTTTCCTGGAGGACCAGTAGTAGTTTCCGATGCACATCTGGAGGCATTCTGTAATCTGTGGACCTTCAAAGTGTTGATGAAACACAGAAATTGCATCGTGATTGAATACAACAGTCACCATGCGCACTTTCCTCCATGGGAGAAATGTCTCAAACAGTTTACGCTTTGATCGTTCCCTGGAAGACCAGTAGTAGTTTCCGATGCATATCTGGAGGCATTCTGCAATCTGTGGACTATCAGAGTGTTGATGAAACACAGAAATTTCATCGGGATTGAATACAACAGTCACCATGCGCACTTTCCTCCATGGGCGTAATGTCTGAAACAGTCTACGATTTGATCGTTCTTTTGAAGACCAGTATTAGTTTCCGTTGCACATCTGGAGGCATTCTGTAATCTGCGGACCTTCAAAGTATTGATGAAACACAGAAATTGTTATGGGATTGAATACAACGGTCACCATGCGCACTTTCCTCCTTGGGAGTAATGTCTCAAACAGTCTACTTTTTCATCGTTCCCTGGAAGACCAGTAGTAGTTTCCGATGCACATCTGGATGCATTCTGTTATCTGTGGACTATCAGAGTGTTGTAGAAACACAGAAATTGCATCGTGATTGAATACAACAGTCACCATGCGCACTTTCCTCCATTGGAGAAATGTCTAAAACAGTCTACGCATTGATCGTTCCCTGGAAGACCAGTAGTAGTTTCCGATGCACATCTGGAGGCATTCTGTAATCTGTGGACTATCAGTGTGTTGTTGAAACACAGAAATTGCATCGGGATTGAATACAACAGTCACCATGCGCACTTTCCTCCATGGGAGTAATGTCTCAACCAGTCTAGTCTTTGATCGTTTCCTGGAAGACCAGTAGTAGTTTCCGATGCACATCTGGAGGCATTCTGTAATCTGTGGACCTTCAAAGTGTTGATGAAACACAGAAATTGCATCGGGATTGAATACAACAGTCACCATGCGCACTTTCCTCCATGGGAGTAATGTCTCAAACAGCCTACGCTTTGATAGTTCCTGTAGGACCAGTAGTAGTTTCCGATGCACATCTGGAGACATCCTGTAATGTGTGGACTATCAGAGTGTTGATGAAACACAGAAATTGCTTTGGGATTGAATACAACAGTCACCATGCGCACTTTCCTCCATGGGAGTAATGTCTCAAACAGTCTACGCTTTGAACGTTCCCTGGAAGACCAGTAGTAGTTTCCGATGCACATCGGGGGCATTCTGTGATCTGTGGACCTTCGAAGTGTTGATGAAACACAGAAATAGCATCGGGATTGAATACAACAGTCACCATGCGCACTTTCCTCCATGGGAGTAATGTCTCAAACAGTCTACGCTTTGATCGTTCCCTGGAAGACAAGTAGTTGATTCCGATGCACATCTGGGGCCATTCTGTAATGTGTGGACTATCAGAGTGTTGATGAAACACAGAAATTGCATCGGGATTGAATACAACAGACCCCATGCGCACTTTCCTCCATGGGAGTAATGTCTCAAACAGACTACGATTCGATCGTTCCCTTGAAGACCAGTAGTAGTTTCCGTTGCACATCTGGAGGCATACTGTAATCTGTGGACCTTCAAAGTGTTGACGAAACACAGAAATTGCCTCGGGATTGAATACAACAGTCACCATGCGCATTTTCCTTCTTGGGATTAATGTCTCAATCAGTTTACGCTTTGATGGTTTCCTGGAAGTCCACTAGTAGTTTCCGATGCACATCTGGAGACATTCTGTAATCAGTGGCCTATCAGAGTGTTGTTGAAACACAGAAATTGCATCGGGATTGAATACAACAGTCACCATTCGTACTTTCCTCCATGGGAGTAATGTCTCAAACAGTCTACGCTTTGATCGTTTCCTGGAGGACCAGTAGTAGTTTCCGATGCACATCTGGAGGCATTCTGTAATCTGTGGACCTTCAAAGTGTTGATGAAACACAGAAATTGCATCGGGATTGAATACAACAGTCACCATGCGCACTTTCCTCCATGGGAGTAATGTCTCAAACAGTCTACGCTTTGAACGTTCCCTGGAAGACCAGTAGTAGTTTCCGATGCACATCTGGAGGCATTCTGTAATCTGTGGACCTTCAAAGTATTGATGAAACACAGAAATTGTTATGGGATTGAATACAACGGTCACCATGCGCACTTTCCTCCTTGGGAGAAATGTCTCAAACAGTCTACGCTTTGATAGTTCCTGTAGGACCAGTAGTAGTTTCCGATGCACATCTGGAGACATCCTGTAATGTGTGGACTATCAGAGTGTTGATGAAACACAGAAATTGCATCGGGATTGAATACAACAGACCCCATGCGCACTTTCCTCCATGGGAGTAATGTCTCAAACAGACTACGATTCGATCGTTCCCTTGAAGACCAGTAGTAGTTTCCGTTGCACATCTGGAGGCATACTGTAATCTGTGGACCTTCAAAGTGTTGACGAAACACAGAAATTGCCTCGGGATTGAATACAACAGTCACCATGCGCATTTTCCTTCTTGGGATTAATGTCTCAATCAGTTTACGCTTTGATGGTTTCCTGGAAGTCCACTAGTAGTTTCCGATGCACATCTGGAGACATTCTGTAATCAGTGGACTATCAGAGTGTTGTTGAAACACAGAAATTGCATCGGGATTGAATACAACAGTCACCATTCGTACTTTCCTCCATGGGAGTAATGTCTCAAACAGTCTACGCTTTGATCGTTTCCTGGAGGACCAGTAGTAGTTTCCGATGCACATCTGGAGGCATTCTGTAATCTGTGGACCTTCAAAGTGTTGATGAAACACAGAAATTGCATCGGGATTGAATACAACAGTCACCATGCGCACTTTCCTCCATGGGAGTAATGTCTCAAACAGTCTACGCTTTGAACGTTCCCTGGAAGACCAGTAGTAGTTTCCGATGCACATCTGGAGGCATTCTGTAATCTGTGGACCTTCAAAGTGTTGATGAAACACAGAAATTGCATCGGGATTGAATACAACAGTCACCATGCGCACTTTCCTCCATGGGAGTAATGTCTCAAACAGACTACGATTCGATCGTTCCCTTGAAGACCAGTAGTAGTTTCCGTTGCACATCTGGAGGCATACTGTAATCTGTGGACCTTCAAAGTGTTGACGAAACACAGAAATTGCCTCGGGATTGAATACAACAGTCACCATGCGCATTTTCCTTCTTGGGATTAATGTCTCAATCAGTTTACGCTTTGATGGTTTCCTGGAAGTCCACTAGTAGTTTCCGATGCACATCTGGAGACATTCTGTAATCAGTGGACTATCAGAGTGTTGTTGAAACACAGAAATTGCATCGGGATTGAATACAACAGTCACCATGCGCACTTTCCTCCATGGGAGTAATGTCTCAACCAGTCTAGTCTTTGATCGTTTCCTGGAAGACCAGTAGTAGTTTCCGATGCACATCTGGAGGCATTCTGTAATCTGTGGACCTTCAAAGTGTTGATGAAACACAGAAATTGCATCGGGATTGAATACAACAGTCACCATGCGCACTTTCCTCCATGGGAGTAATGTCTCAAACAGCCTACGCTTTGATAGTTCCTGTAGGACCAGTAGTAGTTTCCGATGCACATCTGGAGACATCCTGTAATGTGTGGACTATCAGAGTGTTGATGAAACACAGAAATTGCTTTGGGATTGAATACAACAGTCACCATGCGCACTTTCCTCCATGGGAGTAATGTCTCAAACAGTCTACGCTTTGAACGTTCCCTGGAAGACCAGTAGTAGTTTCCGATGCACATCGGGGGCATTCTGTGATCTGTGGACCTTCGAAGTGTTGATGAAACACAGAAATAGCATCGGGATTGAATACAACAGTCACCATGCGCACTTTCCTCCATGGGAGTAATGTCTCAAACAGTCTACGCTTTGATCGTTCCCTGGAAGACAAGTAGTTGATTCCGATGCACATCTGGGGCCATTCTGTAATGTGTGGACTATCAGAGTGTTGATGAAACACAGAAATTGCATCGGGATTGAATACAACAGACCCCATGCGCACTTTCCTCCATGGGAGTAATGTCTCAAACAGACTACGATTCGATCGTTCCCTTGAAGACCAGTAGTAGTTTCCGTTGCACATCTGGAGGCATACTGTAATCTGTGGACCTTCAAAGTGTTGACGAAACACAGAAATTGCCTCGGGATTGAATACAACAGTCACCATGCGCATTTTCCTTCTTGGGATTAATGTCTCAATCAGTTTACGCTTTGATGGTTTCCTGGAAGTCCACTAGTAGTTTCCGATGCACATCTGGAGACATTCTGTAATCAGTGGACTATCAGAGTGTTGTTGAAACACAGAAATTGCATCGGGATTGAATACAACAGTCACCATTCGTACTTTCCTCCATGGGAGTAATGTCTCAAACAGTCTACGCTTTGAACGTTCCCTGGAAGAACAGTAGTAGTTTCCGATGCACATCTGGATGCATTCTGTTATCTGTGGACTATCAGAGTGTTGTAGAAACACAGAAATTGCATCGTGATTGAATACAACAGTCACCATGCGCACTTTCCTCCATTGGAGAAATGTCTCAAACAGTCTACGCATTGATCGTTCCCTGGAAGACCAGTAGTAGTTTCCGATGCACATCTGGAGGCATTCTGTAATCTGTGGACTATCAGTGTGTTGTTGAAACACAGAAATTGCATCGGGATTAAATAGAACAGTCACCATGCGCACTTTACTCCGTGGGAGTAATGTCTCAAACAGTCTACTCTTTGATAGTTCCCTAAAAGACCAGTAGTAGTTTCCGATGCACATCTGGATGCATTCTGTTATCTGTGGTCTATCAGAGTGTTGTTGAAACACAGAAATTGCATCGGGATTGAATACAACAGTCACCATGTGTACATTGCTCCATGGGAGTAATGTCTCAAACAGTCTTCGCTTTGAACGTTCCTTGGAAGACCAGTTGTAGTTTCCGCTGCACATCTGGAGGCATTCTGTAATCTTTGGACTATCACAGTGTTGTTGAAACACAGAAATTGCATCGGGATTGTATAAAACAGTCACCATGCGCAATTTCCTCCATGGGAGTAATGTCTCAAACACTCTACGCTATGATCTTTCCCTGGAAGACCAGTAGTAGTTTCCGATGCACATCTTGGGCCATTCTGTAATCTGCGGACTATCAGTGTGTTGTTGAAACACAGAAATTTCATCGGGATTGAACACAACAGTCACCATGCGCACTTTACTCCATGGGAGTAATGTCTCAAACAGTCTACGCTTTGATCGTTCCCTGGAAGACCAGTAGTAGTTTCTGATGCACATCTGGGGGCATTCTGTAATCTGTGGACTATCAGAGTGTTGATGAAACACATAAATTGCATATGGATTGAATACAACAGTCAACATGCGCACTTTCCTAAATAGGTGTAATGGTTCAAACAGTCTACGTTTTGATCGTTCCCTGCAAGACCAGTAGTAGTTTCCGATGCACATCTGGAAGCATTCTAAAATATGTGGACCTTCAAAGTGTTGATGAAACACGGAAATTGCCTCGGGATAGAATACAACTGTCACCATGCGCACTTTCCTCCATGGGAGTAATGTCTCATACAGTCAACTCTTTGATCGTTCCCTGTAAGACCAGTAGTAGTTTCCAATGCACATCTGGATGCATTCTGTATTCTGTGGACTATCAGAGTGTTGTTGAATCACAGAAATTTCATCGGGATTGAATACAACAGTCACCATGCGCACTTTCCTCCATGGTAGTAATGTCTCAAACAGTCTACGATTTGATCGTTCCCTGGAAGACCAGTAGTAGTTTCCGATGCACATCTGGATGCATTCTGTTATCTGTGGTCTATCAGAGTGTTGTAGAAACAAAGAAATTGCATCGGGATTGAATATAACAGTCACCATGTGCACTTTCCTCCATGGGAGTAATGTCTCAAACAGTTTACGCTTTGATCGTTCCCTGGAAGACCAGTAGTAGTTTCCGATGCACATCTGGGGTCATTCTGTAATCTGTGGACTATCAGAGTGTTGATGAAACACATAAATTGCATCGGGATTGAATACAACAGTCAACATGCGCACTTTCCTGCATTAGGTGTAATGGTTCAAACAGTCTACGATTTGATCGTTCCCTGCAAGACCAGTAGTAGTTTCCGATGCACATCTGCAGGCATTCTAAAATTTGTGGACCTTCAACGTGTTGATGAAACACGGAAATTGCCTCGGGATTGAATACAACAGTCACCATGCACACTTTCCTCCATGGGAGTAATGTCTCAAACAGTCTACGGTTTGATCGTTCTCTGGAAGACCAGTTGTAGATTCCGATGCACATCTGGGGCCATTCTGTAATGTGTGGACTATCAGAGTGTTGATGAAACACAGAAATTACATCGGGATTGAATACAACAGTCACCATGCGCACTTTCCTTCATGGGAGTAATGGCTAAAGGAGTATACGCTTTGATCGTTCCCTGGAAGACCAGTATTAGTTTCCGATGCACATCTGGAGGCATTCTGTAATCTGTAAACAATCAGAGTGTTGTTCAAACACAAAAATTGCATCGGGATTGAATAAAACATTCACCATGCGCACTTTCCTCTATCTGAGTAATGTCTCAAACAGTCTACGCTTTGATCGTTCCCTGAAAGACCAGCAGCAGTTTCCGATGCACATCTGGGGCCATTCTGTAATGTGTGTACTGTCAGAGTGTTGATGAAACACAGATATTGCATCGGGATTGAATACAACAGTCAACAAGCGCACTTTCCTCCATGGGTGTAATGGTTCAAACAGCCTACGTTTTGGCCGTGCCCTGTAAGACCAGTAGTAGTTTCCGATGCACATCTGGAGGCATTCTAAAATCTGTGGACCTTCAAAGTATTGATGAAACACGGAAATTGCCTCGGGAGTAAATACAACAGTCACCATGCGCACTTTACTCCATGGCAGTAATGTCTCAAACAGTCTACGCTTTGATCGTTCCCTGGAAGACCAGCAGTAGTTTCCGATGCACATCTGGGGCCCTTCTGTAATGTGTGGACTATCAGAGTGTTGTAGAAACACAGAAATTGCATCGGGATTGAATACAACAGTCACCATGTGCACTTTCCTCCATGGGAGTAATGTCTCAAACAGTTTACGCTTTTTGATAGTTCCCTGCAAGACCAGTAGTAGTTTGCGATGCACATCTGGAGGCATTCTAAAATCTGTGGACCTTCAAAGTGTTGATGAAACACGGAAATTGCCTCGGGAGTGAATACAACCGTCACCATGCGCACTGTCCTCCATGGGAGTAATGTCTCAAAAAATCTACGCTTTGATCGTTCCCTGGAAGACCGGTAGTGGTTTCCGATGCACATCTTTAGGCATTCTGTAATCTGTGGACTATCAGAGTGTTGATAAAACACAGAATTTGCATCGGGATTGAATACAACAGTCACCATGAGCACTTTCCTCCATGGGAGTAATGTCTCAGACAGTCTACGCTTCGATCGTTCCCTGGAAGACCAGTAGTAGTTTCCGATGCACATCTGGGGGCATTCTGTAATGTGTGGACTATCAGAGTGTTGATGAAACACAGAAATTGCATCGGGATTGAATACAACATTCACCATGAGCACTTTCCTCCATGGGAGTAATGTCTCTAACAGTCTACGCTTTTATCGTTCCCTGCAAGACCAGTAGTAGTTTCCGATGCACATCTGGAGGCATTCTGTAATCTGTGGACCTTCATAGTGTTGATGAAACACAGAAATTGCATCGGAATTGAATACAACAGTCACCATGCGCACTTTCCTCCATGGGAGTAATGTCTCAAACAGTTTACGCTTTGATCGTTCCCTGGAAGACCAGTAGTAGTTTCCGATGCACATCTGGGGTCATTCTGTAATCTGTGGACTATCAGAGTGTTGATGAAACACATAAATTGCATCGGGATTGAATACAACAGTCAACATGCGCACTTTCCTGCATTAGGTGTAATGGTTCAAACAGTCTACGATTTGATCGTTCCCTGCAAGACCAGTAGTAGTTTCCGATGCACATCTGCAGGCATTCTAAAATTTGTGGACCTTCAACGTGTTGATGAAACACGGAAATTGCCTCGGGATTGAATACAACAGTCACCATGCACACTTTCCTCCATGGGAGTAATGTCTCAAACAGTCTACGGTTTGATCGTTCTCTGGAAGACCAGTTGTAGATTCCGATGCACATCTGGGGCCATTCTGTAATGTGTGGACTATCAGAGTGTTGATGAAACACAGAAATTACATCGGGATTGAATACAACAGTCACCATGCGCACTTTCCTTCATGGGAGTAATGGCTAAAGGAGTATACGCTTTGATCGTTCCCTGGAAGACCAGTATTAGTTTCCGATGCACATCTGGAGGCATTCTGTAAACCTGTAAACAATCAGAGTGTTGTTCAAACACAAAAATTGCATCGGGATTGAATAAAACATTCACCATGCGCACTTTCCTCTATCTGAGTAATGTCTCAAACAGTCTACGCTTTGATCGTTCCCTGAAAGACCAGCAGCAGTTTCCGATGCACATCTGGGGCCATTCTGTAATGTGTGTACTGTCAGAGTGTTGATGAAACACAGATATTGCATCGGGATTGAATACAACAGTCAACAAGCGCACTTTCCTCCATGGGTGTAATGGTTCAAACAGCCTACGTTTTGGCCGTGCCCTGTAAGACCAGTAGTAGTTTCCGATGCACATCTGGAGGCATTCTAAAATCTGTGGACCTTCAAAGTATTGATGAAACACGGAAATTGCCTCGGGAGTGAATACAACAGTCACCATGCGCACTTTACTCCATGGCAGTAATGTCTCAAACAGTCTACGCTTTGATCGTTCCCTGGAAGACCAGCAGTAGTTTCCGATGCACATCTGGGGCCCTTCTGTAATGTGTGGACTATCAGAGTGTTGTAGAAACACAGAAATTGCATCGGGATTGAATACAACAGTCACCATGTGCACTTTCCTCCATGGGAGTAATGTCTCAAACAGTTTACGCTTTTTGATAGTTCCCTGCAAGACCAGTAGTAGTTTGCGATGCACATCTGGAGGCATTCTAAAATCTGTGGACCTTCAAAGTGTTGATGAAACACGGAAATTGCCTCGGGAGTGAATACAACCGTCACCATGCGCACTGTCCTCCATGGGAGTAATGTCTCAAAAAATCTACGCTTTGATCGTTCCCTGGAAGACCGGTAGTGGTTTCCGATGCACATCTTTAGGCATTCTGTAATCTGTGGACTATCAGAGTGTTGATAAAACACAGAATTTGCATCGGGATTGAATACAACAGTCACCATGAGCACTTTCCTCCATGGGAGTAATGTCTCAGACAGTCTACGCTTCGATCGTTCCCTGGAAGACCAGTAGTAGTTTCCGATGCACATCTGGGGGCATTCTGTAATGTGTGGACTATCAGAGTGTTGATGAAACACAGAAATTGCATCGGGATTGAATACAACATTCACCATGAGCACTTTCCTCCATGGGAGTAATGTCTCTAACAGTCTACGCTTTTATCGTTCCCTGCAAGACCAGTAGTAGTTTCCGATGCACATCTGGAGGCATTCTGTAATCTGTGGACCTTCATAGTGTTGATGAAACACAGAAATTGCATCGGAATTGAATACAACAGTCACCATGCGCACTTTCCTCCATGGGAGTAATGTCTCAAACAGTCTACGCATTGATCGTTCCCTGGAATACAAGTAGTAGTTTCCGATGCACATCTGGTGTCATTCCGTAATCTGTGGACTATCAGAGTGTTAATGAAACACAAAATTGCATCGGGATAGAATAAAACAGTCACCATGCGCACTTTCCTCCATGGGAGTAATGTCTCAAACAGTCTACGCTTTGATCGATTCCTGTAGGACCAGTAGTAGTTTCCGATGCACATCTGGGGGCATTCTGTAATCTGTGGACTATCAGAGTGTTGATGAAACACAGAAAATGCATCGGGATTGAATACAACAGTCAACATGCGCACTTTCCTCCATGGGTGTAATGGTTCAAACATTCTACGTTTTGAATGTTCCCTGCAAGGACAGTAGTAGTTTCCGATGCACATCTGGGGCCATTCTGTAATGTGTGGACTGTCAGAGTGTTGATGAAACACAGATATTGCATCGGGATTGAATACAACACTCAACATGCGCACATTCCTCCATGGGTGTAATGGTTCAAACAGTCTACGTTTTGGCCGTTCCCTGCAAGACCAGTAGTAGTTAGCGAAACACATCTGAAGGCATTCTGTAACCTGTGGACCTTCAAAGTGTTGATGAAACACAGAAATTGCATCGGGATTGACTACAACAGTCACCATGCGGACTTTCCTCCATCGGAATATTGTCTCAAACAGTCTACGCTTTGATAGTGCCATGGAAGACCAATAGTAGTTTCCGATGCACATCTGGAGGCATTCTGTAAACTGTAAACTATCAGAGTGTTGTTCAAACACAGAAACTGCATCGGGATTGAATACAACAGTCACCATGCGCACTTTCCTCCATGGGAGTAATGTCTCAACCAGTCTAGTCTTTGATCGTTTCCTGGAAGACCAGTAGTAGTTTCCGATGCACATCTGGAGGCATTCAGTAATCTGTGGACCTTCAAAGTGTTGATGAAACACAGAAATTGCATCGGGATTGAATACAACAGTCACCATGCGCACTTTCCTCCATGGGAGTAATGTCTCAAACAGTTTACGCTTTGATCGTTCCCTGGAAGACAAGTAGTAGATTCCGATGCACATCTGGGGCCATTCTGTAATGTGTGGACTATCAGAGTGTTGATGAAACACAGAAATTGCATCGGGATTGAATACAACAGACCCCATGCGCACTTTCCTCCATGGGAGTAATGTCTCAAATAGACTACGATTTGATCGTTCCCTTGAAGACCAGTAGTAGTTTCCGTTGCACATCTGGAGGCATACTGTAATCTGTGGACCTTCAAAGTGTTGACGAAACACAGAAATTGCCTCGGGATTGAATACAACAGTCACCATGCGCATTTTCCTTCTTGGGATTAATGTCTCATTCAGTTTACGCTTTGATGGTTTCCTGGAAGTCCAGTAGTAGTTTCCGATGCACATCTGGAGGCATTCTGTAATCAGTGGACTATCAGAGTGTTGTTGAAACACAGAAATTGCATCGGGATTGAATACAACAGTCACCATGCGCACTTTCCTCCATGGGAGTAATGTCTCAAACAGACTACGCTTTGAACGTTCCCTGGAAGACCAGTAGTAGTTTCCGATGCACATCGGGGGCATTCTGTGATCTGTGGACCTTCGAAGTGTTGATGAAACACAGAAATAGCATCGGGATTGAATACATCAGTCACCATGCGCACTTTCCTCCATGGGAGTAAGGTCTCAAACAGTCTACGCTTTGATCGTTCCCTGGAAGACAAGTAGTAGATTCCGATGCACATCTGGGGCCATTCTGTAATGTGTGGACTATCAGAGTGTTGATGAAACACAGAAATTGCATCGGGATTGAATACAACAGACCCCATGCGCACTTTCCTCCATGGGAGTAATGTCTCAAATAGACTACGATTTGATCGTTCCCTTGAAGACCAGTAGTAGTTTCCGTTGCACATCTGGAGGCATACTGTAATCTGTGGACCTTCAAAGTGTTGACGAAACACAGAAATTGCCTCGGGATTGAATACAACAGTCACCATGCGCATTTTCCTTCTTGGGATTAATGTCTCATTCAGTTTACGCTTTGATGGTTTCCTGGAAGTCCAGTAGTAGTTTCCGATGCACATCTGGAGGCATTCTGTAATCAGTGGACTATCAGAGTGTTGTTGAAACACAGAAATTGCATCGGGATTGAATACAACAGTCACCATTCGTACTTTCCTCCATGGGAGTAATGTCTCAAACAGTCTACGCTTTGATCGTTTCCTGGAAGACAAGTAGTAGTTTCTGATGCACATCTGGGGGCATTCTGTAATCTGTGGACTATCAGATTGTTGATGAAACACATAAATTGCATATGGATTGAATACAACAGTCAACATGCGCAGTTTCCTAAATAGGTGTAATGGTTCAAACAGTCTACGTTTTGATCGTTCCCTGCAAGACCAGTAGTAGCTTCCGATGCACATCTGGAAGCATTCTGTAATCTGTGGACCTTCAAAGTGTTAATGAAACACAGAAATTGCATCCCGAATGAATACAACAGTCACCATGCGCACTGTCCTCCATGGGAGTAATGTCTCAAATAGTATATGATTTGATCGTTCCCTGGAAGACCAGTAGTAGTTTCCGTTGCACATCGGGAGGCATTCTGTAATCTGTGGACCTTCAAAGTGTTGATGAAACACAGAAACTGCCTCGGGATTGAATACAACAGTCACCATGCGCACTTTCCTCCATGGGAGTAATGTCTTACACAGTCTACTCTTTGATCGTTCCCTAAAAGACCGGTAGTAGTTTCCGATGCACATCTGGATGCATTCTGTAATCTGTGGACTATCAGAGTGTTGTAGAAACACAGAAATTGCATCGGGATTGAATACAACAGTCACCATGTGCACTTTCCTCCATGGGAGTAATGTCTCAAACAGTCTACGCTTTGATCGTTCCCTGGAAGACCAGTAGTAGTTTCCGATGCACATCTGGAGGCATTCTGTAATCTGTGGACTATCAGAGTGTTGTTGAAACACAGAAATTGCATCGGGATTGAATACAACAGTCACCATGTGTACATTGCTCCATGGGAGTAATGTCTCAAACAGTCTTCGCTTTGAACGTTCCTTGGAAGACCAGTTGTAGTTTCCGCTGCACATCTGGAGGCATTCTGTAATCTTTGGACTATCACAGTGTTGTTGAAACACAGAAATTGCATCGGGATTGTATAAAACAGTCACCATGCGCAATTTCCTCCATGGGAGTAATGTCTCAAACACTCTATGCTATGATCTTTCCCTGGAAGACCAGTAGTAGTTTCCGATGCACATCTGGGGCCATTCTGTAATCTGTGGACTATCAGTGTGTTGTTGAAACACAGAAATTGCATCGGGATAGAACACAACAGTCACCATGCGCACTTTACTACGTGGGAGTAATGTCTCAAACAGTCTACGCTTTGATCGTTCCCTGGAAGTCCAGTAGTAGTTTCTGATGCACATCTGGGGGCATTCTGTAATCTGTGGACTATCAGAGTGTTGACGAACACATAAATTGCATATGGATTGAATACAACAGTCAACATGCGCACTTTCCTAAATAGGTGTAATGGTTCAAACAGTCTACGTTTTGATCGTTCCCTGCAAGACCAGTAGTAGTTTCCGATGCACATCTGGAAGCATTCTAAAATATGTGGACCTTCAAAGTGTTGATGAAACACGGAAATTGCTTCGGGATAGAATACAACTGTCACCATGCGCACTTTCCTCCATGGGAGTAATGTCTCATACAGTCTACTCTTTGATCGTTCCCTGTAAGACCAGTAGTAGTTTCCAATGCACATCTGGATGCATTCTGTATTCTGTGGACTATCAGAGTGTTGTTGAAACACATAAATTGCATCCGGATTCAATACAATGTGTACTTTCTTCCATGGGAGTAATGTCTCAAACAGTCTACGCTTTGAACGTTCCCTGGAAGACCAGTAGTAGTTTCCGATGCACATCTGGAGGCATTCTGTAATCTGTGGACTATCAGAGTGTTGATGAAACACAGAAATTCCATCGTGATTGAGTACAACAGTCACCATGCACACTTTCCTCCATGGGACTAATGTCTCAAACAGTTTACGCTTTGATCGTTCCCTGGAAGACCAGTAGTAGTTTCCGATGCACATCTGGTGGCATTCTGTAATCTGTGGCCTATCAGAGTGTTGTTGAATCACAGAAATTTCATCGGGATTGAATACAACAGTCACCATGCGCACTTTCCTCCATGGGAGTAATGTCTCAAACAGCCTACGATTTGATCGTTCCCTGGAAGACCAGTAGTAGTTTCCGTTGCACATCTGGAGGCATTCTGTAATATGTGGACCTTCAAAGTGTTGATGAAACACAGAAATTGCCTCGGGATTGAATACAACAGTCACCATGCGCACATTCCTCCATGGGAGTAATGTCTCAAACAGTCTACGCTTTGATCGTTCCATGGAAGACCAGTAGTAGTTTCCGATGCACATCTGGAGGCATTCTGTAATCTGTGGACTATCAGAGTGTTGATGAAACACAGAAATTCCATCGTGATTGAGTACAACAGTCACCATGCACACTTTCCTCCATGGGACTAATGTCTCAAACAGTTTACGCTTTGATCGTTCCCTGGAAGACCAGTAGTAGTTTCCGATGCACATCTGGTGGCATTCTGTAATCTGTGGCCTATAGGAGTGTTGTTGAATCACAGAAATTTCATCGGGATTGAATACAACAGTCACCATGCGCACTTTCCTCCATGGGAGTAATGTCTCAAACAGCCTACGATTTGATCGTTCCCTGGAAGACCAGTAGTAGTTTCCGTTGCACATCTGGAGGCATTCTGTAATATGTGGACCTTCAAAGTGTTGATGAAACACAGAAATTGCCTCGGGATTGAATACAACAGTCACCATGCGCACTTTCCTCCATGGGAGTAATGTCTCAAACAGCCTACGATTTGATCGTTCCCTGGAAGACCAGTAGTAGTTTCCGATGCACATCTGGAAGCATTCTGTAATCTGTGGACCTTCAAAGTGTTAATGAAACACAGAAATTGCATCCCGAATGAATACAACAGTCACCATGCGCACTGTCCTCCATGGGAGTAATGTCTCAAATAGTATATGATTTGATCGTTCCCTGGAAGACCAGTAGTAGTTTCCGTTGCACATCGGGAGGCATTCTGTAATCTGTGGACCTTCAAAGTGTTGATGAAACACAGAAACTGCCTCGGGATTGAATACAACAGTCACCATGCGCACTTTCCTCCATGGGAGTAATGTCTTACACAGTCTACTCTTTGATCGTTCCCTAAAAGACCGGTAGTAGTTTCCGATGCACATCTGGATGCATTCTGTAATCTGTGGACTATCAGAGTGTTGTAGAAACACAGAAATTGCATCGGGATTGAATACAACAGTCACCATGTGCACTTTCCTCCATGGGAGTAATGTCTCAAACAGTCTACTCTTTGATAGTTCCCTAAAAGACCAGTAGTAGTGTCCGATGCACATCTGGATGCATTCTGTTATCTGTGGACTATCAGAGTGTTGTAGAAACAAAGAAATTGCATCGGGATTGAAAATAACAGGCACCATGTGCACTTTCCTCCATGGGAGTAATGTCTCAAACAGTTTACGCTTTGATCGTTCCCTGGAAGACCAGTAGTAGTTTCCGATGCACATCTGGGGTCATTCTGTAATCTGTGGACTATCAGAGTGTATATGAAACACATAAATTGCATCGGGATTGAATACAACAGTCAACATGCGCACATTCTTCCATGGGAGTAATGTCTCAAATAGTATATGATTTGATCGTTCCCTGGAAGACCAGTAGTAGTTTCCGTTGCACATCGGGAGGCATTCTGTAATCTGTGGACCTTCAAAGTGTTGATGAAACACAGAAATTGCCTCGGGATTGAATACAACAGTCACCATGCGCACATTCCTCCATGGGAGTAATGTCTCAAACAGTCTACGCTTTGATCGTTCCATGGAAGACCAGTAGTAGTTTCCGATGCACATCTGGAGGCATTCTGTATTCTGTGGACTATCTGAGTGTTGTTGAAACATATAAATTGCATCCGGATTCAATACAACAGTCACCATGCGCACTTTCCTCCATGGGCGTAATGTCTGAAACAGTCTACGATTTGATCGTTCCCTGGAAGACCAGTATTAGTTTCCGTTGCACATCTGGAGGCATTCTGTAATCTGTGGAACTTCAAGGTGTTGATGAAACACAGAAATTGCTTTGGGATTGAATTCAACAGTCACCATGCACACTTTCCTCCATGGGAGTAATCTCTCAAACAGTTTACGCTCTGATCGTTCCCTGGAAGACCAGTAGTAGTTTCCGATGCACATCTGGAGGCATTCTGTAATCTCTGGACTATCAGAGTGTTGTTGAATCACAGAAATTTATAATCGGGATTGAATACAACAGTCACCATGCGCACTTTCTTCCATGGGAGTAATGTCTCAAATAGTATATGATTTGATCGTTCCCTGGAAGACCAGTAGTAGTTTCCGTTGCACATCGGGAGGCCTTCTGTAATCTGTGGACCTTCAAAGTGTTGATGAAACACAGAAATTGCCTCGGGATTGAATACAACAGGCACCATGCGCACATTCCTCCATGGGAGTAATGTCTCAAACAGTCTACGCTTTAATCGTTCCATGGAAGACCAGTAGTAGTTTTCGATGCACATCTGGAGGCATTCTGTAATCTGTGGACTATCAGAGTGTTGTTGAAACACAGATATTGCATCGTGATTGAATACAACAGTCACCATGTGTACTTTGCTCCATGGGAGTAATGTCTCAAACAGTCTACGCTTTCATCGTTCGTGTAGGACCAGTAGAAGTTTCCGATGCACATCTGGAGGCATTCTGTAATCTGTGGACTATCGGAGTGTTGTTGAAACACAGAAATTGCATCGGGATTGTATACAACAGTCACCATGCGCAATTTCCTCCATGGGAGTAATGTCTCAAACAATCTACGCTATGATCTTTCCCTGGAAGACCAGTAGTAGTTTCCGATGCACATCTGGAGCCATTCTGTAATCTGTGGACTATCAGTGTGTTGTTGAAACACAGAAATTGCATCGGGATTAAATACAACAGTCACCATGCGCACTTTCCTCCGTGGGAGTAATGTCTCAAACAGTCTACGGTTTGATCGTTTCCTGGAAGACCAGTAGTAGTTTCCGATGGACATCTGGAGGCATTCTGTTATCTGTGGACTATCAGAGTGTTGTAGAAACACATAAATTGCATATGGATTGAATACAACAGTCAACATGCGCACTTTCCTAAATAGGTGTAATGGTTCAAACAGTCTACGTTTTGATCGTTCCCTGCAAGACCAGTAGTAGTTTCCGATGCACATCTGGAGGCATTCTAAAATATGTGGACCTTCAAAGTGTTGATGAAACACGGAAATTGCCTTGGGATTGAATACAACAGTCACCATGCGCACTTTCCTCCATGGGAGTAATGTCTCAGACAGTCTACGCTTCGATCGTTCCCTGGAAGACCAGTAGTAGTTTCCGATGCACATCTGGGGGCATTCTGTAATGTGTGGACTATCAGAGTGTTGATGAAACACAGAAATTGCATCGGGATTGAATACAACATTCACCATGAGCACTTTCCTCCATGGGAGTAATGTCTCTAACAGTCTACGCTTTTATCGTTCCCTGCAAGACCAGTAGTAGTTTCCGATGCACATCTGGAGGCATTCTGTAATAGTCTAGTCTTTGATCGTTTCCTGGAAGACCAGTAGTAGTTTCCGATGCACATCTGGAGGCATTCAGTAATCTGTGGACCTTCAAAGTGTTGATGAAACACAGAAATTGCATCGGGATTGAATACAACAGTCACCATGCGCACTTTCCTCCATGGGAGTAATGTCTCAAACAGTTTACGCTTTGATCGTTCCCTGGAAGACAAGTAGTAGATTCCGATGCACATCTGGGGCCATTCTGTAATGTGTGGACTATCAGAGTGTTGATGAAACACAGAAATTGCATCGGGATTGAATACAACAGACCCCATGCGCACTTTCCTCCATGGGAGTAATGTCTCAAATAGACTACGATTTGATCGTTCCCTTGAAGACCAGTAGTAGTTTCCGTTGCACATCTGGAGGCATACTGTAATCTGTGGACCTTCAAAGTGTTGACGAAACACAGAAATTGCCTCGGGATTGAATACAACAGTCACCATGCGCATTTTCCTTCTTGGGATTAATGTCTCATTCAGTTTACGCTTTGATGGTTTCCTGGAAGTCCAGTAGTAGTTTCCGATGCACATCTGGAGGCATTCTGTAATCAGTGGACTATCAGAGTGTTGTTGAAACACAGAAATTGCATCGGGATTGAATACAACAGTCACCATGCGCACTTTCCTCCATGGGAGTAATGTCTCAAACAGTCTACGCTTTGAACGTTCCCTGGAAGACCAGTAGTAGTTTCCGATGCACATCGGGGGCATTCTGTGATCTGTGGACCTTCGAAGTGTTGATGAAACACAGAAATAGCATCGGGATTGAATACATCAGTCACCATGCGCACTTTCCTCCATGGGAGTAAGGTCTCAAACAGTCTACGCTTTGATCGTTCCCTGGAAGACAAGTAGTAGATTCCGATGCACATCTGGGGCCATTCTGTAATGTGTGGACTATCAGAGTGTTGATGAAACACAGAAATTGCATCGGGATTGAATACAACAGACCCCATGCGCACTTTCCTCCATGGGAGTAATGTCTCAAATAGACTACGATTTGATCGTTCCCTTGAAGACCAGTAGTAGTTTCCGTTGCACATCTGGAGGCATACTGTAATCTGTGGACCTTCAAAGTGTTGACGAAACACAGAAATTGCCTCGGGATTGAATACAACAGTCACCATGCGCATTTTCCTTCTTGGGATTAATGTCTCATTCAGTTTACGCTTTGATGGTTTCCTGGAAGTCCAGTAGTAGTTTCCGATGCACATCTGGAGGCATTCTGTAATCAGTGGACCATCAGAGTGTTGTTGAAACACAGAAATTGCATCGGGATTGAATACAACAGTCACCATTCGTACTTTCCTCCATGGGAGTAATGTCTCAAACAGTCTACGCTTTGATCGTTTCCTGGAGGACCAGTAGTAGTTTCCGATGCACATCTGGAGGCATTCTGTAATCTGTGGACCTTCAAAGTGTTGATGAAACACAGAAATTGCATCGGGATTGAATACAACAGTCACCATGCGCACTTTCCTCCATAGGAGTAATGTCTCAAACAGTTTACGCTTTGATCGTTCCCTGGAAGACCAGTAGTAGTTTCCGATGCATATCTGGAGGCATTCTGCAATCTGTGGACTATCAGAGTGTTGATGAAACACAGAAATTTCATCGGGATTGAATACAACAGTCACCATGCGCACTTTCCTCCATGGGCGTAATGTCTGAAACAGTCTACGATTTGATCGTTCCCTTGAAGACCAGTATTAGTTTCCGTTGCACATCTGGAGGCATTCTGTAATCTGCGGACCTTCAAAGTATTGATGAAACACAGAAATTGTTATGGGATTGAATACAACGGTCACCATGCGCACTTTCCTCCTTGGGAGTAATGTCTCAAACAGGCTACTTTTTGATCGTTCCCTGGAAGACCAGTAGTAGTTTCCGATGCACATCTGGATGCATTCTGTTATCTGTGGACTATCAGAGTGTTGTAGAAACACAGAAATTGCATCGTGATTGAATACACCAGTCACCATGCGCACTTTCCTCCATTGGAGAAATGTCTCAAACAGTCTACGCATTGATCGTTCCCTGGAAGACCAGTAGTAGTTTCCGATGCACATCTGGAGGCATTCTGTAATCTGTGGACTATCAGTGTGTTGTTGAAACACAGAAATTGCGTCGGGATTGAATAGAACAGTCACCATGCGCACTTACCTCCGTGGGAGTAATGTCTCAAACAGTCTACGCTTTGATCGTTTCCTGGAAGACAAGTAGTAGTTTCTGATGCACATCTGGGGGCATTCTGTAATCTGTGGACTATCAGATTGTTGATGAAACACATAAATTGCATATGGATTGAATACAACAGTCAACATGCGCAGTTTCCTAAATAGGTGTAATGGTTCAAACAGCCTACGTTTTGATCGTTCCCTGCAAGACCAGTAGTAGTTTCCGATGCACATCTGGAAGCATTCTGTAATCTGTGGACCTTCAAAGTGTTAATGAAACACAGAAATTGCATCCCGAATGAATACAACAGTCACCATGCGCACTGTCCTCCATGGGAGTAATGTCTCAAATAGTATATGATTTGATCGTTCCCTGGAAGACCAGTAGTAGTTTCCGTTGCACATCGGGAGGCATTCTGTAATCTGTGGACCTTCAAAGTGTTGATGAAACACAGAAACTGCCTCGGGATTAAATACAACAGTCACCATGCGCACTTTCCTCCATGGGAGTAATGTCTTACACAGTCTACTCTTTGATCGTTCCCTAAAAGACCGGTAGTAGTTTCCGATGCACATCTGGATGCATTCTGTAATCTGTGGACTATCAGAGTGTTGTAGAAACACAGAAATTGCATCGGGATTGAATACAACAGTCACCATGTGCACTTTCCTCCATGGGAGTAATGTCTCAAACAGTCTACGCTTTGATCGTTCCCTGGAAGACCAGTAGTAGTTTCCGATGCACATCTGGAGGCATTCTGTAATCTGTGGACTATCAGAGTGTTGTTGAAACACAGAAATTGCATCGGGATTGAATACAACAGTCACCATGTGTACATTGCTCCATGGGAGTAATGTCTCAAACAGTCTTCGCTTTGAACGTTCCTTGGAAGACCAGTTGTAGTTTCCGCTGCACATCTGGAGGCATTCTGTAATCTTTGGACTATCACAGTGTTGTTGAAACACAGAAATTGCATCGGGATTGTATAAAACAGTCACCATGCGCAATTTCCTCCATGGGAGTAATGTCTCAAACACTCTATGCTATGATCTTTCCCTGGAAGACCAGTAGTAGTTTCCGATGCACATCTGGGGCCATTCTGTAATCTGTGGACTATCAGTGTGTTGTTGAAACACAGAAATTGCATCGGGATTGAACACAACAGTCACCATGCGCACTTTACTACGTGGGAGTAATGTCTCAAACAGTCTACGCTTTGATCGTTCCCTGGAAGTCCAGTAGTAGTTTCTGATGCACATCTGGGGGCATTCTGTAATCTGTGGACTATCAGAGTGTTGATGAAACACATAAATTGCATATGGATTGAATACAACAGTCAACATGCGCACTTTCCTAAATAGGTGTAATGGTTCAAACAGTCTACGTTTTGATCGTTCCCTGCAAGACCAGTAGTAGTTTCCGATGCACATCTGGAAGCATTCTAAAATATGTGGACCTTCAAAGTGTTGATGAAACACGGAAATTGCTTCGGGATAGAATACAACTGTCACCATGCGCACTTTCTTCCATGGGAGTAATGTCTCATACAGTCTACTCTTTGATCGTTCCCTGTAAGACCAGTAGTAGTTTCCAATGCACATCTGGATGCATTCTGTATTCTGTGGACTATCAGAGTGTTGTTGAAACACATAAATTGCATCCGGATTCAATACAATGTGTACTTTCTTCCATGGGAGTAATGTCTCAAACAGTCTACGCTTTGAACGTTCCCTGGAAGACCAGTAGTAGTTTCCGATGCACATCTGGAGGCATTCTGTAATCTGTGGACTATCAGAGTGTTGATGAAACACAGAAATTCCATCGTGATTGAGTACAACAGTCACCATGCACACTTTCCTCCATGGGACTAATGTCTCAAACAGTTTACGCTTTGATCGTTCCCTGGAAGACCAGTAGTAGTTTCCGATGCACATCTGGTGGCATTCTGTAATCTGTGGCCTATCAGAGTGTTGTTGAATCACAGAAATTTCATCGGGATTGAATACAACAGTCACCATGCGCACTTTCCTCCATGGGAGTAATGTCTCAAACAGCCTACGATTTGATCGTTCCCTGGAAGACCAGTAGTAGTTTCCGTTGCACATCTGGAGGCATTCTGTAATATGTGGACCTTCAAAGTGTTGATGAAACACAGAAATTGCCTCGGGATTGAATACAACAGTCACCATGCGCACATTCCTCCATGGGAGTAATGTCTCAAACAGTCTACGCTTTGATCGTTCCATGGAAGACCAGTAGTAGTTTCCGATGCACATCTGGAGGCATTCTGTAATCTGTGGACTATCAGAGTGTTGATGAAACACAGAAATTCCATCGTGATTGAGTACAACAGTCACCATGCACACTTTCCTCCATGGGACTAATGTCTCAAACAGTTTACGCTTTGATCGTTCCCTGGAAGACCAGTAGTAGTTTCCGATGCACATCTGGTGGCATTCTGTAATCTGTGGCCTATCAGAGTGTTGTTGAATCACAGAAATTTCATCGGGATTGAATACAACAGTCACCATGCGCACTTTCCTCCATGGGAGTAATGTCTCAAACAGCCTACGATTTGATCGTTCCCTGGAAGACCAGTAGTAGTTTCCGTTGCACATCTGGAGGCATTCTGTAATATGTGGACCTTCAAAGTGTTGATGAAACACAGAAATTGCCTCGGGATTGAATACAACAGTCACCATGCGCACTTTCCTCCATGGGAGTAATGTCTCAAACAGCCTACGATTTGATCGTTCCCTGGAGGACCAGTAGTAGTTTCCGATGCACATCTGGAAGCATTCTGTAATCTGTGGACCTTCAAAGTGTTAATGAAACACAGAAATTGCATCCCGAATGAATACAACAGTCACCATGCGCACTGTCCTCCATGGGAGTAATGTCTCAAATAGTATATGATTTGATCGTTCCCTGGAAGACCAGTAGTAGTTTCCGTTGCACATCGGGAGGCATTCTGTAATCTGTGGACCTTCAAAGTGTTGATGAAACACAGAAACTGCCTCGGGATTGAATACAACAGTCACCATGCGCTCTTACCTCCATGGGAGTAATGTCTTACACAGTCTACTCTTTGATCGTTCCCTAAAAGACCGGTAGTAGTTTCCGATGCACATCTGGATGCATTCTGTAATCTGTGGACTATCAGAGTGTTGTAGAAACACAGAAATTGCATCGGGATTGAATACAACAGTCACCATGTGCACTTTCCTCCATGGGAGTAATGTCTCAAACAGTCTACTCTTTGATAGTTCCCTAAAAGGCCAGTAGTAGTGTCCGATGCACATCTGGATGCATTCTGTTATCTGTGGACTATCAGAGTGTTGTAGAAACAAAGAAATTGCATCGGGATTGAAAATAACAGTCACCATGTGCACTTTCCTCCATGGGAGTAATGTCTCAAACAGTTTACGCTTTGATCGTTCCCTGGAAGACCAGTAGTAGTTTCCGATGCACATCTGGGGTCATTCTGTAATCTGTGGACTATCAGAGTGTATATGAAACGCATAAATTGCATCGGGATTGAATACAACAGTCAACATGCGCACATTCTTCCATGGGAGTAATGTCTCAAATAGTATATGATTTGATCGTTCCCTGGAAGACCAGTAGTAGTTTCCGTTGCACATCGGGAGGCATTCTGTAATCTGTGGACCTTCAAAGTGTTTATGAAACACAGAAATTGCCTCGGGATTGAATACAACAGTCACCATGCGCACATTCCTCCATGGGAGTAATGTCTCAAACAGTCTACGCTTTGATCGTTCCATGGAAGACCAGTAGTAGTTTCCGATGCACATCTGGAGGCATTCTGTATTCTGTGGACTATCTGAGTGTTGTTGAAACACATAAATTGCATCCGGATTCAATACAACACTCACCATGCGCACTTTCCTCCATGGGCGTAATGTCTGAAACAGTCTACGATTTGATCGTTCCCTGGAAGACCAGTATTAGTTTCCGTTGCACATCTGGAGGCATTCTGTAATCTGTGGAACTTCAAGGTGTTGATGAAACACAGAAATTGCTTTGGGATTGAATTCAACAGTCACCATGCACACTTTCCTCCATGGGAGTAATCTCTCAAACAGTTTACGCTCTGATCGTTCCCTGGAAGACCAGTAGTAGTTTCCGATGCACATCTGGAGGCATTCTGTAATCTCTGGACTATCAGAGTGTTGTTGAATCACAGAAATTTTTAATCGGGATTGAATACAACAGTCACCATGCGCACTTTCTTCCATGGGAGTAATGTCTCAAATAGTATATGATTTGATCGTTCCCTGGAAGACCAGTAGTAGTTTCCGTTGCACATCGGGAGGCCTTCTGTAATCTGTGGACCTTCAAAGTGTTGATGAAACACAGAAATTGCCTCGGGATTGAATACAACAGTCACCATGCGCACATTCCTCCATGGGAGTAATGTCTCAAACAGTCTACGCTTTGATCGTTCCATGGAAGACCAGTAGTAGTTTTCGATGCACATCTGGAGGCATTCTGTAATCTGTGGACTATCAGAGTGTTGTTGAAACACAGATATTGCATCGTGATTGAATACAACAGTCACCATGTGTACTTTGCTCCATGGGAGTAATGTCTCAAACAGTCTACGCTTTCATCGTTCGTGTAGGACCAGTAGAAGTTTCCGATGCACATCTGGAGGCATTCTGTAATCTGTGGACTATCGGAGTGTTGTTGAAACACAGAAATTGCATCGGGATTGTATACAACAGTCACCATGCGCAATTTCCTCCATGGGAGTAATGTCTCAAACAATCTACGCTATGATCTTTCCCTGGAAGACCAGTAGTAGTTTCCGATGCACATCTGGAGCCATTCTGTAATCTGTGGACTATCAGTGTGTTGTTGAAACACAGAAATTGCATCGGGATTGAATACAACAGTCACCATGCGCACTTTCCTCCGTGGGAGTAATGTCTCAAACAGTCTACGGTTTGATCGTTTCCTGGAAGACCAGTAGTAGTTTCCGATGGACATCTGGAGGCATTCTGTTATCTGTGGACTATCAGAGTGTTGTAGAAACACATAAATTGCATATGGATTGAATACAACAGTCAACATGCGCACTTTCCTAAATAGGTGTAATGGTTCAAACAGTCTACGTTTTGATCGTTCCCTGCAAGACCAGTAGTAGTTTCCGATGCACATCTGGAGGCATTCTAAAATATGTGGACCTTCAAAGTGTTGATGAAACACGGAAATTGCCTTGGGATTGAATACAACAGTCACCATGCGCACTTTCCTCCATGGGAGTAATGTCTCAGACAGTCTACGCTTCGATCGTTCCCTGGAAGACCAGTAGTAGTTTCCGATGCACATCTGGGGGCATTCTGTAATGTGTGGACTATCAGAGTGTTGATGAAACACAGAAATTGCATCGGGATTGAATACAACATTCACCATGAGCACTTTCCTCCATGGGAGTAATGTCTCTAACAGTCTACGCTTTTATCGTTCCCTGCAAGACCAGTAGTAGTTTCCGATGCACATCTGGAGGCATTCTGTAATCTGTGGACCTTCATAGTGTTGATGAAACACAGAAATTGCATCGGAATTGAATACAACAGTCACCATGCGCACTTTCCTCCATGGGAGTAATGTCTCAAACAGTCTACGCATTGATCGTTCCCTGGAATACAAGTAGTAGTTTCCGATGCACATCTGGTGTCATTCCGTAATCTGTGGACTATCAGAGTGTTAATGAAACACAAAATTGCATCGGGATAGAATAAAACAGTCACCATGCGCACTTTCCTCCATGGGAGTAATGTCTCAAACAGTCTACGCTTTGATCGATTCCTGTAGGACCAGTAGTAGTTTCCGATGCACATCTGGGGGCATTCTGTAATCTGTGGACTATCAGAGTGTTGATGAAACACAGAAAATGCATCGGGATTGAATACAACAGTCAACATGCGCACTTTCCTCCATGGGTGTAATGGTTCAAACATTCTACGTTTTGAATGTTCCCTGCAAGGACAGTAGTAGTTTCCGATGCACATCTGGGGCCATTCTGTAATGTGTGGACTGTCAGAGTGTTGATGAAACACAGATATTGCATCGGGATTGAATACAACACTCAACATGCGCACATTCCTCCATGGGTGTAATGGTTCAAACAGTCTACGTTTTGGCCGTTCCCTGCAAGACCAGTAGTAGTTAGCGAAACACATCTGAAGGCATTCTGTAACCTGTGGACCTTCAAAGTGTTGATGAAACACAGAAATTGCATCGGGATTGACTACAACAGTCACCATGCGGACTTTCCTCCATCGGAATATTGTCTCAAACAGTCTACGCTTTGATAGTGCCATGGAAGACCAATAGTAGTTTCCGATGCCCATCTGGAGGCATTCTGTAAACTGTAAACTATCAGAGTGTTGTTCAAACACAGAAACTGCATCGGGATTGAATACAACAGTCACCATGCGCACTTTCCTCCATGGGAGTAATGTCTCAACCAGTCTAGTCTTTGATCGTTTCCTGGAAGACCAGTAGTAGTTTCCGATGCACATCTGGAGGCATTCAGTAATCTGTGGACCTTCAAAGTGTTGATGAAACACAGAAATTGCATCGGGATTGAATACAACAGTCACCATGCGCACTTTCCTCCATGGGAGTAATGTCTCAAACAGTTTACGCTTTGATCGTTCCCTGGAAGACAAGTAGTAGATTCCGATGCACATCTGGGGCCATTCTGTAATGTGTGGACTATCAGAGTGTTGATGAAACACAGAAATTGCATCGGGATTGAATACAACAGACCCCATGCGCACTTTCCTCCATGGGAGTAATGTCTCAAATAGACTACGACTTGATCGTTCCCTTGAAGACCAGTAGTAGTTTCCGTTGCACATCTGGAGGCATACTGTAATCTGTGGACCTTCAAAGTGTTGACGAAACACAGAAATTGCCTCGGGATTGAATACAACAGTCACCATGCGCATTTTCCTTCTTGGGATTAATGTCTCATTCAGTTTACGCTTTGATGGTTTCCTGGAAGTCCAGTAGTAGTTTCCGATGCACATCTGGAGGCATTCTGTAATCAGTGGACTATCAGAGTGTTGTTGAAACACAGAAATTGCATCGGGATTGAATACAACAGTCACCATTCGTACTTTCCTCCATGGGAGTAATGTCTCAAACAGTCTACGCTTTGATCGTTTCCTGGAGGACCAGTAGTAGTTTCCGATGCACATCTGGAGGCATTCTGTAATCTGTGGACCTTCAAAGTGTTGATGAAACACAGAAATTGCATCGGGATTGAATACAACAGTCACCATGCGCACTTTCCTCCATAGGAGTAATGTCTCAAACAGTTTACGCTTTGATCGTTCCCTGGAAGACCAGTAGTAGTTTCCGATGCATATCTGGAGGCATTCTGCAATCTGTGGACTATCAGAGTGTTGATGAAACACAGAAATTTCATCGGGATTGAATACAACAGTCACCATGCGCACTTTCCTCCATGGGCGTAATGTCTGAAACAGTCTACGATTTGATCGTTCCCTTGAAGACCAGTATTAGTTTCCGTTGCACATCTGGAGGCATTCTGTAATCTGCGGACCTTCAAAGTATTGATGAAACACAGAAATTGTTATGGGATTGAATACAACGGTCACCATGCGCACTTTCCTCCTTGGGAGTAATGTCTCAAACAGGCTACTTTTTGATCGTTCCCTGGAAGACCAGTAGTAGTTTCCGATGCACATCTGGATGCATTCTGTTATCTGTGGACTATCAGAGTGTTGTAGAAACACAGAAATTGCATCGTGATTGAATACACCAGTCACCATGCGCACTTTCCTCCATTGGAGAAATGTCTCAAACAGTCTACGCATTGATCGTTCCCTGGAAGACCAGTAGTAGTTTCCGATGCACATCTGGAGGCATTCTGTAATCTGTGGACTATCAGTGTGTTGTTGAAACACAGAAATTGCG
This sequence comes from Schistocerca gregaria, assembly GCF_023897955.1. Lineage (NCBI taxonomy): Eukaryota > Metazoa > Arthropoda > Insecta > Orthoptera > Acrididae > Schistocerca > Schistocerca gregaria. The sequence goes on along the minus strand of NC_064924.1, from coordinate 24,012,800 downwards.
TCGGGATTGAATAGAACAGTCACCATGCGCACTTACCTCCGTGGGAGTAATGTCTCAAACAGTCTACGCTTTGATCGTTTCCTGGAAGACAAGTAGTAGTTTCTGATGCACATCTGGGGGCATTCTGTAATCTGTGGACTATCAGATTGTTGATGAAACACATAAATTGCATATGGATTGAATACAACAGTCAACATGCGCAGTTTCCTAAATAGGTGTAATGGTTCAAACAGTCTACGTTTTGATCGTTCCCTGCAAGACCAGTAGTAGTTTCCGATGCACATCTGGAAGCATTCTGTAATCTGTGGACCTTCAAAGTGTTAATGAAACACAGAAATTGCATCCCGAATGAATACAACAGTCACCATGCGCACTGTCCTCCATGGGAGTAATGTCTCAAATAGTATATGATTTGATCGTTCCCTGGAAGACCAGTAGTAGTTTCCGTTGCACATCGGGAGGCATTCTGTAATCTGTGGACCTTCAAAGTGTTGATGAAACACAGAAACTGCCTCGGGATTGAATACAACAGTCACCATGCGCACTTTCCTCCATGGGAGTAATGTCTTACACAGTCTACTCTTTGATCGTTCCCTAAAAGACCGGTAGTAGTTTCCGATGCACATCTGGATGCATTCTGTAATCTGTGGACTATCAGAGTGTTGTAGAAACACAGAAATTGCATCGGGATTGAATACAACAGTCACCATGTGCACTTTCCTCCATGGGAGTAATGTCTCAAACAGTCTACGCTTTGATCGTTCCCTGGAAGACCAGTAGTAGTTTCCGATGCACATCTGGAGGCATTCTGTAATCTGTGGACTATCAGAGTGTTGTTGAAACACAGAAATTGCATCGGGATTGAATACAACAGTCCCCATGTGTACATTGCTCCATGGGAGTAATGTCTCAAACAGTCTTCGCTTTGAACGTTCCTTGGAAGACCAGTTGTAGTTTCCGCTGCACATCTGGAAGCATTCTGTAATCTTTGGACTATCACAGTGTTGTTGAAACACAGAAATTGCATCGGGATTGTATAAAACAGTCACCATGCGCAATTTCCTCCATGGGAGTAATGTCTCAAACACTCTATGCTATGATCTTTCCCTGGAAGACCAGTAGTAGTTTCCGATGCACATCTGGGGCCATTCTGTAATCTGTGGACTATCAGTGTGTTGTTGAAACACAGAAATTGCATCGGGATTGAACACAACAGTCACCATGCGCACTTTACTACCTGGGAGTAATGTCTCAAACAGTCTACGCTTTGATCGTTCCCTGGAAGTCCAGTAGTAGTTTCTGATGCACATCTGGGGGCATTCTGTAATCTGTGGACTATCAGAGTGTTGATGAAACACATAAATTGCATATGGATTGAATACAACAGTCAACATGCGCACTTTCCTAAATAGGTGTAATGGTTCAAACAGTCTACGTTTTGATCGTTCCCTGCAAGACCAGTAGTAGTTTCCGATGCACATCTGGAAGCATTCTAAAATATGTGGACCTTCAAAGTGTTGATGAAACACGGAAATTGCTTCGGGATAGAATACAAATGTCACCATGCGCACTTTCCTCCATGGGAGTAATGTCTCATACAGTCTACTCTTTGATCGTTCCCTGTAAGACCAGTAGTAGTTTCCAATGCACATCTGGATGCATTCTGTATTCTGTGGACTATCAGAGTGTTGTTGAAACACATAAATTGCATCCGGATTCAATACAATGTGTACTTTCTTCCATGGGAGTAATGTCTCAAACAGTCTACGCTTTGAACTTTCCCTGGAAGACCAGTAGTAGTTTCCGATGCACATCTGGAGGCATTCTGTAATCTGTGAACTATCAGAGTGTTGATGAAACACAGAAATTCCATCGTGATTGAGTACAACAGTCACCATGCACACTTTCCTCCATGGGACTAATGTCTCAAACAGTTTACGCTTTGATCGTTCCCTGGATGACCAGTAGTAGTTTCCGATGCACATCTGGTGGCATTCTGTAATCTGTGGCCTATCAGAGTGTTGTTGAATCACAGAAATTTCATCGGGATTGAATACAACAGTCACCATGCGCACTTTCCTCCATGGGAGTAATGTCTCAAACAGTCTACGATTTGATCGTTCCCTGGAAGACCAGTAGTAGTTTCCGTTGCACATCTGGAGGCATTCTGTAATATGTGGACCTTCAAAGTGTTGATGAAACACAGAAATTGATTCGGGATTGAATACTACAGTCACCATGCGCACTTTCCTCCATGGGAGTAATGTCTCAAACAGTCTACTCTTTGATAGTTCCCTAAAAGACCAGTAGTAGTGTCCGATGCACATCTGGATGCATTCTGTTATCTGTGGACTATCAGAGTGTTGTAGAAACAAAGAAATTGCATCGGGATTGAAAATAACAGTCACCATGTGCACTTTCCTCCATGGGAGTAATGTCTCAAACAGTTTACGCTTTGATCGTTCCCTGGAAGACCAGTAGTAGTTTCCGATGCACATCTGGGGTCATTCTGTAATCTGTGGACTATCAGAGTGTATATGAAACACATAAATTGCATCGGGATTGAATACAACAGTCAACATGCGCACATTCTTCCATGGGAGTAATGTCTCAAATAGTATATGATTTGATCGTTCCCTGGAAGACCAGTAGTAGTTTCCGTTGCACATCGGGAGGCATTCTGTAATCTGTGGACCTTCAAAGTGTTGATGAAACACAGAAATTGCCTCGGGATTGAATACAACAGTCACCATGCGCACATTCCTCCATGGGAGTAATGTCTCAAACAGTCTACGCTTTGATCGTTCCATGGAAGACCAGTAGTAGTTTCCGATGCACATCTGGAGGCATTCTGTATTCTGTGGACTATCTGAGTGTTGTTGAAACACATAAATTGCATCCGGATTCAATACAACAGTCACCATGCGCACTTTCCTCCATGGGCGTAATGTCTGAAACAGTCTACGATTTGATCGTTCCCTGGAAGACCAGTATTAGTTTCCGTTGCACATCTGGAGGCATTCTGTAATCTGTGGAACTTCAAGGTGTTGATGAAACACAGAAATTGCTTTGGGATTGAATTCAACAGTCACCATGCACACTTTCCTCCATGGGAGTAATCTCTCAAACAGTTTACGCTCTGATCGTTCCCTGGAAGACCAGTAGTAGTTTCCGATGCACATCTGGAGGCATTCTGTAATCTGTGGACTATCAGAGTGTTGTTGAATCACAGAAATTTTTAATCGGGATTGAATACAACAGTCACCATGCGCACTTTCTTCCATGGGAGTAATGTCTCAAATAGTATATGATTTGATCGTTCCCTGGAAGACCAGTAGTAGTTTCCGTTGCACATCGGGAGGCCTTCTGTAATCTGTGGACCTTCAAAGTGTTGATGAAACACGGAAATTGCCTTGGGATTGAATACAACAGTCACCATGCGCACTTTCCTCCATGGGAGTAATGTCTCATACAGTCTACTTTTCGATCGTTCCCTGTAAGACCAGTAGTAGTTTCCAATGCACATCTGGATGCATTCTGTATTCTGTGGACTATCAGAGTGTTGTTGAAACACATAAATTGCATCCGGATTCAATACAACAGTCACCATGTGTACTTTATTCCATGGGAGTAATGTCTCAAACAGTCTACGCTTTGAACGTTCCCTGGAAGACCAGTAGTAGTTTCCGATGCACATCTGGAGGCATTCTGCAATCTGCGGACTATCAGAGTGTTGAAACACAGAAATTCCATCGGGATTGAGTACAACAGTCACCATGCACACTTTCCTCCATGGGACTAATGTCTCAAACAGTTTACGCTTTGATCGTTCCCTGGAAGACCAGTACTAGTTTCCGATGCACATCTGGAGGCATTCTGTAATCTGTGGTCTATCAGAGTGTTGTTGAAACACAGAAATTGCATCGGGATAGAATACAACAGTCACCATGCGCACTTTCCTCCATGGGAGTAATGTCTCAACCAGTCTAGTCTTTGAACGTTTCCTGGAAGACCAGTAGTAGTTTCCGATGTACATCTGGAGGCATTCTGTAATCTGTGGACCTTCAAAGTGTTGATGAAACACAGAAATTGCATCGGGATTGAATACAACAGTCACCATGCGCACTTTCCTCCATGGGAGTAATGTCTCAAACAGCCTACGCTTTGATAGTTCCTGTAGGACCAGTAGTAGTTTCCGATGCACATCTGGGGGCATTCTGTAATGTGTGGACTATCAGAGTGTTGATGAAACACAGAAATTGCTTTGGGATTGAATACAACAGTCACCATGCGCACTTTCCTCCATGGGAGTAATGTCTCAAACAGCCTACGCTTTGATAGTTCCTGTAGGACCAGTAGTAGTTTCCGATGCACATCTGGGGGCATTCTGTAATGTGTGGACTATCAGAGTGTTGCTGAAACACAGAAATTGCATCGGGATTGAATATAACAGTCATCATGCGCACTTTCCTCCATGGGAGTAATGTCTCAACCAGTCTAGTCTTTGATCGTTTCCTGGAAGACCAGTAGTAGCTTCCGATGCACATCTGGAGGCATTCTGTAATCTGTGGACCTTCAAAGTGTTGATGAAACACAGAAATTGCATCGGGATTGAATACAACAGTCACCATGCGCACTTTCCTCCATGGGAGTAATGTCTCAAACAGTCTACGCTTTGATCGTTCCCTGGAAGACAAGTAGTTGATTCCGATGCACATCTGGGGCCATTCTGTAATGTGTGGACTATCAGAGTGTTGATGAAACACAGAAATTGCATCGGCATTGAATACAACAGACCCCATGCGCACTTTCCTCCATGGGAGTAATGTCTCAAATAGACTACGATTTGATCGTTCCCTTGAAGACCAGTAGTAGTTTCCGTTGCACATCTGGAGGCATACTGTAATCTGTGGACCTTCAAAGTGTTGACGAAACACAGAAATTGCCTCGGGATTGAATACAACAGTCACCATGCGCATTTTCCTTCTTGGGATTAATGTCTCAATCAGTTTACGCTTTGATGGTTTCCTGGAAGTCCACTAGTAGTTTCCGATGCACATCTGGAGACATTCTGTAATCAGTGGACTATCAGAGTGTTGTTGAAACACAGAAATTGCATCGGGATTGAATACAACAGTCACCATTCGTACTTTCCTCCATGGGAGTAATGTCTCAAACAGTCTACGCTTTGATCGTTTCCTGGAGGACCAGTAGTAGTTTCCGATGCACATCTGGAGGCATTCTGTAATCTGTGGACCTTCAAAGTGTTGATGAAACACAGAAATTGCATCGGGATTGAATACAACAGTCACCATGCGCACTTTCCTCCATGGGAGTAATGTCTCAAACAGTTTACGCTTTGATCGTTCCCTGGAAGACCAGTAGTAGTTTCCGATGCATATCTGGAGGCATTCTGCAATCTGTGGACTATCAGAGTGTTGATGAAACACAGAAATTTCATCGGGATTGAATACAACAGTCACCATGCGCACTTTCCTCCATGGGCGTAATGTCTGAAACAGTCTACGATTTGATCGTTCCCTTGAAGACCAGTATTAGTTTCCGTTGCACATCTGGAGGCATTCTGTAATCTGCGGACCTTCAAAGTATTGATGAAACACAGAAATTGTTATGGGATTGAATACAACGGTCACCATGCGCACTTTCCTCCTTGGGAGTAATGTCTCAAACAGTCTACTTTTTGATCGTTCCCTGGAAGACCAGTAGTAGTTTCCGATGCACATCTGGATGCATTCTGTTATCTGTGGACTATCAGAGTGTTGTAGAAACACAGAAATTGCATCGTGATTGAATACACCAGTCACCATGCGCACTTTCCTCCATTGGAGAAATGTCTCAAACAGTCTACGCATTGATCGTTCCCTGGAAGACCAGTAGTAGTTTCCGATGCACATCTGGAGGCATTCTGTAATCTGTGGACTATCAGTGTGTTGTTGAAACACAGAAATTGCGTCGGGATTGAATAGAACAGTCACCATGCGCACTTACCTCCGTGGGAGTAATGTCTCAAACAGTCTACGCTTTGATCGTTTCCTGGAAGACAAGTAGTAGTTTCTGATGCACATCTGGGGGCATTCTGTAATCTGTGGACTATCAGATTGTTGATGAAACACATAAATTGCATATGGATTGAATACAACAGTCAACATGCGCAGTTTCCTAAATAGGTGTAATGGTTCAAACAGTCTACGTTTTGATCGTTCCCTGCAAGACCAGTAGTAGTTTCCGATGCACATCTGGAAGCATTCTGTAATCTGTGGACCTTCAAAGTGTTAATGAAACACAGAAATTGCATCCCGAATGAATACAACAGTCACCATGCGCACTGTCCTCCATGGGAGTAATGTCTCAAATAGTATATGATTTGATCGTTCCCTGGAAGACCAGTAGTAGTTTCCGTTGCACATCGGGAGGCATTCTGTAATCTGTGGACCTTCAAAGTGTTGATGAAACACAGAAACTGCCTCGGGATTGAATACAACAGTCACCATGCGCACTTTCCTCCATGGGAGTAATGTCTTACACAGTCTACTCTTTGATCGTTCCCTAAAAGACCGGTAGTAGTTTCCGATGCACATCTGGATGCATTCTGTAATCTGTGGACTATCAGAGTGTTGTAGAAACACAGAAATTGCATCGGGATTGAATACAACAGTCACCATGTGCACTTTCCTCCATGGGAGTAATGTCTCAAACAGTCTACGCTTTGATCGTTCCCTGGAAGACCAGTAGTAGTTTCCGATGCACATCTGGAGGCATTCTGTAATCTGTGGACTATCAGAGTGTTGTTGAAACACAGAAATTGCATCGGGATTGAATACAACAGTACCATGTGTACATTGCTCCATGGGAGTAATGTCTCAAACAGTCTTCGCTTTGAACGTTCCTTGGAAGAATAGTTGTAGTTTCCGCTGCACATCTGGAAGCATTCTGTAATCTTTGGACTATCACAGTGTTGTTGAAACACAGAAATTGCATCGGGATTGTATAAAACAGTCACCATGCGCAATTTCCTCCATGGGAGTAATGTCTCAAACACTCTATGCTATGATCTTTCCCTGGAAGACCAGTAGTAGTTTCCGATGCACATCTGGGGCCATTCTGTAATCTGTGGACTATCAGTGTGTTGTTGAAACACAGAAATTGCATCGGGATTGAACACAACAGTCACCATGCGCACTTTACTACCTGGGAGTAATGTCTCAAACAGTCTACGCTTTGATCGTTCCCTGGAAGTCCAGTAGTAGTTTCTGATGCACATCTGGGGGCATTCTGTAATCTGTGGACTATCAGAGTGTTGATGAAACACATAAATTGCATATGGATTGAATACAACAGTCAACATGCGCACTTTCCTAAATAGGTGTAATGGTTCAAACAGTCTACGTTTTGATCGTTCCCTGCAAGACCAGTAGTAGTTTCCGATGCACATCTGGAAGCATTCTAAAATATGTGGACCTTCAAAGTGTTGATGAAACACGGAAATTGCTTCGGGATAGAATACAACTGTCACCATGCGCACTTTCCTCCATGGGAGTAATGTCTCATACAGTCTACTCTTTGATCGTTCCCTGTAAGACCAGTAGTAGTTTCCAATGCACATCTGGATGCATTCTGTATTCTGTGGACTATCAGAGTGTTGTTGAAACACATAAATTGCATCCGGATTCAATACAATGTGTACTTTCTTCCATGGGAGTAATGTCTCAAACAGTCTACGCTTTGAACGTTCCCTGGAAGACCAGTAGTAGTTTCCGATGCACATCTGGAGGCATTCTGTAATCTGTGGACTATCAGAGTGTTGATGAAACACAGAAATTCCATCGTGATTGAGTACAACAGTCACCATGCACACTTTCCTCCATGGGACTAATGTCTCAAACAGTTTACGCTTTGATCGTTCCCTGGATGACCAGTAGTAGTTTCCGATGCACATCTGGTGGCATTCTGTAATCTGTGGCCTATCAGAGTGTTGTTGAATCACAGAAATTTCATCGGGATTGAATACAACAGTCACCATGCGCACTTTCCTCCATGGGAGTAATGTCTCAAACAGTCTACGATTTGATCGTTCCCTGGAAGACCAGTAGTAGTTTCCGTTGCACATCTGGAGGCATTCTGTAATATGTGGACCTTCAAAGTGTTGATGAAACACAGAAATTGCCTCGGGATTGAATACTACAGTCACCATGCGCACTTTCCTCCATGGGAGTAATGTCTCAAACAGTCTACTCTTTGATAGTTCCCTAAAAGACCAGTAGTAGTGTCCGATGCACATCTGGATGCATTCTGTTATCTGTGGACTATCAGAGTGTTGTAGAAACAAAGAAATTGCATCGGGATTGAAAATAACAGTCACCATGTGCACTTTCCTCCATGGGAGTAATGTCTCAAACAGTTTACGCTTTGATCGTTCCCTGGAAGACCAGTAGTAGTTTCCGATGCACATCTGGGGTCATTCTGTAATCTGTGGACTATCAGAGTGTATATGAAACACATAAATTGCATCGGGATTGAATACAACAGTCAACATGCGCACATTCTTCCATGGGAGTAATGTCTCAAATAGTATATGATTTGATCGTTCCCTGGAAGACCAGTAGTAGTTTCCGTTGCACATCGGGAGGCATTCTGTAATCTGTGGACCTTCAAAGTGTTGATGAAACACAGAAATTGCCTCGGGATTGAATACAACAGTCACCATGCGCACATTCCTCCATGGGAGTAATGTCTCAAACAGTCTACGCTTTGATCGTTCCATGGAAGACCAGTAGTAGTTTCCGATGCACATCTGGAGGCATTCTGTATTCTGTGGACTATCTGAGTGTTGTTGAAACACATAAATTGCATCCGGATTCAATACAACAGTCACCATGCGCACTTTCCTCCATGGGCGTAATGTCTGAAACAGTCTACGATTTGATCGTTCCCTGGAAGACCAGTATTAGTTTCCGTTGCACATCTGGAGGCATTCTGTAATCTGTGGAACTTCAAGGTGTTGATGAAACACAGAAATTGCTTTGGGATTGAATTCAACAGTCACCATGCACACTTTCCTCCATGGGAGTAATCTCTCAAACAGTTTACGCTCTGATCGTTCCCTGGAAGACCAGTAGTAGTTTCCGATGCACATCTGGAGGCATTCTGTAATCTGTGGACTATCAGAGTGTTGTTGAATCACAGAAATTTTTAATCGGGATTGAATACAACAGTCACCATGCGCACTTTCTTCCATGGGAGTAATGTCTCAAATAGTATATGATTTGATCGTTCCCTGGAAGACCAGTAGTAGTTTCCGTTGCACATCGGGAGGCCTTCTGTAATCTGTGGACCTTCAAAGTGTTGATGAAACACAGAAATTGCCTCGGGATTGAATACAACAGTCACCATGCGCACATTCCTCCATGGGAGTAATGTCTCAAACAGTCTACGCTTTGATCGTTCCATGGAAGACCAGTAGTAGTTTTCGATGCACATCTGGAGGCATTCTGTAATCTGTGGACTATCAGAGTGTTGTTGAAACACAGATATTGCATCGTGATTGAATACAACAGTCACCATGTGTACTTTGCTCCATGGGAGTAATGTCTCAAACAGTCTACGCTTTCATCGTTCGTGTAGGACCAGTAGAAGTTTCCGATGCACATCTGGAGGCATTCTGTAATCTGTGGACTATCGGAGTGTTGTTGAAACACAGAAATTGCATCGGGATTGTATACAACAGTCACCATGCGCAATTTCCTCCATGGGAGTAATGTCTCAAACAATCTACGCTATGATCTTTCCCTGGAAGACCAGTAGTAGTTTCCGATGCACATCTGGAGCCATTCTGTAATCTGTGGACTATCAGTGTGTTGTTGAAACACAGAAATTGCATCGGGATTGAATACAACAGTCACCATGCGCATTTTCCTCCGTGGGAGTAATGTCTCAAACAGTCTACGGTTTGATCGTTTCCTGGAAGACCAGTAGTAGTTTCCGATGGACATCTGGAGGCATTCTGTTATCTGTGGACTATCAGAGTGTTGTAGAAACACATAAATTGCATATGGATTGAATACAACAGTCAACATGCGCACTTTCCTAAATAGGTGTAATGGTTCAAACAGTCTACGTTTTGATCGTTCCCTGCAAGACCAGTAGTAGTTTCCGATGCACATCTGGAGGCATTCTAAAATATGTGGACCTTCAAAGTGTTGATGAAACACGGAAATTGCCTTGGGATTGAATACAACAGTCACCATGCGCACTTTCCTCCATGGGAGTAATGTCTCATACAGTCTACTTTTCGATCGTTCCCTGTAAGACCAGTAGTAGTTTCCAATGCACATCTGGATGCATTCTGTATTCTGTGGACTATCAGAGTGTTGTTGAAACACATAAATTGCATCCGGATTCAATACAACAGTCACCATGTGTACTTTATTCCATGGGAGTAATGTCTCAAACAGTCTACGCTTTGAACGTTCCCTGGAAGACCAGTAGTAGTTTCCGATGCACATCTGGAGGCATTCTGCAATCTGCGGACTATCAGAGTGTTGAAACACAGAAATTCCATCGGGATTGAGTACAACAGTCACCATGCACACTTTCCTCCATGGGACTAATGTCTCAAACAGTTTACGCTTTGATCGTTCCCTGGAAGACCAGTACTAGTTTCCGATGCACATCTGGAGGCATTCTGTAATCTGTGGTCTATCAGAGTGTTGTTGAAACACAGAAATTGCATCGGGATAGAATACAACAGTCACCATGCGCACTTTCCTCCATGGGAGTAATGTCTCAACCAGTCTAGTCTTTGAACGTTTCCTGGAAGACCAGTAGTAGTTTCCGATGTACATCTGGAGGCATTCTGTAATCTGTGGACCTTCAAAGTGTTGATGAAACACAGAAATTGCATCGGGATTGAATACAACAGTCACCATGCGCACTTTCCTCCATGGGAGTAATGTCTCAAACAGCCTACGCTTTGATAGTTCCTGTAGGACCAGTAGTAGTTTCCGATGCACATCTGGGGGCATTCTGTAATGTGTGGACTATCAGAGTGTTGATGAAACACAGAAATTGCTTTGGGATTGAATACAACAGTCACCATGCGCACTTTCCTCCATGGGAGTAATGTCTCAAACAGCCTACGCTTTGATAGTTCCTGTAGGACCAGTAGTAGTTTCCGATGCACATCTGGGGGCATTCTGTAATGTGTGGACTATCAGAGTGTTGCTGAAACACAGAAATTGCATCGGGATTGAATATAACAGTCATCATGCGCACTTTCCTCCATGGGAGTAATGTCTCAACCAGTCTAGTCTTTGATCGTTTCCTGGAAGACCAGTAGTAGCTTCCGATGCACATCTGGAGGCATTCTGTAATCTGTGGACCTTCAAAGTGTTGATGAAACACAGAAATTGCATCGGGATTGAATACAACAGTCACCATGCGCACTTTCCTCCATGGGAGTAATGTCTCAAACAGTCTACGCTTTGATCGTTCCCTGGAAGACAAGTAGTTGATTCCGATGCACATCTGGGGCCATTCTGTAATGTGTGGACTATCAGAGTGTTGATGAAACACAGAAATTGCATCGGGATTGAATACAACAGACCCCATGCGCACTTTCCTCCATGGGAGTAATGTCTCAAATAGACTACGATTTGATCGTTCCCTTGAAGACCAGTAGTAGTTTCCGTTGCACATCTGGAGGCATACTGTAATCTGTGGACCTTCAAAGTGTTGACGAAACACAGAAATTGCCTCGGGATTGAATACAACAGTCACCATGCGCATTTTCCTTCTTGGGATTAATGTCTCAATCAGTTTACGCTTTGATGGTTTCCTGGAAGTCCACTAGTAGTTTCCGATGCACATCTGGAGACATTCTGTAATCAGTGGACTATCAGAGTGTTGTTGAAACACAGAAATTGCATCGGGATTGAATACAACAGTCACCATTCGTACTTTCCTCCATGGGAGTAATGTCTCAAACAGTCTACGCTTTGATCGTTTCCTGGAGGACCAGTAGTAGTTTCCGATGCACATCTGGAGGCATTCTGTAATCTGTGGACCTTCAAAGTGTTGATGAAACACAGAAATTGCATCGGGATTGAATACAACAGTCACCATGCGCACTTTCCTCCATGGGAGTAATGTCTCAAACAGTTTACGCTTTGATCGTTCCCTGGAAGACCAGTAGTAGTTTCCGATGCATATCTGGAGGCATTCTGCAATCTGTGGACTATCAGAGTGTTGATGAAACACAGAAATTTCATCGGGATTGAATACAACAGTCACCATGCGCACTTTCCTCCATGGGCGTAATGTCTGAAACAGTCTACGATTTGATCGTTCCCTTGAAGACCAGTATTAGTTTCCGTTGCACATCTGGAGGCATTCTGTAATCTGCGGACCTTCAAAGTATTGATGAAACACAGAAATTGTTATGGGATTGAATACAACGGTCACCATGCGCACTTTCCTCCTTGGGAGTAATGTCTCAAACAGTCTACTTTTTGATCGTTCCCTGGAAGACCAGTAGTAGTTTCCGATGCACATCTGGATGCATTCTGTTATCTGTGTACTATCAGAGTGTTGTAGAAACACAGAAATTGCATCGTGATTGAATACAACAGTCACCATGCGCACTTTCCTCCATTGGAGAAATGTCTCAAACAGTCTACGCATTGATCGTTCCCTGGAAGACCAGTAGTAGTTTCCGATGCACATCTGGAGGCATTCTGTAATCTGTGGACCATCAGTGTGTTGTTGAAACACAGAAATTGCATCGGGATTGAATACAACAGTCACCATGCGCACTTTCCTCCATGGGAGTAATGTCTCAAACAGTCTACGCTTTGAACGTTCCCTGGAAGACCAGTAGTAGTTTCCGATGCACATCGGGGGCATTCTGTGATCTGTGGACCTTCGAAGTGTTGATGAAACACAGAAATAGCATCGGGATTGAATACAACAGTCACCATGCGCACTTTCCTCCATGGGAGTAATGTCTCAAACAGTCTACGCTTTGATCGTTCCCTGGAAGACAAGTAGTTGATTCCGATGCACATCTGGGGCCATTCTGTAATGTGTGGACTATCAGAGTGTTGATGAAACACAGAAATTGCATCGGGATTGAATACAACAGACCCCATGCGCACTTTCCTCCATGGGAGTAATGTCTCAAATAGACTACGATTTGATCGTTCCCTTGAAGACCAGTAGTAGTTTCCGTTGCACATCTGGAGGCATACTGTAATCTGTGGACCTTCAAAGTGTTGACGAAACACAGAAATTGCCTCGGGATTGAATACAACAGTCACCATGCGCATTTTCCTTCTTGGGATTAATGTCTCAATCAGTTTACGCTTTGATGGTTTCCTGGAAGTCCACTAGTAGTTTCCGATGCACATCTGGAGACATTCTGTAATCAGTGGACTATCAGAGTGTTGTTGAAACACAGAAATTGCATCAGGATTGAATACAACAGTCACCATTCGTACTTTCCTCCATGGGAGTAATGTCTCAAACAGTCTACGCTTTGATCGTTTCCTGGAGGACCAGTAGTAGTTTCCGATGCACATCTGGAGGCATTCTGTAATCTGTGGACCTTCAAAGTGTTGATGAAACACAGAAATTTCATTGGGATTGAATACAACAGTCACCATGCGCACTTTCCTCCATGGGCGTAATGTCTGAAACAGTCTATGATTTGATCGTTCCCTTGAAGACCAGTATTAGTTTCCGTTGCACATCTGGAGGCGTTCTGTAATCTGCGGACCTTCAAAGTATTGATGAAACACAGAAATTGTTATGGGATTGAATACAACGGTCACCATGCGCAATTTCCTCCTTGGGAGTAATGTCTCAAACAGTCTACTTTTTGATCGTTCCCTGGAAGACCAGTAGTAATTTCCGATGCACATCTGGATGCATTCTGCTTTCTGTGGACTATCAGAGTGTTGTAGAAACACAGAAATTGCATCGTGATTGAATACAACAGTCACCATGCGCACTTTCCTCCATTGGAGAAATGTCTCAAACAGTCTACGCATTGATCGTTCCCTGGAAGACCAGTAGTAGTTTCCGATGCACATCTGGAGGCATTCTGTAATCTGTGGACTATCAGTGTGTTGTTGAAACACAGAAATTGCATCGGGATTGAATAGAACAGTCACCATGCGCACTTACCTCCGTGGGAGTAATGTCTCAAACAGTCTACGCTTTGATCGTTTCCTGGAAGACCAGTAGTAGTTTCCGATGCACATCTGGAGGCATTCTGTAATCTGTGGACTATCAGTGTGTTGTTGAAACACAGAAATTGCATCGGGATTGAATAGAACAGTCACCATGCGCACTTAGCTCCGTGGGAGTAATGTCTCAAACAGTCTACGCTTTGATCGTTCCCTGGAAGACCAGTAGTAGTTTCTGATGCACATCTGGGGGCATTCTGTAATCTGTGGACTATCAGATTGTTGATGAAACACATAAATTGCATATGGATTGAATACAACAGTCAACATGCGCACTTTCCTAAATAGGTGTAATGGTTCAAACAGTCTACGTTTTGATCGTTCCCTGCAAGACCAGTAGTAGTTTCCGATGCACATCTGGAAGCATTCTGTAATCTGTGGACCTTCAAAGTGTTGATGAAACACAGAAATTTCATCGGAATTGAATACAACAGTCACAATGCGCACTGTCCTCCATGGGAGTAATGTCTCAAATAGTATATGATTTGATCGTTCCCTGGAAGACCAGTAGTAGTTTCCGATGCACATCTGGAGGCATTCTTTAATCTGTGGACTATCAGAGTGTTGTTGAAACACAGAAATTGCATCGGGATTGAATACAACAGTCACCATGTGTACATTGCTCCATGGGAGTAATGTCTCAAACAGTCTTCGCTTTGAACGTTCCTTGGAAGACCAGTTGTAGTTTCCGCTGCACATCTGGAGGCATTCTGTAATCTTTGGACTATCACAGTGTTGTTGAAACACAGAAATTGCATCGGGATTGTATAAAACAGTCACCATGCGCAATTTCCTCCATGGGAGTAATGTCTCAAACACTCTACGCTATGATCTTTCCCTGGAAGACCAGTAGTAGTTTCCGATGCACATCTTGGGCCATTCTGTAATCTGTGGACTATCAGTGTGTTGTTGAAACACAGAAATTGCATCGGGATTGAACACAACAGTCACCATGCGCACTTCACTCCGTGGGAGTAATGTCTCAAACAGTCTACGCTTTGATCGTTCCCTGGAAGACCAGTAGTAGTTTCTGATGCACATCTGGGGGCATTCTGTAATCTGTGGACTATCAGAGTGTTGATGAAACACATAAATTGCATATGGATTGAATACAACAGTCAACATGCGCACTTTCCTAAATAGGTGTAATGGTTCAAACAGTCTACGTTTTGATCGTTCCCTGCAAGACCAGTAGTAGTTTCCGATGCACATCTGGAAGCATTCTAAAATATGTGGACTTTCAAAGTGTTGATGAAACACGGAAATTGCCTCGGGATAGAATACAACTGTCACCATGCGCACTTTCCTCCATGGGAGTAATGTCTCATACAGTCAACTCTTTGATCGTTCCCTGTAAGACCAGTAGTAGTTTCCAATGCACATCTGGATGCATTCTGTATTCTGTGGACTATCAGAGTGTTGTTGAAACACATAAATTGCATCCGGATTCAATAAAATGTGTACTTTCTTCCATGGGAGTAATGTCTCAAACAGTCTACGCTTTGAACGTTCCCTGGAAGACCAGTAGTAGTTTCCGATGCACATCTGGAGGCATTCTGTAATCTGTGAACTATCAGAGTGTTGATGAAACACAGAAATTCCATCGTGATTGAGTACAACAGTCACCATGCACACTTTCCTCCATGGGACTAATGTCTCAAACAGTTTACGCTTTGATCGTTCCCTGGAAGACCAGTAGTAGTTTCCGATGCACATCTGGTGGCATTCTGTAATCTGTGGCCTATCAGAGTGTTGTTGAATCACAGAAATTTCATCGGGATTGAATACAACAGTCACCATGCGCACTTTCCTCCTTGGTAGTAATGTCTCAAACAGTCTACGATTTGATCGTTCCCTGGAAGACCAGTAGTAGTTTCCGTTGCACATGTGGAGGCATTCTGTAATATGTGGACCTTCAAAGTGTTGATGAAACACAGAAATTGCCTCGGGATTGAATACTACAGTCACCATGCGCACTTTCCTCCATGGGAGTAATGTCTCAAACAGTCTACTCTTTGATAGTTCCCTAAAAGACCAGTAGTAGTTTCCGATGCACATCTGGATGCATTCTGTTATCTGTGGTCTATCAGAGTGTTGTAGAAACAAAGAAATTGCATCGGGATTGAATATAACAGTCACCATGTGCACTTTCCTCCATGGGAGTAATGTCTCAGACAGTTTACGCTTTGATCGTTCCCTGGAAGACCAGTAGTAGTTTCCGATGCACATCTGGGGTCATTCTGTAATCTGTGGACTATCAGAGTGTTGATGAAACACATAAATTGCATCGGGATTGAATACAACAGTCAACATGCGCACTTTCCTGCATTAGGTGTAATGGTTCAAACAGTCTACGATTTGATCGTTCCCTGCAAGACCAGTAGTAGTTTCCGATGCACATCTGGAGGCATTCTAAAATTTGTGGACCTTCAACGTCTTGATGAAACACGGAAATTGCCTCGGGATTGAATACAACAGTCACCATGCACACTTTCCTCCATGGGAGTAATGTCTCAAACAGTCTACTCTTTGATAGTTCCCTAAAAGACCAGTAGTAGTTTCCGATGCACATCTGGATGCATTCTGTTATCTGTGGACTATCAGAGTGTTGTAGAAACACAGAAATTGCATCGGGATTGAATACAACAGTCACCATGTGCTCTTTCCTCCATGGGAGTAATGTCTCAAACAGTTTACGCTTTTTGATCGTTCCCTGGAAGACCAGTAGTAGTTTCCGATGCACATCTGGGGTCATTCTGTAATCTCTGGACTATCAGAGTGTTGATGAAACACATAAATTGCATCGGGATTGAATACAACAGTCAACATGCGCACTTTCCTGCATTGGGTGTAATGGTTCGAAACAGTCTACGTTTTGATCGTTCCCTGCAAGACCAGTAGTAGTTTCCGATGCACATCTGGAGGCATTCTAAAATTTGTGGACCTTCAACGTGTTGATGAAACACGGAAATTGCCTCGGGATTGAATACAACAGTCACCATGCACACTTTCCTCCATGGGAGTAATGTCTCAAACAGTCTACGGTTTGATCGTTCTCTGGAAGACCAGTAGTAGATTCCGATGCACATCTGGGGCCATTCTGTAATGTGTGGACTATCAGAGTGTTGATGAAACACAGAAATTACATCGGGATTGAATACAACAGACCCCATGCGCACTTTCCTCCATGGGAGTAATGTCTCAAACAGTCTACGCTTTGATCGTTACCTGGAAGACCAGCAGTAGTTTCCGATGCACATCTGGGGCCATTCTGTAATGTGTGGACTATCAGAGTGTTGTAGAAACACAGAAATTGCATCGGGATTGAATACAACAGTCACCATGTGCACTTTCCTCCATGGGAGTAATGTCTCAAACAGTTTACGCTTTTTGATAGTTCCCTGCAAGACCAGTAGTAGTTTGCGATGCACATTTGGAGGTATTCTAAAATCTGTGGACCTTCAAAGTGTTGATGAAACACGGAAATATCCTCGGGAGTGAATACAACCGTCACCATGCGCACTGTCCTCCATGGGAGTAATGTCTCAAAAAATCTACGCTTTGATCGTTCCCTGGAAGACCGGTAGTGGTTTCCGATGCACATCTTTAGGCATTCTGTAATCTGTGGACTATCAGAGTGTTGATAAAACACAGAATTTGCATCGGGATTGAATACAACAGTCACCATGAGCACTTTCCTCCATGGGAGTAATTTCTCTAAGATTCTACGCTTTGATCGTTCCCTGCTAGACCAGTAGTAGTTTCCGATGCACATCTGGAGGCATTCTGTAATCTGTGGACCTTCAAAGTGTTGATGAAACACAGAATTTGCCGCGGGATTGAATACAACAGTCACCATGCGCACTTTCCTCCATGGGAGTAATGTCTCAGACAGTCTACGCTTCAATCGTTCCCTGGAAGACCAGTAGTAGTTTCCGATGCACATCTGGGGGCATTCTGTAATGTGTGGACTATCAGAGTGTTGATGAAACACAGAAATTGCATCGGGATTGAATACAACATTCACCATGAGCACTTTCCTCCATGGGAGTAATGTCTCTAACAGTCTACGCTTTTATCGTTCCCTGCAAGACCAGTAGTAGTTTCCGATGCACATCTGGAGGCATTCTGTAATCTGTGGACCTTCATAGTGTTGATGAAACACAGAAATTGCATCGGAATTGAATACAACAGTCACCATGCGCACTTTCCTCCATGGGAGTAATGCCTCAAACAGTCTACGCATTGATCGTTCCCTGGAATACAAGTAGTAGTTTCCGATGCACATCTGGTGTCATTCCGTAATCTGTGGACTATCAGAGTGTTAATGAAACACAAAATTGCATCGGGATAGAATAAAACAGTCACCATGCGCACTTTCCTCCATGGGAGTAATGTCTCAAACAGTCTACGCTTTGATCGATTCCTGTAGGACCAGTAGTAGTTTCCGATGCACATCTGGGGGCATTCTGTAATCTGCGGACTATCAGAGTGTTGATGAAACACAGAAAATGCATCGGGATTGAATACAACAGTCACCATGCGCACTTTCCTCCATGGGTGTAATGGTTCAAACAGTCTACGTTTTGGCCGTTCCCTGCAAGACCAGTAGTAGTTAGCGATGCACATCTGAAGGCATTCTGTAACCTGTGGACCTTCAAAGTGTTGATGAAACACAGAAATTGCATCGGGATTGACTACAACAGTCACCATGCGGACTTCCCTCCATCGGAATATTGTCTCAAACAGTCTACGCTTTGATCGTTCCCTGGAAGACCAGTAGTAGTTTCCGATGCACATCTGGTGTCATTCTGTAATCTGTGGACTATCAGAGTGTTGATGAAACACTGAAATTGCATCGGGATTGAATACAACATTCACCATAAGCACTTTCCTCCATGGGAGTAATGTCTCAAACAGTTTACGCTTTGATAGTGCCATGGAAGACCAATAGTAGTTTCCGATGCACATCTGGAGGCATTCTGTAAACTGTAAACTATCAGAGTGTTGTTCAAACACAGAAATTGCATCGGGATTGAATAAAACAGTCACCATGCGCACTTTCCTCCATGGGAGTAATGTCTCAAACAGTCTACGCTTTGATCGTTCCCTGGAAGACCAGCAGTAGTTTCCGATGCACATCTGGGGCCATTCTGTAATGTGTGGACTATCAGAGTGCTAATGAAACACAGAAATTGCATCGGGATTGAATACAACAGACACCATGCGCACTTTCCTCCATGGGAGAAATATCTCAAATAGACTACGCATTGATCGTTCCCTGAAAGACCAGTAGTAGTTTCCGATGCACATCTGGAGGCATTCTGTAATCTATGGACCTTCAAAGTGTTGATGAAACACAGAAATTGCATTGGGATTGACTACAACAGTCACCATGCGCACTTTCCTCCATGGGAGAAATGTCTCAAACATTCTACGCTTTCATAGTTCCCTGGAAGACCAGTAGTAGTTTCCGATGCACATCTGGAGCCATTCTAAAATCTGTGGACCTTCAAAGTGCTGATGAAACATGGAAATTGCCTCGGGAGTGAAAACAACAGTCACCATGCACACTGTCCTCCATGGGAGTAATGTCTCAAACAGTCTACGCTTTGATCGTTTCCTCAGGACCAGTAGTAGTTTCCGATGCACATCTGGAGGCATTCTGTAATCTGTGGACCTTCAAAGTGTTGATGAAACACAGAAATTGCATCGGGATTGAATACAACAGTCACCATGCGCACTTTCCTAAATGGGAGAAATGTCTCAAACAGTCTACGGTTTGATCCGCCCCTGGAAGACCAGTAGTAGTTTCCGATGCACACCTGGTGTCTTTCTGTAATGTGTGGACTATCAGAGTGTTGATGAAACACATAAATTGCATCGGGATTGAATACAACAGCCAACATGCGCACTTTCCTGCATTGGGTGTAATGGTTCAAACAGTCTACGTTTTGATCGATCCCTGCAAGACCAGTAGTAGTTTCCGATGCACATCTGGAGGCATTCTAAAATTTGTGGACCTTCAACGTGTTGATGAAACACGGAAATTGCCTCGGGATTGAATACAACAGTCACCATGCACACTTTCCTCCATGGGAGTAATGTCTCAAACAGTCTACGGTTTGATCGTTCTCTGGAAGACCAGTAGTAGTTTCCGATGCACATCTGGAGGCATTCTGTAATCTGTGGACTATAAGAGTGTTGTTGAAACACAGAAATAGCATTGGGCTTGAATACAACAGTCACCATGTGCACTTTCCTCCATGGGAGTAATGTCTCAAACAGTTTACGCTTTTTGATCGTTCCCTGGAAGACCAGTAGTAGTTTCCGATGCACATCTGGGGTCATTCTGTAATCTGTGGACTATCAGAGTGTTGATGAAACACATAAATTGCATCGGGATTGAATACAACAGTCAACATGCGCACTTTCCTGCATTGGGTGTAATGGTTCAAACAGTCTACGTTTTGATCGTTCCCTGCAAGACCAGTAGTAGTTTCCGATGCACATCTGGAGGCATTCTAAAATTTGTGGACCTTCAACGTGTTGATGAAACACGGAAATTGCTTCGGGATTGAATACAACAGTCACCATGCACACTTTCCTCCATGGGAGTAATGTCTCAAACAGTCTACGGTTTGATCGTTCTCTGGAAGACCAGTAGTAGATTCCGATGCACATCTGGAGGCATTCTGTAATCTGTGGACTATCAGAGTGTTGTTGAAACACAGAAATAGCATCGGGATTGAATACAACAGTCACCATGTGCACTTTCCTCCATGGGAGTAACGTCTCAAACAGTCTACGCTTTGACCGTTCCCTGGAAGACAAGTAGTAGATTCCGATGCACATCTGGGGCCATTCTGTAATGTGTGGACTATCAGAGTGTTGATGAAACACAGAAATTACATCGGGATTGAATACAACAGACCCCATGCGCACTTTCCTCCATGGGAGTAATGTCTCAAACAGTCTACGCTTTGATCGTTCCCTGGAAGACCAGTATTAGTTTCCGATGCACATCTGGAGGCATTCTGTAATCTGTAAACAATCAGACTGTTGTTCAAACACAAAAATTGCATCGGGATTGAATAAAACAGTCACCATTCGCACTTTCCTCCATGGGTGTAATGGTTCAAACAGCCTACGTTTTGGCCGTTCCCTGTAAGACCAGTAGTAGTTTCCGATGCACATCTGGAGGCATTCTAAAATCTGTGGACCTTCAAAGTATTGATGAAACACGGAAATTGCCTAGGGAGTGAATACAACAGTCACCATGCGCACTTTACTCCATGGCAGTAATGTCTCAAACAGTCTACGCTTTGATCGTTCCCTGGATGACCAGCAGTAGTTTCCTATGCACATCTGGGGCCATTCTGTAATGTGTGGACTATCAGAGTGTTGTAGAAACACAGAAATTGCATCGGGATTGAATACAACAGTCACCATGTGCACTTTCCTCCATGGGAGTAATGTCTCAAACAGTTTACGCTTTTTGATAGTTCCCTGCAAGACCAGTAGTAGTTTGCGATGCACATCTGGAGGCATTCTAAAATCTGTGGACCTTCAAAGTGTTGATGAAACACGGAAATTGCCTCGGGAGTGAATACAACCGTCACCATGCGCACTGTCCTCCATGGGAGTAATGTCTCAAAAAATCTACGCTTTGATCGTTCCCTGGAAGACCGGTAGTGGTTTCCGATGCACATCTTTAGGCATTCTGTAATCTGTGGACTATCAGAGTGTTGATAAAACACAGAATTTGCATCGGGATTGAATACAACAGTCACCATGAGCACTTTCCTCCATGGGAGTAATGTCTCTAAGATTCTACGCTTTGATCGTTCCCTGCTAGACCAGTAGTAGTTTCCGATGCACATCTGGAGGCATTCTGTAATCTGTGGACCTTCAAAGTGTTGATGAAACACAGAATTTGCCGCGGGATTGAATACAACAGTCACCATGCGGACTTTCCTCCATCGGAATATTGTCTCAAACAGTCTACGCTTTGATCGTTCCCTGGAAGACCAGTAGTAGTTTCCGATGCACATCTGGTGTCATTCTGTAATCTGTGGACTATCAGAGTGTTGATGAAACACTGAAATTGCATCGGGATTGAATACAACATTCACCATAAGCACTTTCCTCCATGGGAGTAATGTCTCAAACAGTTTACGCTTTGATAGTGCCATGGAAGACCAATAGTAGTTTCCGATGCACATCTGGAGGCATTCTGTAAACTGTAAACTATCAGAGTGTTGTTCAAACACAGAAATTGCATCGGGATTGAATAAAACAGTCACCATGCGCACTTTCCTCCATGGGAGTAATGTCTCAAACAGTCTACGCTTTGATCGTTCCCTGGAAGACCAGCAGTAGTTTCCGATGCACATCTGGGGCCATTCTGTAATGTGTGGACTATCAGAGTGCTAATGAAACACAGATATTGCATCGGGATTGAATACAACAGACACCATGCGCACTTTCCTCCATGGGAGAAATATCTCAAATAGACTACGCATTGATCGTTCCCTGCAAGACCAGTAGTAGTTTGCGATGCACATCTGGAGGCATTCTGTAATCTATGGACCTTCAAAGTGTTGATGAAACACAGAAATTGCATTGGGATTGACTACAACAGTCACCATGCGCACTTTCCTCCATGGGAGAAATGTCTCAAACATTCTACGCTTTCATAGTTCCCTGGAAGACCAGTAGTAGTTTCCGGTGCACATCTGGAGTCATTCTAAAATCTGTGGACCTTCAAAGTGCTGATGAAACATGGAAATTGCCTCGGGAGTGAAAACAACAGTCACCATGCACACTGTCCTCCATGGGAGTAATGTCTCAAACAGTCTACGCTTTGATCGTTTCCTAGAGGACCAGTAGTAGTTTCCGATGCACATCTGGAGGCATTCTGTAATCTGTGGACCTTCAAAGTGTTGATGAAACACAGAAATTGCATCGGGATTGAATACAAAAGTCACCATGCGCACTTTCCTAAATGGGAGAAATGTCTCAAACAGTCTACGGTTTGATCCGCCCCTGGAAGACCAGTAGTAGTTTCCGATGCACACCTGGTGTCTTTCTGTAATGTGTGGACTATCAGAGTGTTGATGAAACACATAAATTGCATCGGGATTGAATACAACAGCCAACATGCGCACTTTCCTGCATTGGGTGTAATGGTTCAAACAGTCTACGTTTTGATCGATCCCTGCAAGACCAGTAGTAGTTTCCGATGCACATCTGGAGGCATTCTAAAATTTGTGGACCTTCAACGTGTTGATGAAACAAGGAAATTGCCTCGGGATTGAATACAACAGTCACCATGCACACTTTCCTCCATGGGAGTAATGTCTCAAACAGTCTACGGTTTGATCGTTCTCTGGAAGACCAGTAGTAGTTTCCGATGCACATCTGGAGGCATTCTGTAATCTGTGGACTATCAGAGTGTTGTTGAAACACCGAAATAGCATTGGGCTTGAATACAACAGTCACCATGTGCACTTTCCTCCATGGGAGTAATGTCTCAAACAGTTTACGCTTTTTGATCGTTCCCTGGAAGACCAGTAGTAGTTTCCGATGCACATCTGGGATCATTCTGTAATCTGTGGACTATCAGAGTGTTGATGAAACACATAAATTGCATCGGGATTGAATACAACAGTCAACATGCGCACTTTCCTGCATTGGGTGTAATGGTTCAAACAGTCTACGTTTTGATCGTTCCCTGCAAGACCAGTAGTAGTTTCCGATGCACATCTGGAGGCATTCTAAAATTTGTGGACCTTCAACGTGTTGATGAAACACGGAAATTGCTTCGGGATTGAATACAACAGTCACCATGCACACTTTCCTCCATGGGAGTAATGTCTCAAACAGTCTACGGTTTGATCGTTCTCTGGAAGACCAGTAGTAGTTTCCGATGCACATCTGGAGGCATTCTGTAATCTGTGGACTATCAGAGTGTTGTTGAAACACAGAAATAGCATCGGGATTGAATACAACAGTCACCATGTGCACTTTCCTCCATGGGAGTAACGTCTCAAACAGTCTACGCTTTGACCGTTCCCTGGAAGACAAGTAGTAGATTCCGATGCACATCTGGGGCCATTCTGTAATGTGTGGACTATCAGAGTGTTGATGAAACACAGAAATTACATCGGGATTGAATACAACAGACCCCATGCGCACTTTCCTCCATGGGAGTAATGTCTCAAACAGTCTACGCTTTGATCGTTCCCTGGAAGACCAGTATTAGTTTCCGATGCACATCTGGAGGCATTCTGTAATCTGTAAACAATCAGACTGTTGTTCAAACACAAAAATTGCATCGGGATTGAATAAAACAGTCACCATTCGCACTTTCCTCCATGGGTGTAATGGTTCCAACAGCCTACGTTTTTGCCGTTCCCTGTAAGACCAGTAGTAGTTTCCGATGCACATCTGGAGGCATTCTAAAATCTGTGGACCTTCAAAGTATTGATGAAACACGGAAATTGCCTCGGGAGTGAATACAACAGTCACCATGCGCACTTTACTCCATGGCAGTAATGTCTCAAACAGTCTACGCTTTGATCGTTCCCTGGATGACCAGCAGTAGTTTCCTATGCACATCTGGGGCCATTCTGTAATGTGTGGACTATCAGAGTGTTGATGAAACACATAAATTGCATCGGGATTGAATAAAACAGTCACCATTCGCACTTTCCTCCATGGGTGTAATGGTTCAAACAGCCTACGTTTTGGCCGTTCCCTGTAAAACCAGTAATAGTTTCCGATGCACATCTGGAGGCATTCTAAAATTTGTGGACCTTCAAAGTGTTGATGAAACACAGAAATTGCCTCGGGATTGAATACTACAGTCACTATGCGCACTTTCCTCCATGGGAGTAATGTCTCAAACAGTCTACTCTTTGATAGTTCCCTAAAAGACCAGTAGTAGTTTCCGATGCACATCTGGATGCATTCTGTTATCTGTGGTCTATCAGAGTGTTGTAGAAACAAAGAAATTGCATCGGGATTGAATATAACAGTCACCATGTGCACTTTCCTCCATGGGAGTAATGTCTCAAACAGTTTACGCTTTGATCGTTCCCTGGAAGACCAGTAGTAGTTTCCGATGCACATCTGGGGTCATTCTGTAATCTGTGGACTATCAGAGTGTTGATGAAACACATAAATTGCATCGGGATTGAATACAACAGTCAACATGCGCACTTTCCTGCATTAGGTGTAATGGTTCAAACAGTCTACGATTTGATCGTTCCCTGCAAGACCAGTAGTAGTTTCCGATGCACATCTGGAGGCATTCTAAAATTTGTGGACCTTCAACGTCTTTATGAAACACGGAAATTGCCTCGGGATTGAATACAACAGTCACCATGCACACTTTCCTCCATGGGAGTAATGTCTCAAACAGTCTACTCTTTGATAGTTCCCTAAAAGACCAGTAGTAGTTTCCGATGCACATCTGGATGCATTCTGTTATCTGTGGACTATCAGAGTGTTGTAGAAACACAGAAATTGCATCGGGATTGAATACAACAGTCACCATGTGCTCTTTCCTCCATGGGAGTAATGTCTCAAACAGTTTACGCTTTTTGATCGTTCCCTGGAAGACCAGTAGTAGTTTCCGATGCACATCTGGGGTCATTCTGTAATCTCTTTACTATCAGAGTGTTGATGAAACACATAAATTGCATCGGGATTGAATACAACAGTCAACATGCGCACTTTCCTGCATTGGGTGTAATGGTTCGAAACAGTCTACGTTTTGATCGTTCCCTGCAAGACCAGTAGTAGTTTCCGATGCACATCTGGAGGCATTCTAAAATTTGTGGACCTTCAACGTGTTGATGAAACACGGAAATTGCCTCGGGATTGAATACAACAGTCACCATGCACACTTTCCTCCATGGGAGTAATGTCTCAAACAGTCTACGGTTTGATCGTTCTCTGGAAGACCAGTAGTAGATTCCGATGCACATCTGGGGCCATTCTGTAATGTGTGGACTATCAGAGTGTTGATGAAACACAGAAATTACATCGGGATTGAATACAACAGACCCCATGCGCACTTTCCTCCATGGGAGTAATGTCTCAAACAGTCTACGCTTTGATCGTTCCCTGGAAGACCAGCAGTAGTTTCCGATGCACATCTGGGGCCATTCTGTAATGTGTGGACTATCAGAGTGTTGTAGAAACACAGAAATTGCATCGGGATTGAATACAACAGTCACCATGTGCACTTTCCTCCATGGGAGTAATGTCTCAAACAGTTTACGCTTTTTGATAGTTCCCTGCAAGACCAGTAGTAGTTTGCGATGCACATCTGGAGGTATTCTAAAATCTGTGGACCTTCAAAGTGTTGATGAAACACGGAAATTGCCTCGGGAGTGAATACAACCGTCACCATGCGCACTGTCCTCCATGGGAGTAATGTCTCAAAAAATCTACGCTTTGATCGTTCCCTGGAAGACCGGTAGTGGTTTCCGATGCACATCTTTAGGCATTCTGTAATCTGTGGACTATCAGAGTGTTGATAAAACACAGAATTTGCATCGGGATTGAATACAACAGTCACCATGAGCACTTTCCTCCATGGGAGTAATGTCTCTAAGATTCTACGCTTTGATCGTTCCCTGCTAGACCAGTAGTAGTTTCCGATGCACATCTGGAGGCATTCTGTAATCTGTGGACCTTCAAAGTGTTGATGAAACACAGAATTTGCCGCGGGATTGAATACAACAGTCACCATGCGCACTTTCCTCCATGGGAGTAATGTCTCAGACAGTCTACGCTTCAATCGTTCCCTGGAAGACCAGTAGTAGTTTCCGATGCACATCTGGGGGCATTCTGTAATGTGTGGACTATCAGAGTGTTGATGAAACACAGAAATTGCATCGGGATTGAATACAACATTCACCATGAGCACTTTCCTCCATGGGAGTAATGTCTCTAACAGTCTACGCTTTTATCGTTCCCTGCAAGACCAGTAGTAGTTTCCGATGCACTTCTGGAGGCATTCTGTAATCTGTGGACCTTCATAGTGTTGATGAAACACAGAAATTGCATCGGAATTGAATACAATAGTCACCATGCGCACTTTCCTCCATGGGAGTAATGCCTCAAACAGTCTACGCATTGATCGTTCCCTGGAATACAAGTAGTAGTTTCCGATGCACATCTGGTGTCATTCCGTAATCTGTGGACTATCAGAGTGTTAATGAAACACAAAATTGCATCAGGATAGAATAAAACAGTCACCATGCTCACTTTCCTCCATGGGAGTAATGTCTCAAACAGTCTACGCTTTGATCGATTCCTGTAGGACCAGTAGTAGTTTCCGATGCACATCTGGGGGCATTCTGTAATCTGTGGACTATCAGAGTGTTGATGAAACACAGAAAATGCATCGGGATTGAATACAACAGTCAACATGCGCACTTTCCTCCATGGGTGTAATGGTTCAAACATTCTACGTTTTGAATGTTCCCTGCAAGGACAGTAGTAGTTTCCGATGCACATCTGGGGCCATTCTGTAATGTGTGGACTGTCAGAGTGTTGATGAAACACAGATATTGCATCGGGATTGAATACAACACTCAACATGCGCACATTCCTCCATGGGTGTAATGGTTCAAACAGTCTACGTTTTGGCCGTTCCCTGCAAGACCAGTAGTAGTTAGCGATGCACATCTGAAGGCATTCTGTAACCTGTGGACCTTCAAAGTGTTGATGAAACACAGAAATTGCATCGGGATTGACTACAACAGTCACCATGCGGACTTCCCTCCATCGGAATATTGTCTCAAACAGTCTACGCTTTGATCGTTCCCTGGAAGACCAGTAGTAGTTTCCGATGCACATCTGGTGTCATTCTGTAATCTGTGGACTATCAGAGTGTTGATGAAACACTGAAATTGCATCGGGATTGAATACAACATTCACCATAAGCACTTTCCTCCATGGGAGTAATGTCTCAAACAGTTTACGCTTTGATAGTGCCATGGAAGACCAATAGTAGTTTCCGATGCACATCTGGAGGCATTCTGTAAACTGTAAACTATCAGAGTGTTGTTCAAACACAGAAATTGCATCGGAATTGAATAAAACAGTCACCATGCGCACTTTCCTCCATGGGAGTAATGTCTCAAACAGTCTACGCTTTGATCGTTCCCTGGAAGACCAGCAGTAGTTTCCGATGCACATCTGGGGCCATTCTGTAATGTGTGGACTATCAGAGTGCTAATGAAACACAGAAATTGCATCGGGATTGAATACAACAGACACCATGCGCACTTTCCTCCATGGGAGAAATATCTCAAATAGACTACGCATTGATCGTTCCCTGCAAGACCAGTAGTAGTTTGCGATGCACATCTGGAGGCATTCTGTAATCTATGGACCTTCAAAGTGTTGATGAAACACAGAAATTGCATTGGGATTGACTACAACAGTCACCATGCGCACTTTCCTCCATGGGAGAAATGTCTCAAACATTCTACGCTTTCATAGTTCCCTGGAAGACCAGTAGTAGTTTCCGATGCACATCTGGAGTCATTCTAAAATCTGTGGACCTTCAAAGTGCTGATGAAACATGGAAATTGCCTCGGGAGTGAAAACAACAGTCACCATGCACACTGTCCTCCATGGGAGTAATGTCTCAAACAGTCTACGCTTTGATCGTTTCCTAGAGGACCAGTAGTAGTTTCCGATGCACATCTGGAGGCATTCTGTAATCTGTGGACCTTCAAAGTGTTGATGAAACACAGAAATAGCATTGGGCTTGAATACAACAGTCACCATGTGCACTTTCCTAAATGGGAGAAATGTCTCAAACAGTCTACGGTTTGATCCGCCCCTGGAAGACCAGTAGTAGTTTCCGATGCACACCTGGTGTCTTTCTGTAATGTGTGGACTATCAGAGTGTTGATGAAACACATAAATTGCATCGGGATTGAATACAACAGCCAACATGCGCACTTTCCTGCATTGGGTGTAATGGTTCAAACAGTCTACGTTTTGATCGATCCCTGCAAGACCAGTAGTAGTTTCCGATGCACATCTGGAGGCATTCTAAAATTTGTGGACCTTCAACGTGTTGATGAAACACGGAAATTGCCTCGGGATTGAATACAACAGTCACCATGCACACTTTCCTCCATGGGAGTAATGTCTCAAACAGTCTACGGTTTGATCGTTCTCTGGAAGACCAGTAGTAGTTTCCGATGCACATCTGGAGGCATTCTGTAATCTGTGGACTATCAGAGTGTTGTTGAAACACAGAAATAGCATTGGGCTTGAATACAACAGTCACCATGTGCACTTTCCTCCATGGGAGTAATGCCTCAAACAGTTTACGCTTTTTGATCGTTCCCTGGAAGACCAGTAGTAGTTTCCGATGCACATCTGGTGTCTTTCTGTAATGTGTGGACTATCAGAGTGTTGATGAAACACATAAATTGCATCGGGATTGAATACAACAGTCAACATGCGCACTTTCCTGCATTGGGTGTAATGGTTCAAACAGTCTACGATTTGATCGTTCCCTGCAAGACCAGTAGTAGTTTCCGATGCACATCTGGAGGCATTCTAAAATTTGTGGACCTTCAACGTGTTGATGAAACACGGAAATTGCTTCGGGATTAAATACAACAGTCACCATGCACACTTTGCTCCATGGGAGTAATGTCTCAAACAGTCTACGGTTTGATCGTTCTCTGGAAGACCAGTAGTAGATTCCGATGCACATCTGGAGGCATTCTGTAATCTGTGGACTATCAGAGTGTTGTTGAAACACAGAAATAGCATCGGGATTGAATACAACAGTCACCATGTGCACTTTCCTCCATGGGAGTAACTTCTCAAACAGTCTACGCTTTGACCGTTCCCTGGAAGACAAGTAGTAGATTCCGATGCACATCTGGGGCCATTCTGTAATGTGTGGACTATCAGAGTGTTGATGAAACACAGAAATTACATCGGGATTGAATACAACAGACCCCATGCGCACTTTCCTCCATGGGAGTAATGTCTCAAACAGTCTACGCTTTGATCGTTCCCTGGAAGACCAGTATTAGTTTCCGATGCACATCTGGAGGCATTCTGTAATCTGTAAACCATCAGACTGTTGTTCAAACACAAAAATTGCATCGGGATTGAATAAAACAGTCACCATTCGCACTTTCCTCCATGGGTGTAATGGTTCAAACAGCCTACGTTTTGGCCGTTCCCTGTAAGACCAGTAGTAGTTTCCGATGCACATCTGGAGGCATTCTAAAATCTGTGGACCTTCAAAGTATTGATGAAACACGGAAATTGCCTCGGGAGTGAATACAACAGTCACCATGCGCACTTTACTCCATGGCAGTAATGTCTCAAACAGTCTACGCTTTGATCGTTCCCTGGATGACCAGCAGTAGTTTCCTATGCACATCTGGGGCCATTCTGTAATGTGTGGACTATCAGAGTGTTGTAGAAACACAGAAATTGCATCGGGATTGAATACAACAGTCACCATGTGCACTTTCCTCCATGGGAGTAATGTCTCAAACAGTTTACGCTATTTGATAGTTCCCTGCAAGACCAGTAGTAGTTTGCGATGCACATCTGGAGGCATTCTAAAATCTGTGGACCTTCAAAGTGTTGATGAAACACGGAAATTGCCTCGGGAGTGAATACAACCGTCACCATGCGCACTGTCCTCCATGGGAGTAATGTCTCAAAAAATCTACGCTTTGATCGTTCCCTGGAAGACCGGTAGTGGTTTCCGATGCACATCTTTAGGCATTCTGTAATCTGTGGACTATCAGAGTGTTGATAAAACACAGAATTTGCATCGGGATTGAATACAACAGTCACCATGAGCACTTTCCTCCATGGGAGTAATGTCTCTAAGATTCTACGCTTTGATCGTTCCCTGCTAGACCAGTAGTAGATTCCGATGCACATCTGGAGGCATTCTGTAATCTGTGGACCTTCAAAGTGTTGATGAAACACAGAATTTGCCGCGGGATTGAATACAACAGTCACCATGCGCACTTTCCTCCATGGGAGTAATGTCTCAGACAGTCTACGCTTCGATCGTTCCCTGGAAGACCAGTAGTAGTTTCCGATGCACATCTGGGGGCATTCTGTAATGTGTGGACTATCAGAGTGTTGATGAAACACAGAAATTGCATCGGGATTGACTACAACAGTCACCATGCGGACTTTCCTCCATCGGAATATTGTCTCAAACAGTCTACGCTTTGATCGTTCCCTGGAAGACCAGTAGTAGTTTCCGATGCACATCTGGTGTCATTCTGTAATCTGTGGACTATCAGAGTGTTGATGAAACACTGAAATTGCATCGGGATTGAATACAACATTCACCATAAGCACTTTCCTCCATGGGAGTAATGTCTCAAACAGTTTACGCCTTGATAGTGCCATGGAAGACCAATAGTAGTTTCCGATGCACATCTGGAGGCATTCTGTAAACTGTAAACTATCAGAGTGTTGTTCAAACACAGAAATTGCATCGGGATTGAATAAAACAGTCACCATGCGCACTTTCCTCCATGGGAGTAATGTCTCAAACAGTCTACGCTTTGATCGTTCCCTGGAAGACCAGCAGTAGTTTCCGATGCACATCTGGGGCCATTCTGTAATGTGTGGACTATCAGAGTGCTAATGAAACACAGATATTGCATCGGGATTGAATACAACAGACACCATGCGCACTTTCCTCCATGGGAGAAATATCTCAAATAGACTACGCATTGATCGTTCCCTGCAAGACCAGTAGTAGTTTGCGATGCACATCTGGAGGCATTCTGTAATCTATGGACCTTCAAAGTGTTGATGAAACACAGAAATTGCATTGGGATTGACTACAACAGTCACCATGCGCACTTTCCTCCATGGGAGAAATGTCTCAAACATTCTACGCTTTCATAGTTCCCTGGAAGACCAGTAGTAGTTTCCGATGCACATCTGGAGTCATTCTAAAATCTGTGGACCTTCAAAGTGCTGATGAAACATGGAAATTGCCTGGGGAGTGAAAACAACAGTCACCATGCACACTGTCCTCCATGGGAGTAATGTCTCAAACAGTCTACGCTTTGATCGTTTCCTAGAGGACCAGTAGTAGTTTCCGATGCACATCTGGAGGCATTCTGTAATCTGTGGACCTTCAAAGTGTTGATGAAACACAGAAATTGCATCGGGATTGAATACAACAGTCACCATGCGCACTTTCCTAAATGGGAGAAATGTCTCAAACAGTCTACGGTTTGATCCGCCCCTGGAAGACCAGTAGTAGTTTCCGATGCACACCTGGTGTCTTTCTGTAATGTGTGG
This sequence comes from Schistocerca gregaria, assembly GCF_023897955.1. Classification (NCBI taxonomy): domain Eukaryota; kingdom Metazoa; phylum Arthropoda; class Insecta; order Orthoptera; family Acrididae; genus Schistocerca; species Schistocerca gregaria. Next base: position 23,980,182 of record NC_064924.1, on the reverse strand, counting down.
ACTATCAGAGTGTTGATGAAACACATAAATTGCATCGGGATTGAATACAACAGCCAACATGCGCACTTTCCTGCATTGGGTGTAATGGTTCAAACAGTCTACGTTTTGATCGATCCCTGCAAGACCAGTAGTAGTTTCCGATGCACATCTGGAGGCATTCTAAAATTTGTGGACCTTCAACGTGTTGATGAAACACGGAAATTGCCTCGGGATTGAATACAACAGTCACCATGCACACTTTCCTCCATGGGAGTAATGTCTCAAACAGTCTACGGTTTGATCGTTCTCTGGAAGACCAGTAGTAGTTTCCGATGCACATCTGGAGGCATTCTGTAATCTGTGGACTATCAGAGTGTTGTTGAAACACAGAAATAGCATTGGGCTTGAATACAACAGTCACCATGTGCACTTTCCTCCATGGGAGTAATGTCTCAAACAGTTTACGCTTTTTGATCGTTCCCTGGAAGACCAGTAGTAGTTTCCGATGCACATCTGGGGCCATTCTGTAATCTGTGGACTATCAGAGTGTTGATGAAACACATAAATTGCATCGGGATTGAATACAACAGTCAACATGCGCACTTTCCTGCATTGGGTGTAATGGTTCAAACAGTCTACGATTTGATCGTTCCCTGCAAGACCAGTAGTAGTTTCCGATGCACATCTGGAGGCATTCTAAAATTTGTGGACCTTCAACGTGTTGATGAAACACGGAAATTGCTTCGGGATTAAATACAACAGTCACCATGCACACTTTGCTCCATGGGAGTAATGTCTCAAACAGTCTACGGTTTGATCGTTCTCTGGAAGACCAGTAGTAGATTCCGATGCACATCTGGAGGCATTCTGTAATCTGTGGACTATCAGAGTGTTGTTGAAACACAGAAATAGCATCGGGATTGAATACAACAGTCACCATGTGCACTTTCCTCCATGGGAGTAACGTCTCAAACAGTCTACGCTTTGACCGTTCCCTGGAAGACAAGTAGTAGATTCCGATGCACATCTGGGGCCATTCTGTAATGTGTGGACTATCAGAGTGTTGATGAAACACAGAAATTACATCGGGATTGAATACAACAGACCCCATGCGCACTTTCCTCCATGGGAGTAATGTCTCAAACAGTCTACGCTTTGATCGTTCCCTGGAAGACCAGTATTAGTTTCCGATGCACATCTGGAGGCATTCTGTAATCTGTAAACCATCAGACTGTTGTTCAAACACAAAAATTGCATCGGGATTGAATAAAACAGTCACCATTCGCACTTTCCTCCATGGGTGTAATGGTTCAAACAGCCTACGTTTTGGCCGTTCCCTGTAAGACCAGTAGTAGTTTCCGATGCACATCTGGAGGCATTCTAAAATCTGTGGACCTTCAAAGTATTGATGAAACACGGAAATTGCCTCGGGAGTGAATACAACAGTCACCATGCGCACTTTACTCCATGGCAGTAATGTCTCAAACAGTCTACGCTTTGATCGTTCCCTGGATGACCAGCAGTAGTTTCCTATGCACATCTGGGGCCATTCTGTAATGTGTGGACTATCAGAGTGTTGTAGAAACACAAAAATTGCATCGGGATTGAATACAACAGTCACCATGTGCACTTTCCTCCATGGGAGTAATGTCTCAAACAGTTTACGCTTTTTGATAGTTCCCTGCAAGACCAGTAGTAGTTTGCGATGCACATCTGGAGGCATTCTAAAATCTGTGGACCTTCAAAGTGTTGATGAAACACGGAAATTGCCTCGGGAGTGAATACAACCGTCACCATGCGCACTGTCCTCCATGGGAGTAATGTCTCAAAAAATCTACGCTTTGATCGTTCCCTGGAAGACCGGTAGTGGTTTCCGATGCACATCTTTAGGCATTCTGTAATCTGTGGACTATCAGAGTGTTGATAAAACACAGAATTTGCATCGGGATTGAATACAACAGTCACCATGAGCACTTTCCTCCATGGGAGTAATGTCTCTAAGATTCTACGCTTTGATCGTTCCCTGCTAGACCAGTAGTAGTTTCCGATGCACATCTGGAGGCATTCTGTAATCTGTGGACCTTCAAAGTGTTGATGAAACACAGAATTTGCCGCGGGATTGAATACAACAGTCACCATGCGCACTTTCCTCCATGGGAGTAATGTCTCAGACAGTCTACGCTTCGATCGTTCCCTGGAAGACCAGTAGTAGTTTCCGATGCACATCTGGGGGCATTCTGTAATGTGTGGACTATCAGAGTGTTGATGAAACACAGAAATTGCATCGGGATTGACTACAACAGTCACCATGCGGACTTTCCTCCATCGGAATATTGTCTCAAACAGTCTACGCTTTGATCGTTCCCTGGAAGACCAGTAGTAGTTTCCGATGCACATCTGGTGTCATTCTGTAATCTGTGGACTATCAGAGTGTTGATGAAACACTGAAATTGCATCGGGATTGAATACAACATTCACCATAAGCACTTTCCTCCATGGGAGTAATGTCTCAAACAGTTTACGCCTTGATAGTGCCATGGAAGACCAATAGTAGTTTCCGATGCACATCTGGAGGCATTCTGTAAACTGTAAACTATCAGAGTGTTGTTCAAACACAGAAATTGCATCGGGATTGAATAAAACAGTCACCATGCGCACTTTCCTCCATGGGAGTAATGTCTCAAACAGTCTACGCTTTGATCGTTCCCTGGAAGACCAGCAGTAGTTTCCGATGCACATCTGGGGCCATTCTGTAATGTGTATACTATCAGAGTGCTAATGAAACACAGATATTGCATCGGGATTGAATACAACAGACACCATGCGCACTTTCCTCCATGGGAGAAATATCTCAAATAGACTACGCATTGATCGTTCCCTGCAAGACCAGTAGTAGTTTGCGATGCACATCTGGAGGCATTCTGTAATCTATGGACCTTCAAAGTGTTGATGAAACACAGAAATTGCATTGGGATTGACTACAACAGTCACCATGCGCACTTTCCTCCATGGGAGAAATGTCTCAAACATTCTACGCTTTCATAGTTCCCTGGAAGACCAGTAGTAGTTTCCGATGCACATCTGGAGTCATTCTAAAATCTGTGGACCTTCAAAGTGCTGATGAAACATGGAAATTGCCTCGGGAGTGAAAACAACAGTCACCATGCACACTGTCCTCCATGGGAGTAATGTCTCAAACAGTCTACGCTTTGATCGTTTCCTAGAGGACCAGTAGTAGTTTCCGATGCACATCTGGAGGCATTCTGTAATCTGTGGACCTTCAAAGTGTTGATGAAACACAGAAATTGCATCGGGATTGAATACAACAGTCACCATGCGCACTTTCCTAAATGGGAGAAATGTCTCAAACAGTCTACGGTTTGATCCGCCCCTGGAAGACCAGTAGTAGTTTCCGATGCACACCTGGTGTCTTTCTGTAATGTGTGGACTATCAGAGTGTTGATGAAACACATAAATTGCATCGGGATTGAATACAACAGCCAACATGCGCACTTTCCTGCATTGGGTGTAATGGTTCAAACAGTCTACGTTTTGATCGATCCCTGCAAGACCAGTAGTAGTTTCCGATGCACATCTGGAGGCATTCTAAAATTTGTGGACCTTCAACGTGTTGATGAAACACGGAAATTGCCTCGGGATTGAATACAACAGTCACCATGCACACTTTCCTCCATGGGAGTAATGTCTCAAACAGTCTACGGTTTGATCGTTCTCTGGAAGACCAGTAGTAGTTTACGATGCACATCTGGAGGCATTCTGTAATCTGTGGACTATCAGAGTGTTGTTGAAACACCGAAATAGCATTGGGCTTGAATACAACAGTCACCATGTGCACTTTCCTCCATGGGAGTAATGTCTCAAACAGTTTACGCTTTTTGATCGTTCCCTGGAAGACCAGTAGTAGTTTCCGATGCACATCTGGGATCATTCTGTAATCTGTGGACTATCAGAGTGTTGATGAAACACATAAATTGCATCGGGATTGAATACAACAGTCAACATGCGCACTTTCCTGCATTGGGTGTAATGGTTCAAACAGTCTACGTTTTGATCGTTCCCTGCAAGACCAGTAGTAGTTTCCGATGCACATCTGGAGGCATTCTAAAATTTGTGGACCTTCAACGTGTTGATGAAACACGGAAATTGCTTCGGGATTGAATACAACAGTCACCATGCACACTTTCCTCCATGGGAGTAATGTCTCAAACAGTCTACGGTTTGATCGTTCTCTGGAAGACCAGTAGTAGTTTCCGATGCACATCTGGAGGCATTCTGTAATCTGTGGACTATCAGAGTGTTGTTGAAACACAGAAATAGCATCGGGATTGAATACAACAGTCACCATGTGCACTTTCCTCCATGGGAGTAACGTCTCAAACAGTCTACGCTTTGACCGTTCCCTGGAAGACAAGTAGTAGATACCGATGCACATCTGGGGCCATTCTGTAATGTGTGGACTATCAGAGTGTTGATGAAACACAGAAATTACATCGGGATTGAATACAACAGACCCCATGCGCACTTTCCTCCATGGGAGTAATGTCTCAAACAGTCTACGCTTTGATCGTTCCCTGGAAGACCAGTATTAGTTTCCGATGCACATCTGGAGGCATTCTGTAATCTGTAAACAATCAGACTGTTGTTCAAACACAAAAATTGCATCGGGATTGAATAAAACAGTCACCATTCGCACTTTCCTCCATGGGTGTAATGGTTCAAACAGCCTACGTTTTGGCCGTTCCCTGTAAGACCAGTAGTAGTTTCCGATGCACATCTGGAGGCATTCTAAAATCTGTGGACCTTCAAAGTATTGATGAAACACGGAAATTGCCTCGGGAGTGAATACAACAGTCACCATGCGCACTTTACTCCATGGCAGTAATGTCTCAAACAGTCTACGCTTTGATCGTTCCCTGGATGACCAGCAGTAGTTTCCTATGCACATCTGGGGCCATTCTGTAATGTGTGGACTATCAGAGTGTTGTAGAAACACAGAAATTGCATCGGGATTGAATACAACAGTCACCATGTGCTCTTTCCTCCATGGGAGTAATGTCTCAAACAGTTTACGCTTTTTGATAGTTCCCTGCAAGACCAGTAGTAGTTTGCGATGCACATCTGGAGGTATTCTAAAATCTGTGGACCTTCAAAGTGTTGATGAAACACGGAAATTGCCTCGGGAGTGAATACAACCGTCACCATGCGCTCTGTCCTCCATGGGAGTAATGTCTCAAAAAATCTACGCTTTGATCGTTCCCTGGAAGACCGGTAGTCGTTTCCGATGCACATCTTTAGGCATTCTGTAATCTGTGGACTATCAGAGTGTTGATAAAACACAGAATTTGCATCGGGATTGAATACAACAGTCACCATGAGCACTTTCCTCCATGGGAGTAATGTCTCTAAGATTCTACGCTTTGATCGTTCCCTGCTAGACCAGTAGTAGTTTCCGATGCACATCTGGAGGCATTCTGTAATCTGTGGACCTTCAAAGTGTTGATGAAACACAGAATTTGCCGCGGGATTGAATACAACAGTCACCATGCGCACTTTCCTCCATGGGAGTAATGTCTCAGACAGTCTACGCTTCGATCGTTCCCTGGAATACAAGTAGTAGTTTCCGATGCACATCTGGTGTCATTCCGTAATCTGTGGACTATCAGAGTGTTAATGAAACACAAAATTGCATCGGGATAGAATAAAACAGTCACCATGCGCACTTTCCTCCATGGGAGTAATGTCTCAAACAGTCTACGCTTTGATCGATTCCTGTAGGACCAGTAGTAGTTTCCGATGCACATCTGGGGGCATTCTGTAATCTGTGGACTATCAGAGTGTTGATGAAACACAGAAAATGCATCGGGATTGAATACAACAGTCAACATGCGCACTTTCCTCCATGGGTGTAATGGTTCAAACATTCTACGTTTTGAATGTTCCCTGCAAGGACAGTAGTAGTTTCCGATGCACATCTGGGGCCATTCTGTAATGTGTGGACTGTCAGAGTGTTGATGAAACACAGATATTGCATCGGGATTGAATACAACACTCAACATGCGCACATTCCTCCATGGGTGTAATGGTTCAAACAGTCTACGTTTTGGCCGTTCCCTGCAAGACCAGTAGTAGTTAGCGATGCACCTCTGAAGGCATTCTGTAACCTGTGGACCTTCAAAGTGTTGATGAAACACAGAAATTGCATCGGGATTGACTACAACAGTCACCATGCGGACTTTCCTCCATCGGAATATTGTCTCAAACAGTCTACGCTTTGATCGTTCCCTGGAAGACCAGTAGTAGTTTCCGATGCACATCTGGTGTCATTCTGTAATCTGTGGACTATCAGAGTGTTGATGAAACACTGAAATTGCATCGGGATTGAATACAACATTCACCATAAGCACTTTCCTCCATGGGAGTAATGTCTCAAACAGTTTACGCTTTGATAGTGCCATGGAAGACCAATAGTAGTTTCCGATGCACATCTGGAGGCATTCTGTAAACTGTAAACTATCAGAGTGTTGTTCAAACACAGAAATTGCATCGGGATTGAATAAAACAGTCACCATGCGCACTTTCCTCCATGGGAGTAATGTCTCAAACAGTCTACGCTTTGATCGTTCCCTGGAAGACCAGCAGTAGTTTCCGATGCACATCTGGGGCCATTCTGTAATGTGTGGACTATCAGAGTGCTAATGAAACACAGAAATTGCATCGGGATTGAATACAACAGACACCATGCGCACTTTCCTCCATGGGAGAAATATCTCAAATAGACTACGCATTGATCGTTCCCTGCAAGACCAGTAGTAGTTTGCGATGCACATCTGGAGTCATTCTAAAATCTGTGGACCTTCAAAGTGCTGATGAAACATGGAAATTGCCTCGGGAGTGAAAACAACAGTCACCATGCACACTGTCCTCCATGAGAGTAATGTCTCAAACAGTCTACGCTTTGATCGTTTCCTAGAGGACCAGTAGTAGTTTCCGATGCACATCTGGAGGCATTCTGTAATCTGTGGACCTTCAAAGTGTTGATGAAACACAGAAATTGCATCGGGATTGAATACAACAGTCACCATGCGCACTTTCCTAAATGGGAGAAATGTCTCAAACAGTCTACAGTTTGATCCGCCCCTGGAAGACCAGTAGTAGTTTCCGATGCACACCTGGTGTCTTTCTGTAATGTGTGGACTATCAGAGTGTTGATGAAACACATAAATTGCATCGGGATTGAATACAACAGCCAACATGCGCACTTTCCTGCATTGGGTGTAATGGTTCAAACAGTCTACGTTTTGATCGATCCCTGCAAGACCAGTAGTAGTTTCCGATGCACATCTGGAGGCATTCTAAAATTTGTGGACCTTCAACGTGTTGATGAAACACGGAAATTGCCTCGGGATTGAATACAACAGTCACCATGCACACTTTCCTCCATGGGAGTAATGTCTCAAACAGTCTACGGTTTGATCGTTCTCTGGAAGACCAGTAGTAGTTTCCGATGCACATCTGGAGGCATTCTGTAATCTGCGGACTATCAGAGTGTTGTTGAAACACAGAAATAGCATTGGGCTTGAATACAACAGTCACCATGTGCACTTTCCTCCATGGGAGTAATGTCTCAAACAGTTTACGCTTTTTGATCGTTCCCTGGAAGACCAGTAGTAGTTTCCGATGCACATCTGGGGTCATTCTGTAATCTGTGGACTATCAGAGTGTTGATGAAACACATAAATTGCATCGGGATTGAATACAACAGTCAACATGCGCACTTTCCTGCATTGGGTGTAATGGTTCAAACAGTCTACGTTTTGATCGTTCCCTGCAAGACCAGTAGTAGTTTCCGATGCACATCTGGAGGCATTCTAAAATTTGTGGACCTTCAACGTGTTGATGAAACACGGAAATTGCTTCGGGATTGAATACAACAGTCACCATGCACACTTTCCTCCATGGGAGTAATGTCTCAAACAGTCTACGGTTTGATCGTTCTCTGGAAGACCAGTAGTAGTTTCCGATGCACATCTGGAGGCATTCTGTAATCTGTGAACTATCAGAGTGTTGTTGAAACACAGAAATAGCATCGGGATTGAATACAACAGTCACCATGTGCACTTTCCTCCATGGGAGTAACGTCTCAAACAGTCTACGCTTTGACCGTTCCCTGGAAGACAAGTAGTAGATTCCGATGCACATCTGGGGCCATTCTGTAATGTGTGGACTATCAGAGTGTTGATGAAACACAGAAATTACATCGGGATTGAATACAACAGACCCCATGCGCACTTTCCTCCATGGGAGTAATGTCTCAAACAGTCTACGCTTTGATCGTTCCCTGGAAGACCAGTATTAGTTTCCGATGCACATCTGGAGGCATTCTGTAATCTGTAAACAATCAGACTGTTGTTCAAACACAAAAATTGCATCGGGATTGAATAAAACAGTCACCATGCGCACTTTCCTCCATGGGTGTAATGGTTCAAACAGCCTACGTTTTGGCCGTTCCCTGTAAGACCAGTAGTAGTTTCCGATGCACATCTGGAGGCATTCTAAAATCTGTGGACCTTCAAAGTATTGATGAAACACGGAAATTGCCTCGGGAGTGAATACAACAGTCACCATGCGCACTTTACTCCATGGCAGTAATGTCTCAAACAGTCTACGCTTTGATCGTTCCCTGGATGACCAGCAGTAGTTTCCTATGCACATCTGGGGCCATTCTGTAATGTGTGGACTATCAGAGTGTTGTAGAAACACAGAAATTGCATCGGGATTGAATACAACAGTCACCATGTGCACTTTCCTCCATGGGAGTAATGTCTCAAACAGTTTACGCTTTTTGATAGTTCCCTGCAAGACCAGTAGTAGTTTGCGATGCACATCTGGAGGCATTCTAAAATCTGTGGACCTTCAAAGTGTTGATGAAACACGGAAATTGCCTCGGGAGTGAATACAACCGTCACCATGCGCACTGTCCTCCATGGGAGTAATGTCTCAAAAAATCTACGCTTTGATCGTTCCCTGGAAGACCGGTAGTGGTTTCCGATGCACATCTTTACGCATTCTGTAATCTGTGGACTATCAGAGTGTTGATAAAACACAGAATTTGCATCGGGATTGAATACAACAGTCACCATGAGCACTTTCCTCCATGGGAGTAATGTCTCTAAGATTCTACGCTTTGATCGTTCCCTGCTAGACCAGTAGTAGTTTCCGATGCACATCTGGAGGCATTCTGTAATCTGTGGACCTTCAAAGTGTTGATGAAACACAGAATTTGCCGCGGGATTGAATACAACAGTCACCATGCGCACTTTCCTCCATGGGAGTAATGTCTCAGACAGTCTACGCTTCGATCGTTCCCTGGAAGACCAGTAGTAGTTTCCGATGCACATCTGGGGGCATTCTGTAATGTGTGGACTATCAGAGTGTTGATGAAACACAGAAATTGCATCGGGATTGAATACAACGTTCACCATGAGCACTTTCCTCCATGGGAGTAATGTCTCTAACAGTCTACGCTTTGATCGTTCCCTGGAAGACCAGTAGTAGTTTCCGATGCACATCTGGAGGCATTCTGTAATCTGTGGACCTTCAAAGTGTTGATGAAACACAAAAATTGCATCGGGATTGAATACAACAGTCACCATGCGCACTTTCCTAAATGGGAGAAATGTCTCAAACAGTCTACGGTTTGATGCGCCCCTGGAAGACCAGTAGTAGTTTCCGATGCACACCTGGTGTCTTTCTGTAATGTGTGGACTATCAGAGTGTTGATGAAACACATAAATTGCATCGGGATTGAATACAACAGCCAACATGCGCACTTTCCTGCATTGGGTGTAATGGTTCAAACAGTCTACGTTTTGATCGATCCCTGCAAGACCAGTAGTAGTTTCCGATGCACATCTGCAGGCATTCTAAAATTTGTGGACCTTCAACGTGTTGATGAGACACGGAAATTGCCTCGGGATTGAATACAACAGTCACCATGCACACTTTCCTCCATGGGAGTAATGTCTCAAACAGTCTACGGTTTGATCGTTCTCTGGAAGACCAGTAGTAGTTTCCGATGCACATCTGGAGGCATTCTGTAATCTGTGGACTATCAGAGTGTTGTTGAAACACCGAAATAGCATTGGGCTTGAATACAACAGTCACCATGTGCACTTTCCTCCATGGGAGTAATGTCTCAAACAGTTTACGCTTTTTGATCGTTCCCTGGAAGACCAGTAGTAGTTTCCGATGCACATCTGGGATCATTCTGTAATCTGTGGACTATCAGAGTGTTGATGAAACACATAAATTGCATCGGGATTGAATACAACAGTCAACATGCGCACTTTCCTGCATTGGGTGTAATGGTTCAAACAGTCTACGTTTTGATCGTTCCCTGCAAGACCAGTAGTAGTTTCCGATGCACATCTGGAGGCATTCTAAAATTTGTGGACCTTCAACGTGTTGATGAAACACGGAAATTGCTTCGGGATTGAATACAACAGTCACCATGCACACTTTCCTCCATGGGAGTAATGTCTCAAACAGTCTACGGTTTGATCGTTCTCTGGAAGACCAGTAGTAGATTCCGATGCACATCTGGAGGCATTCTGTAATCTGTGGACTATCAGAGTGTTGTTGAAACACAGAAATAGCATCGGGATTGAATACAACAGTCACCATGTGCACTTTCCTCCATGGGAGTAACGTCTCAAACAGTCTACGCTTTGACCGTTCCCTGGAAGACAAGTAGTAGATTCCGATGCACATCTGGGGCCATTCTGTAATGTGTGGACTATCAGAGTGTTGATGAAACACAGAAATTACATCGGGATTGAATACAACAGACCACATGCGCACTTTCCTCCATGGGAGTAATGTCTCAAACAGTCTACGCTTTGATCGTTCCCTGGAAGACCAGTATTAGTTTCCGATGCACATCGGGAGGCATTCTGTAATCTGTAAACAATCAGACTGTTGTTCAAACACAAAAATTGCATCGGGATTGAATAAAACAGTCACCATTCGCACTTTCCTCCATGGGTGTAATGGTTCAAACAGCCTACGTTTTGGCCGTTCCCTGTAAGACCAGTAGTAGTTTCCGATGCACATCTGGAGGCATTCTAAAATCTGTGGACCTTCAAAGTATTGATGAAACACGGAAATTGCCTCGGGAGTGAATACAACAGTCACCATGCGCACTTTACTCCATGGCAGTAATGTCTCAAACAGTCTACGCTTTGATCGTTCCCTGGATGACCAGCAGTAGTTTCCTATGCACATCTGGGGCCATTCTGTAATGTGTGGACTATCAGAGTGTTGTAGAAACACAGAAATTGCATCGGGATTGAATACAACAGTCACCATGTGCACTTTCCTCCATGGGAGTAATGTCTCAAACAGTTTACGCTTTTTGATAGTTCCCTGCAAGACCAGTAGTAGTTTGCGATGCACATCTGGAGGTATTCTAAAATCTGTGGACCTTCAAAGTGTTGATGAAACACGGAAATTGCCTCGGGAGTGAATACAACCGTCACCATGCGCTCTGTCCTCCATGGGAGTAATGTCTCAAAAAATCTACGCTTTGATCGTTCCCTGGAAGACCGGTAGTCGTTTCCGATGCACATCTTTAGGCATTCTGTAATCTGTGGACCTTCATAGTGTTGATGAAACACAGAAATTGCATCGGAATTGAATACAACAGTCACCATGCGCACTTTCCTACATGGGAGTAATGTCTCAAACAGTCTACGCATTGATCGTTCCCTGGAATACAAGTAGTAGTTTCCGATGCACATCTGGTGTCATTCCGTAATCTGTGGACTATCAGAGTGTTAATGAAACACAAAATTGCATCGGGATAGAATAAAACAGTCACCATGCGCACTTTCCTCCATGGGAGTAATGTCTCAAACAGTCTACGCTTTGATCGATTCCTGTAGGACCAGTAGTAGTTTCCGATGCACATCTGGGGGCATTCTGTAATCTGTGGACTATCAGAGTGTTGATAAAACACAGAATTTGCATCGGGATTGAATACAACAGTCACCATGAGCACTTTCCTCCATGGGAGTAATGTCTCTAAGATTCTACGCTTTGATCGTTCCCTGCTAGACCAGTAGTAGTTTCCGATGCACATCTGGAGGCATTCTGTAATCTGTGGACCTTCAAAGTGTTGATGAAACACAGAATTTGCCGCGGGATTGAATACAACAGTCACCATGCGCACTTTCCTCCATGGGAGTAATGTCTCAGACAGTCTACGCTTCGATCGTTCCCTGGAAGACCAGTAGTAGTTTCCGATGCACATCTGGGGGCATTCTGTAATGTGTGGACTATCAGAGTGTTGATGAAACACAGAAATTGCATCGGGATTGAATACAACATTCACCATGAGCACTTTCCTCCATGGGAGTAATGTCTCTAACAGTCTACGCTTTTATCGTTCCCCGCAAGACCAGTAGTAGTTTCCGATGCACATCTGGAGGCATTCTGTAATCTGTGGACCTTCATAGTGTTGATGAAACACAGAAATTGCATCGGAATTGAATACAACAGTCACCATGCGCACTTTCCTACATGGGAGTAATGTCTCAAACAGTCTACGCATTGATCGTTCCCTGGAATACAAGTAGTAGTTTCCGATGCACATCTGGTGTCATTCCGTAATCTGTGGACTATCAGAGTGTTAATGAAACACAAAATTGCATCGGGATAGAATAAAACAGTCACCATGCGCACTTTCCTCCATGGGAGTAATGTCTCAAACAGTCTACGCTTTGATCGATTCCTGTAGGACCAGTAGTAGTTTCCGATGCACATCTGGGGGCATTCTGTAATCTGTGGACTATCAGAGTGTTGATGAAACACAGAAAATGCATCGGGATTGAATACAACAGTCAACATGCGCACTTTCCTCCATGGGTGTAATGGTTCAAACATTCTACGTTTTGAATGTTCCCTGCAAGGACAGTAGTAGTTTCCGATGCACATCTGGGGCCATTCTGTAATGTGTGGACTGTCAGAGTGTTGATGAAACACAGATATTGCATCGGGATTGAATACAACACTCAACATGCGCACATTCCTCCATGGGTGTAATGGTTCAAACAGTCTACGTTTTGGCCGTTCCCTGCAAGACCAGTAGTAGTTAGCGATGCACCTCTGAAGGCATTCTGTAACCTGTGGACCTTCAAAGTGTTGATGAAACACATAAATTGCATCGGGATTGACTACAACAGTCACCATGCGGACTTTCCTCCATCGGAATATTGTCTCAAACAGTCTACGCTTTGATCGTTCCCTGGAAGACCAGTAGTAGTTTCCGATGCACATCTGGTGTCATTCTGTAATCTGTGGACTATCAGAGTGTTGATGAAACACTGAAATTGCATCGGGATTGAATACAACATTCACCATAAGCACTTTCCTCCATGGGAGTAATGTCTCAAACAGTTTACGCTTTGATAGTGCCATGGAAGACCAATAGTAGTTTCCGATGCACATCTGGAGGCATTCTGTAAACTGTAAACTATCAGAGTGTTGTTCAAACACAGAAATTGCATCGGGATTGAATAAAACAGTCACCATGCGCACTTTCCTCCATGGGAGTAATGTCTCAAACAGTCTACGCTTTGATCGTTCCCTGGAAGACCAGCAGTAGTTTCCGATGCACATCTGGGGCCATTCTGTAATGTGTGGACTATCAGAGTGCTAATGAAACACAGAAATAGCATCGGGATTGAATACAACAGACACCATGCGCACTTTCCTCCATGGGAGAAATATCTCAAATAGACTACGCATTGATCGTTCCGTGCAAGACCAGTAGTAGTTTGCGATGCACATCTGGAGGCATTCTGTAATCTATGGACCTTCAAAGTGTTGATGAAACACAGAAATTGCATTGGGATTGACTACAACAGTCACCATGCGCACTTTCCTCCATGGGAGAAATGTCTCAAACATTCTACGCTTTCATAGTTCCCTGGAAGACCAGTAGTAGTTTCCGATGCACATCTGGAGTCATTCTAAAATCTGTGGACCTTCAAAGTGCTGATGAAACATGGAAATTGCCTCGGGAGTGAAAACAACAGTCACCATGCACACTGTCCTCCATGAGAGTAATGTCTCAAACAGTCTACGCTTTGATCGTTTCCTAGAGGACCAGTAGTAGTTTCCGATGCACATCTGGAGGCATTCTGTAATCTGTGGACCTTCAAAGTGTTGATGAAACACAGAAATTGCATCGGGATTGAATACAACAGTCACCATGCGCACTTTCCTAAATGGGAGAAATGTCTCAAACAGTCTACGGTTTGATCCGCCCCTGGAAGACCAGTAGTAGTTTCCGATGCACACCTGGTGTCTTTCTGTAATGTGTGGACTATCAGAGTGTTGATGAAACACATAAATTGCATCGGGATTGAATACAACAGCCAACATGCGCACTTTCCTGCATTGGGTGTAATGGTTCAAACAGTCTACGTTTTGATCGATCCCTGCAAGACCAGTAGTAGTTTCCGATGCACATCTGGAGGCATTCTAAAATTTGTGGACCTTCAACGTGTTGATGAAACACGGAAATTGCCTCGGGATTGAATACAACAGTCACCATGCACACTTTCCTCCATGGGAGTAATGTCTCAAACAGTCTACGGTTTGATCGTTCTCTGGAAGACCAGTAGTAGTTTCCGATGCACATCTGGAGGCATTCTGTAATCTGCGGACTATCAGAGTGTTGTTGAAACACAGAAATAGCATTGGGCTTGAATACAACAGTCACCATGTGCACTTTCCTCCATGGGAGTAATGTCTCAAACAGTTTACGCTTTTTGATCGTTCCCTGGAAGACCAGTAGTAGTTTCCGATGCACATCTGGGGTCATTCTGTAATCTGTGGACTATCAGAGTGTTGATGAAACACATAAATTGCATCGGGATTGAATACAACAGTCAACATGCGCACTTTCCTGCATTGGGTGTAATGGTTCAAACAGTCTACGTTTTGATCGTTCCCTGCAAGACCAGTAGTAGTTTCCGATGCACATCTGGAGGCATTCTAAAATTTGTGGACCTTCAACGTGTTGATGAAACACGGAAATTGCTTCGGGATTGAATACAACAGTCACCATGCACACTTTCCTCCATGGGAGTAATGTCTCAAACAGTCTACGGTTTGATCGTTCTCTGGAAGACCAGTAGTAGTTTCCGATGCACATCTGGAGGCATTCTGTAATCTGTGAACTATCAGAGTGTTGCTGAAACACAGAAATAGCATCGGGATTGAATACAACAGTCACCATGTGCACTTTCCTCCATGGGAGTAACGTCTCAAACAGTCTACGCTTTGACCGTTCCCTGGAAGACAAGTAGTAGATTCCGATGCACATCTGGGGCCATTCTGTAATGTGTGGACTATCAGAGTGTTGATGAAACACAGAAATTACATCGGGATTGAATACAACAGACCCCATGCGCACTTTCCTCCATGGGAGTAATGTCTCAGACAGTCTACGCTTCGATCGTTCCCTGGAAGACCAGTAGTAGTTTCCGATGCACATCTGGGGGCATTCTGTAATGTGTGGACTATCAGAGTGTTGATGAAACACAGAAATTGCATCGGGATTGAATACAACATTCACCATGAGCACTTTCCTCCATGGGAGTAATGTCTCTAACAGTCTACGCTTTTATCGTTCCCCGCAAGACCAGTAGTAGTTTCCGATGCACATCTGGAGGCATTCTGTAATCTGTGGACCTTCATAGTGTTGATGAAACACAGAAATTGCATCGGAATTGAATACAACAGTCACCATGCGCACTTTCCTACATGGGAGTAATGTCTCAAACAGTCTACGCATTGATCGTTCCCTGGAATACAAGTAGTAGTTTCCGATGCACATCTGGTGTCATTCCGTAATCTGTGGACTATCAGAGTGTTAATGAAACACAAAATTGCATCGGGATAGAATAAAACAGTCACCATGCGCACTTTCCTCCATGGGAGTAATGTCTCAAACAGTCTACACTTTGATCGATTCCTGTAGGACCAGTAGTAGTTTCCGATGCACATCTGGGGGCATTCTGTAATCTGTGGACTATCAGAGTGTTGATGAAACACAGAAAATGCATCGGGATTGAATACAACAGTCAACATGCGCACTTTCCTCCATGGGTGTAATGGTTCAAACATTCTACGTTTTGAATGTTCCCTGCAAGGACAGTAGTAGTTTCCGATGCACATCTGGGGCCATTCTGTAATGTGTGGACTGTCAGAGTGTTGATGAAACACAGATATTGCATCGGGATTGAATACAACACTCAACATGCGCACATTCCTCCATGGGTGTAATGGTTCAAACAGTCTACGTTTTGGCCGTTCCCTGCAAGACCAGTAGTAGTTAGCGATGCACCTCTGAAGGCATTCTGTAACCTGTGGACCTTCAAAGTGTTGATGAAACACAGAAATTGCATCGGGATTGACTACAACAGTCACCATGCGGACTTTCCTCCATCGGAATATTGTCTCAAACAGTCTACGCTTTGATCGTTCCCTGGAGGACCAGTAGTAGTTTCCGATGCACATCTATTGTCATTCTGTAATCTGTGGACTATCAGAGTGTTGATGAAACACTGAAATTGCATCGGGATTGAATACAACATTCACCATAAGCACTTTCCTCCATGGGAGTAATGTCTCAAACAGTTTACGCTTTGATAGTGCCATGGAAGACCAATAGTAGTTTCCGATGCACATCTGGAGGCATTCTGTAAACTGTAAACTATCAGAGTGTTGTTCAAACACAGAAATTGCATCGGGATTGAATAAAACAGTCACCATGCGCACTTTCCTCCATGGGAGTAATGTCTCAAACAGTCTACGCTTTGATCGTTCCCTGGAAGACCAGCAGTAGTTTCCGATGCACATCTGGGGCCATTCTGTAATGTGTGGACTATCAGAGTGCTAATGAAACACAGAAATAGCATCGGGATTGAATACAACAGACACCATGCGCACTTTCCTCCATGGGAGAAATATCTCAAATAGACTACGCATTGATCGTTCCGTGCAAGACCAGTAGTAGTTTGCGATGCACATCTGGAGGCATTCTGTAATCTATGGACCTTCAAAGTGTTGATGAAACACAGAAATTGCATTGGGATTGACTACAACAGTCACCATGCGCACTTTCCTCCATGGGAGAAATGTCTCAAACATTCTACGCTTTCATAGTTCCCTGGAAGACCAGTAGTAGTTTCCGATGCACATCTGGAGTCATTCTAAAATCTGTGGACCTTCAAAGTGCTGATGAAACATGGAAATTGCCTCGGGAGTGAAAACAACAGTCACCATGCACACTGTCCTCCATGAGAGTAATGTCTCAAACAGTCTACGCTTTGATCGTTTCCTAGAGGACCAGTAGTAGTTTCCGATGCACATCTGGAGGCATTCTGTAATCTGTGGACCTTCAAAGTGTTGATGAAACACAGAAATTGCATCGGGATTGAATACAACAGTCACCATGCGCACTTTCCTAAATGGGAGAAATGTCTCAAACAGTCTACGGTTTGATCCGCCCCTGGAAGACCAGTAGTAGTTTCCGATGCACACCTGGTGTCTTTCTGTAATGTGTGGACTATCAGAGTGTTGATGAAACACATAAATTGCATCGGGATTGAATACAACAGCCAACATGCGCACTTTCCTGCATTGGGTGTAATGGTTCAAACAGTCTACGTTTTGATCGATCCCTGCAAGACCAGTAGTAGTTTCCGATGCACATCTGGAGGCATTCTAAAATTTGTGGACCTTCAACGTGTTGATGAAACACGGAAATTGCCTCGGGATTGAATACAACAGTCACCATGCACACTTTCCTCCATGGGAGTAATGTCTCAAACAGTCTACGGTTTGATCGTTCTCTGGAAGACCAGTAGTAGTTTCCGATGCACATCTGGAGGCATTCTGTAATCTGCGGACTATCAGAGTGTTGTTGAAACACAGAAATAGCATTGGGCTTGAATACAACAGTCACCATGTGCACTTTCCTCCATGGGAGTAATGTCTCAAACAGTTTACGCTTTTTGATCGTTCCCTGGAAGACCAGTAGTAGTTTCCGATGCACATCTGGGGTCATTCTGTAATCTGTGGACTATCAGAGTGTTGATGAAACACATAAATTGCATCGGGATTGAATACAACAGTCAACATGCGCACTTTCCTGCATTGGGTGTAATGGT
This sequence comes from Schistocerca gregaria, assembly GCF_023897955.1. Taxonomy (NCBI): domain Eukaryota; kingdom Metazoa; phylum Arthropoda; class Insecta; order Orthoptera; family Acrididae; genus Schistocerca; species Schistocerca gregaria. The sequence goes on along the minus strand of NC_064924.1, from coordinate 23,961,940 downwards.
TCAAACAGTCTACGTTTTGATCGTTCCCTGCAAGACCAGTAGTAGTTTCCGATGCACATCTGGAGGCATTCTAAAATTTGTGGACCTTCAACGTGTTGATGAAACACGGAAATTGCTTCGGGATTGAATACAACAGTCACCATGCACACTTTCCTCCATGGGAGTAATGTCTCAAACAGTCTACGGTTTGATCGTTCTCTGGAAGACCAGTAGTAGTTTCCGATGCACATCTGGAGGCATTCTGTAATCTGTGAACTATCAGAGTGTTGCTGAAACACAGAAATAGCATCGGGATTGAATACAACAGTCACCATGTGCACTTTCCTCCATGGGAGTAACGTCTCAAACAGTCTACGCTTTGACCGTTCCCTGGAAGACAAGTAGTAGATTCCGATGCACATCTGGGGCCATTCTGTAATGTGTGGACTATCAGAGTGTTGATGAAACACAGAAATTACATCGGGATTGAATACAACAGACCCCATGCGCACTTTCCTCCATGGGAGTAATGTCTCAAACAGTCTACGCTTTGATCGTTCCCTGGAAGACCAGTATTAGTTTCCGATGCACATCTGGAGGCATTCTGTAATCTGTAAACAATCAGACTGTTGTTCAAACACAAAAATTGCATCGGGATTGAATAAAACAGTCACCATGCGCACTTTCCTCCATGGGTGTAATGGTTCAAACAGCCTACGTTTTGGCCGTTCCCTGTAAGACCAGTAGTAGTTTCCGATGCACATCTGGAGGCATTCTAAAATCTGTGGACCTTCAAAGTATTGATGAAACACGGAAATTGCCTCGGGAGTGAATACAACAGTCACCATGCGCACTTTACTCCATGGCAGTAATGTCTCAAACAGTCTACGCTTTGATCGTTCCCTGGATGACCAGCAGTAGTTTCCTATGCACATCTGGGGCCATTCTGTAATGTGTGGACTATCAGAGTGTTGTAGAAACACAGAAATTGCATCGGGATTGAATACAACAGTCACCATGTGCACTTTCCTCCATGGGAGTAATGTCTCAAACAGTTTACGCTTTTTGATAGTTCCCTGGAAGACCAGTAGTAGTTTGCGATGCACATCTGGAGGCATTCTAAAATCTGTGACCTTCAAAGTGTTGATGAAACACGGAAATTGCCTCGGGAGTGAATACAACCGTCACCATGCGCACTGTCCTCCATGGGAGTAATGTCTCAAAAAATCTACGCTTTGATCGTTCCCTGGAAGACCGGTAGTGGTTTCCGATGCACATCTTTAGGCATTCTGTAATCTGTGGACTATCAGAGTGTTGATAAAACACAGAATTTGCATCGGGATTGAATACAACAGTCACCATGAGCACTTTCCTCCATGGGAGTAATGTCTCTAAGATTCTACGCTTTGATCGTTCCCTGCTAGACCAGTAGTAGTTTCCGATGCACATCTGGAGGCATTCTGTAATCTGTGGACCTGCATAGTGTTGATGAAACACAGAAATTGCATCGGGATTGACTACAACAGTCACCATGCGGACTTTCCTCCATCGGAATATTGTCTCAAACAGTCTACGCTTTGATCGTTCCCTGGAAGACCAGTAGTAGTTTCCGATGCACATCTGGTGTCATTCTGTAATCTGTGGACTATCAGAGTGTTGATGAAACACTGAAATTGCATCGGGATTGAATACAACATTCACCATGCGCACTTTCCTCCATGGGAGTAATGTCTCAAACAGTTTACGCTTTGATAGTGCCATGGAAGACCAGTAGTAGTTTCCGATGCACATCTGGGGCCATTCTGTAATGTGTGGACTATCAGAGTGCTAATGAAACACAGAAATTGCATCGGGATTGAATACAACAGACACCATGCGCACTTTCCTCCATGGGAGAAATATTTCAAATAGACTACGCATTGATCGTTCCCTGCAAGACCAGTAGTAGTTTGCGATACACATCTGGAGGCATTCTGTAATCTATGGACCTTCAAAGTGTTGATGAAACACAGAAATTGCATTGGGATTGACTACAATAGTCACCATGCGCACTTTCCTCCATGGGAGAAATGTCTCAAACATTCAACGCTTTCATAGTTCCCTGGAAGACCAGTAGTAGTTTCCGATGCACATCTGGAGTCATTCTAAAATCTGTGGACCTTCAAAGTGCTGATGAAACATGGAAATTGCCTCGGGAGTGAAAACAACAGTCACCATGCACACTGTCCTCCATGGGAGTAATGTCTCAAACAGTCTACGCTTTGATCGTTTCCTAGAGGACCAGTAGTAGTTTCCGATGCACATCTGGAGGCATTCTGTAATCTGTGGACCTTCAAAGTGTTGATCAAACACAGAAATTGCATCGGGATTGAATACAACAGTCACCATGCGCACTTTCCTAAATGGGAGAAATGTCTCAAACAGTCTACGGTTTGATCGTTCTCTCGAAGACCAGTAGTAGATTCCCATGCACACCTGGTGTCATTCTGTAATGTGTGGAACATCAGAGTGTTGTTGAAACACAGAAATTGCATCGGGATTGAATACAACAGTCACCATGCGCACTTTCCTCCATGGGAGTAATGTCTCAAACAGTCTACGCTTTGATCGTTTCCTGGAAGACCAGTAGCAGTTTCCGTTGCACGTCTGGGGGCATTCTGTAATGTGTGGACTATCAGAGTGTAGATGACACACAGAAATTGCATCGGGATTGAATACAACAGTCAACATGCGCACTTTCCTTCCTGGGTGTAATGGTTCAAACAGTCTACGATTTGACCGTTCCCTGCAAGACCAGTAGTAGTTTCCGATGCACATCTGGAGGCATTGTAAAATCTGTGGACCTTCAAAGTGTTGATGGAACACGGAAATTGCCTCGGGAGTGCATACAACAGTCACCATGCGCACTGTCCTCCATGGGAGTAATGTCTCAAAAAATCTACGCTTTGATCGTTCCCTGGAAGACCAATAGTAGTTTCCGATGCACATCTGGGGGCATTCTGTAATGTGTGGACTATCAGAGTGTTGATGAAACACAGAAATTGCATCGGGATTGAATACAACATTCACCATGAGCACTTTCCTCCATGGGAGTAATGTCTCTAACAGTCTACGCTTTGATCGTTCCCTGCAAGACCAGTAGTAGTTTCCGATGCACATCTGGAGGCATTCTGTAATCTGTGGACCTTCATAGTGTTGATGAAACACAGAAATTTCATCGGGATTGACTACAACAGTCACCATGCGGACTTTCCTCCATCGGAATATTGTATCAAACAGTCTACGCTTTGATCGTTCCCTGGAAGACCAGTAGTAGTTTCCGATGCACTTCTGGTGTCATTCTGTAATCTGTGGACTATCAGAGTGTTGTTGAAACACTGAAATTGCATCGGGATTGAATACAACATTCACCATGCGCACTTTCCTCCATGGGAGTAATGTCTCAAACAGTTTACGCTTTGATAGTGCCATGGAAGACCAGTAGTAGTTTCCGATGCACATCTGGGGCCATTCTGTAATGTGTGGACTATCAGAGTGCTAATGAAACACAGAAATTGCATCGGGATTGAATACAACAGACACCATGCGCACTTTCCTCCATGGGAGAAATATCTCAAATAGACTACGCATTGATCGTTCCCTGCAAGACCAGTAGTAGTTTGCGATACACATCTGGAGGCATTCTGTAATCTATGGACCTTCAAAGTGTTGATGAAACACAGAAATTGCATTGGGATTGACTACAATAGTCACCATGCGCACTTTCCTCCATGGGAGAAATGTCTCAAACATTCTACGCTTTCATAGTTCCCTGGAAGACCAGTAGTAGTTTCCGATGCACATCTGGAGTCATTCTAAAATCTGTGGACCTTCAAAGTGCTGATGAAACATGGAAATTGCCTCGGGAGTGAAAACAACAGTCACCATGCACACTGTCCTCCATGGGAGTAATGTCTCAAACAGTCTACGCTTTGATCGTTTCCTAGAGGACCAGTAGTAGTTTCCGATGCACATCTGGAGGCATTCTGTAATCTGTGGACCTTCAAAGTGTTGATGAAACACAGAAATTGCATCGGGATTGAATACAACAGTCACCATGCGCACTTTCCTAAATGGGAGAAATGTCTCAAACAGTCTACGGTTTGATCGTTCTCTGGAAGACCAGTAGTAGTTTCCGATGCACACCAGGTGTCATTCTGTAATGTGTGGACTATCAGAGTGTTGTTGAAACACAGAAATTGCATCGGGATTGAATACAACAGTCACCATGCGCACTTTCCTCCATGGGAGTAATGTCTCAAACAGTCTACGCTTTGATCGTTTCCTGGAAGACCAGTAGCAGTTTCCGTTGCACGTCTGGGGGCATTCTGTAATGTGTGGACTATCAGAGTGTAGATGAAACACAGAAATTGCATCGGGATTGAATACAACAGTCAACATGCGCACTTTCCTTCCTGGGTGTAATGGTTCAAACAGTCTACGATTTGACCGTTCCCTGCAAGACCAGTAGTAGTTTCCGATGCACATCTGGAGGCATTCTAAAATCTGTGGACGTTCAAAGTGTTGATGGAACACGGAAATTGCCTCGGGAGTGCATACAACAGTCACCATGCGCACTGTCCTCCATGGGAGTAATGTCTCAAAAAATCTACGCTTTGATCGTTCCCTGGAAGACCAGTAGTGGTTTCCGATGCACATCTTTAGGCATTATGTAATCTGTGGACTATCAGAGTGTTGATGAAACACAGAAATTGCATCGGGATTGAATACAACAGTCACCATGAGCACTTTCCTCCATGGGAGTAATGTCTCTAAGATTCTACGCTTTGATCGTTCCCTGCTAGACCAGTAGTAGTTTCCGAGGCACATCTGGGGGCATTCTGTAATGTGTGCACTATCAGAGTGTTGATGAAACACAGATATTGCATCGGGATTGAATACAACAGTCAACATGCGCACTTTCCTCCATGGGTGTAATGGTTCAAACAGTCTACGCTTTTGGCCGTTCCCTGCAAGACCAGTAGTAGTTAGCGATGCACATCTGAAGGCATTCTGTAACCTGTGGACCTTCAAAGTGTTGATGAAACACAGAAATTGCATCGGGATTGACTACAACAGTCACCATGCGGACTTTCCTCCATTGGAATATTGTCTCAAACAGTCTACGCTTTGATCGTTCCCTGGAAGACCAGTAGTAGTTTCCGATGCACATCTGGTGTCATTTTGTAATCTGTGGACTATCAGAGTGTTGATGAAACACAGAAATTGCATCGGGATTGAATACAACAGTCACCATGAGCACTTTCCTCCATCGGAGTAATGTCTGTAACAGTCTACGCTTTGATCGTTCCCTGCATGACCAGTAGTACTTTCCGATGCACATCTCGAGGCATTCTGTAATCTGTGGACCTTCATAGTGTTGATGAAACACAGAAATTGCATCGGAATTGAATAAAAACAGTCACCATGCGCACTTTCCTCCATGGGAATAATGTCTCAAACAGTCTACGCATTGATCGTTCCCTGGAATACAAGTAGTAGTTTCGGATGCACATCTGGTGTCATTCCGTAATCTGTGGACTATCAGAGTGTTAATGAAACACAGAAATTGCATCGGGATAGAATAAAACAGTCACCATGCGCACTTTCCTCCATGGGAGTAATGTCTCAAACAGTCTACGCTTTGATCGATTCCTGTAGGACCAGTAGTAGTTTCCGATGCACATCTGGGGCCATTCTGTAATGTGTGGACTATCAGAGTGCTAATGAAACACAGAAATTGCATCGGGATTGAATACAACAGACACCATGCGCACTTTCCTCCATGGGAGAAATATCTCAAATAGACTACGCATTGATCGTTCCCTGCAAGACCAGTAGTAGTTTGCGATACACATCTGGAGGCATTCTGTAATCTATGGACCTTCAAAGTGTTGATGAAACACAGAAATTGCATTGGGATTGACTACAATAGTCACCATGCGCACTTTCCTCCATGGGAATAATGTCTCAAACAGTCTACGCATTGATCGTTCCCTGGAATACAAGTAGTAGTTTCCGATGCACATCTGGTGTCATTCCGTAATCTGTGGACTATCAGAGTGTTAATGAAACACAGAAATTGCATCGGGATAGAATAAAACAGTCACCATGCGCACTTTCCTCCATGGGAGTAATGTCTCAAACAGTCTACGCTTTGATCGATTCCTGTAGGACCAGTAGTAGTTTCCGATGCACATCTGGGGCCATTCTGTAATGTGTGGACTATCAGAGTGCTAATGAAACACAGAAATTGCATCGGGATTGAATACAACAGACACCATGCGCACTTTCCTCCATGGGAGAAATATCTCAAATAGACTACGCATTGATCGTTCCCTGCAAGACCAGTAGTAGTTTGCGATACACATCTGGAGGCATTCTGTAATCTATGGACCTTCAAAGTGTTGATGAAACACAGAAATTGCATTGGGATTGACTACAATAGTCACCATGCGCACTTTCCTCCATGGGAGAAATGTCTCAAACATTCTACGCTTTCATAGTTCCCTGGAAGACCAGTAGTAGTTTCCGATGCACATCTGGAGTCATTCTAAAATCTGTGGACCTTCAAAGTGCTGATGAAACATGGAAATTGCCTCGGGAGTGAAAACAACAGTCACCATGCACACTGTCCTCCATGGGAGTAATGTCTCAAACAGTCTACGCTTTGATCGTTTCCTAGAGGACCAGTAGTAGTTTCCGATGCACATCTGGAGGCATTCTGTAATCTGTGGACCTTCAAAGTGTTGATGAAACACAGAAATTGCATCGGGATTGAATACAACAGTCACCATGCGCACTTTCCTAAATGGGAGAAATGTCTCAAACAGTCTACGGTTTGATCGTTCTCTGGAAGACCAGTAGTAGTTTCCGATGCACACCAGGTGTCATTCTGTAATGTGTGGACTATCAGAGTGTTGTTGAAACACAGAAATTGCATCGGGATTGAATACAACAGTCACCATGCGCACTTTCCTCCATGGGAGTAATGTCTCAAACAGTCTACGCTTTGATCGTTTCCTGGAAGACCAGTAGCAGTTTCCGTTGCACGTCTGGGGGCATTCTGTAATGTGTGGACTATCAGAGTGTAGATGAAACACAGAAATTGCATCGGGATTGAATACAACAGTCAACATGCGCACTTTCCTTCCTGGGTGTAATGGTTCAAACAGTCTACGATTTGACCGTTCCCTGCAAGACCAGTAGTAGTTTCCGATGCACATCTGGAGGCATTCTAAAATCTGTGGACGTTCAAAGTGTTGATGGAACACGGAAATTGCCTCGGGAGTGCATACAACAGTCACCATGCGCACTGTCCTCCATGGGAGTAATGTCTCAAAAAATCTACGCTTTGATCGTTCCCTGGAAGACCAGTAGTGGTTTCCGATGCACATCTTTAGGCATTATGTAATCTGTGGACTATCAGAGTGTTGATGAAACACAGAAATTGCATCGGGATTGAATACAACAGTCACCATGAGCACTTTCCTCCATGGGAGTAATGTCTCTAAGATTCTACGCTTTGATCGTTCCCTGCTAGACCAGTAGTAGTTTCCGAGGCACATCTGGGGGCATTCTGTAATGTGTGGACTATCAGAGTGTTGATGAAACACAGATATTGCATCGGGATTGAATACAACAGTCAACATGCGCACTTTCCTCCATGGGTGTAATGGTTCAAACAGTCTACGCTTTTGGCCGTTCCCTGCAAGACCAGTAGTAGTTAGCGATGCACATCTGAAGGCATTCTGTAACCTGTGGACCTTCAAAGTGTTGATGAAACACAGAAATTGCATCGGGATTGACTACAACAGTCACCATGCGGACTTTCCTTCATTGGAATATTGTCTCAAACAGTCTACGCTTTGATCGTTCCCTGGAAGACCAGTAGTAGTTTCCGATGCACATCTGGTGTCATTTTGTAATCTGTGGACTATCAGAGTGTTGATGAAACACAGAAATTGCATCGGGATTGAATACAACAGTCACCATGAGCACTTTCCTCCATCGGAGTAATGTCTGTAACAGTCTACGCTTTGATCGTTCCCTGCATGACCAGTAGTACTTTCCGATGCACATCTCGAGGCATTCTGTAATCTGTGGACCTTCATAGTGTTGATGAAACACAGAAATTGCATCGGAATTGAATAAAAACAGTCACCATGCGCACTTTCCTCCATGGGAATAATGTCTCAAACAGTCTACGCATTGATCGTTCCCTGGAATACAAGTAGTAGTTTCCGATGCACATCTGGTGTCATTCCGTAATCTGTGGACTATCAGAGTGTTAATGAAACACAGAAATTGCATCGGGATAGAATAAAACAGTCACCATGCGCACTTTCCTCCATGGGAGTAATGTCTCAAACAGTCTACGCTTTGATCGATTCCTGTAGGACCAGTAGTAGTTTCCGATGCACATCTGGGGGCATTCTGTAATCTGTGGACTATCAGAGTGTTGATGAAACACTGAAATTGCATCGGGATTGAATACAACATTCACCATGCGCACTTTAATCCATGGGAGTAATGTCTCAAACAGTTTACGCTTTGATAGTGCCATGGAAGACCAGTAGTAGTTTCCGATGCACATCTGAGGGCATTGTGTAATGTGTGGACAATCAGAGTGTTGATGAAACACAGAAATTGCATCGGGATTGAATACAACAGTCACCATGCGCACTTCCCTCCATGGGAGTAATGTCTCAAACAGTTTACCCTTTGATCGTTCCCTGGAAGACCAGTATAAGTTTCCGATTCACATCTGGTGGCATTCTGTAATCCGTGGACCTTCAAGGTGTTGATGAAACACAGAAATTGCATCGGGATTGAATACAACAGACACTTTGCGCACTTTCCTCCATGGGAGAAATGTCTCAAATAGACTACGCATTGATCGTTCCCTGCAAGACCAGTAGTAGTTTGCGATGCACATCTGGAGGCATTCTGTAATCTATGGACCTTCAAAGTGTTGATGAAACACAGAAATTGCATTGGGATTGACTACAACAGTCACCATGCGCACTTTCCTCCATGGGAGAAATGTCTCAAACATTCTACGCTTTCATAGTTCCCTGGAAGACCAGTAGTAGTTTCCGATGCACATCTGGAGTCATTCTAAAATCTGTGGACCTTCAAAGTGCTGATGAAACACGGAAATTGCCTCGGGAGTGAAAACAACAGTCACCATGCGCACTGTCCTCCATGGGAGTAATGTCTCAAACAATCTACGCTTTGATCGTTCCCTGGAAGACCAGAAGTGGTTTCCGATGCACATCTTTAAGCATTCTGTAATCTGTGGACTGTCAGAGTGTTGATGAAACACAGAAATTGCATCGGGATTGGATACAACAGTCACCACGCTTCATTTCCTTCATGGGAGTAATGTCTCTAACAGTCTACGCTTTGATCGTTCCCTGCAAGACCACTAGTAGTTTCCGATGCACATCTGGAGGCATTCTGTAATCTGTGGACCTTCAAAGTGTTGATGAAACACAGAATTTGCATCGGGATTGAATACAACAGTCACCATGCGCACTTTCCTTCATGGGAGTAATGTCTCAAACAGTCTGCGATTTGATCGTTTCCTAGAGGACCAGTAGTAGTTTCCGATGCACATCTGGAGGCATTCTGTAATCTGTGGACCTTCAAAGTGTTGATGAAACACAGAAATTGCATCGGGATTGAATACAACAGTCACCATGCGCACTTTCCAAAATGGGAGAAATGTCTCAAACAGTCTACGGTTTGATCCGTCCCTGGAAGACCAGTGGTAGTTTCCGATGCACACCTGGTGTCATTCTGTAATGTGTGGACTATCAGAGTGTTGTTGAAACACAGAAATTGCATCGGGATTGAATACAACAGTCTCCATGCGCACTTTCCTCCATGGGAGTAATGTCTCAAACAGTCTACGCTTTGATTGTTTCCTGGAAGACCAGTAGCAGTTTCCGTTGCACGTCTGGGGGCATTCTGTAATGTGAGGACTATCAGAGTGTTGATGAAACACAGAAATTGCATCGGGATTGAAAACAACAGTCAACATGCGCACTTTCCTCACCTGGGTGTAATGTTTCAAGTAGTCTACGATTTGACCGTTCCCTGCAAGACCAGTAGCAGTTTCCGATGCACATCTGGAGGCATTCTAAAATCTGTGGACTTTCAAAGTGTTGATGAAACACGGAAATTGCCTCGTGAGTGAATACAACAGTCACCATGCGCACTGTCCTCCATGGGAGTAATGTCTCAAAAAATCTACGCTTTGATCGTTCCCTGGAAGACCAGTAGTGGTTTCCGATGCACATCTTTAGGCATTCTGTAATCTTTGGACTATCAGAGTGTTGATGAAACACAGAAATTGCATCGGGATTGAATACAACAGTCACCATGAGCACTTTCCTCCATGGGAGTAATGTCTCTAAGATTCTACGCTTTGGTCGTTCCCTGCTAGACCAGTAGTAGTTTCCGAAGCACATCTGGAGGCATTCTGTAATCTGTGGACCTTCAAAGTGTTGATGAAACACAGAATTTGCCGCGGGATTGAATACAACAGTCACCATGCGCACTTTCCTCCATGGGAGTAATGTCTCAGACAGTCTACGCTTCGATCGTTCCCTGGAAGACCAGTAATAGTTTCCGATGCACATCTGGGGGCATTCTGTAATGTGTGGACTATCAGAGTGTTGATGAAACACAGAAATTGCATCTGGATTGAATACAACAGTCACCATGAGCACTTTCCTCCATGGGAGTAATGTGTCTAACAGTCTACGCTTTGATCGTTCCCTGCAAGACCAGTAGTAGTTTCCGATGCACATCTCGAGGCATTCTGTAATCTGTGGACCTTCATAGTGTTGATGAAACACAGAAATTGCATCGGAATTGAATACAACAGTCACCATGCGCACTTTCCTCCATGGGAGTAATGTCTCAAAAGTGTACGCTTTGATCGACTCCTGTAGGACCAATAGTAGTTTCCGATGCACATCTGGGGGCATTCTGTAATCTGTGGACTATCAGAGTGATGATGAAACACAGAAAATGCTTCGTGATTGAATACAACAGTCAACATGCGCACTTTCCTCCATGGGTGTAATGGTTCAAACATTCTACGTTTTGAATGTTCCCTGCAAGGACAGTAGTAGTTTCCGATGCACATTTGATGCTATTCTGTAATGTGTGGACTGTCAGAGTGTTGATGAAACACAGATATTGCATCGGGATTGAATACAACACTCAACATGCGCACTTTCCTCCATGGGTGTAATGGTTCAAACAGTCTACGTTTTGGCCGTTCCCTGCAAGACCAGTAGTAGTTAGCAATGCACATCTGAAGGCATTCTGTAACCTGTGGACCTTCAAAGTGTTGATGAAACACAGAAATTGCATCGGGATTGACTACAACAGTCACCATGCGGACATTCCTCCATTGGAATATTGTCTCAAACAGTCTACGCTTTGTTCGTTCCCTGGAAGACCAGTAGTAGTTTCCGATGCACATCTGGTGTCATTCTGTAATCTGTGGAATATCAGAGTGTTGATGAAACACTGAAATTGCATCGGGATTGAATACAACATTCACCATGCGCACTTTCCTCCATGGGAGTAATGTCTCAAACAGTTTACGCTTTGATAGTGCAATGGAAGACCAGTAGTAGTTTCCGATGTACATCTGGGGGCATTGTGTAATGTGTGGACAATCAGAGTGTTGATGAAACACAGAAATTGCATCGGGATTGAATAAAACAGTCACCATGCGCACTTTCCTCCATGGGAGTAATGTCTCAAACAGTCTACCCTTTGATCGTTCCCTGGAAGACCAGTAGTAGTTTCCGATGCACATCTGGTGGCATTCTGTAATCCGTGGACCTTCAAGGTGTTGATGAAACACAGAAATTTCATCGGGATTGAATACAACAGTCATCATGCGCATTTTCCTCCATGGGAATAATGTCTCAAACAGTCTACGGTTTGATCGTTTCCTGGAAGACCAGTATTAGTTTCCGATGCACATCTGGAGGCATTCTGTAAACTGTAAACTATCAGAGTGTTGTTCAAACACAGAAATTGCATCGGGATTGAATAAAACAGTCACCATGCGCACAGTCCTCCATGGGAGTAATGTCTCAAACAGTCTACGCTTTGATCGTTCATTGGAAGACCAGCAGTAGTTTCCGATGCACATCTGGGGCCATTCTGTAATGTGTGGACTATCAGAGTGTTGATGAAACACAGAAATTGCATCGGGATTGAGTACAACAGACACCATGCGCACTTTCCTCCATGGGAGAAATGTCTCAAATAGACTACGCATTGATCGTTCCCTGCAAGACCAGTAGTAGTTTGCGATGCACATCTGGAGGCTTTCTGTAATCTATGGACCTTCAAAGTGTTGATGAAACACAGAAATTGCATTGGGATTGACTACAACAGTCACCATGCGCACTTTCCTCCATGGGAGAAATGTCTCAAACATTCTACGCTCTCATAGTTCCCTGGAAGACCAGTAGTAGTTTCCGTTGCACATCTAATGTCATTCTAAAATGTGTGGACCTTCAAAGTGCTGATGAAACACGGAAATTGCCTCGGGAGTGAAAACAACAGTCACCATGCGCACTGTCCTCCATGGGAGTAATGTCTCAAACAGTCTACGCTTTGATCGATCCCTGGCAGACCAGTAGTGGTTTCCGATGCACATCTTTAGGCATTCTGTAATCTGTGGACTGTCAGAGTGTTGATGAAACACAGAAATTGCATCGGGATTGAATACAACAGTCACCACGCTTCATTTCCTTCATGGGAGTAATGTCTCTAACAGTCTACGCTTTGATCGTTCCCTGCAAGACCACTAGTAGTTTCCGATGCACATCTGGAGACATTCTGTAATCTGTGGACCTTCAAAGTGTTGATGAAACACAGAATTTGCATCGGGATTTAATACAACAGTCACCATGCGCACTTCCCTTCATGGGAGTAATGTCTCAAACAGTCTACGCTTTGATCGTTTCCTAGAGGACCAGTAGTAGTTTCCGATGCACATCTGGAGGCATTCTGTAATCTGTGGCCCTTCAAAGTGTTGATGAAACACAGAAATTGCATCGGGATTGAATACAACAGTCACCATGCGCACTTTCCTAAATGGGAGAAATGTCTCAAACAGTCTACGGTTTGATCCGTCCCCGGAAGACCAGTAGTAGTTTCCGATGCACACCTGGTGTCATTCTGGAATGTGTGGATTATCAGAGTGTTGTTGAAACACAGAAATTGCATCGGGATTGAATACAACAGTCACCATGCGCACTTTCCTCCATTGGAGTAATGTCTCAAACAATCTACGCTTTGATCGTTTCCTGGAAGACCTGTAGCTGTTTCCGTTGCACGTCTGGGGGCATTCTGTAATGTGAGGACTATCAGAGTGTTGATGAAACACAGAAATTGCATCGGGATTGAATACAACAGTCAACATGCGCACTTTCCTCCCTGGGTGTAATGGTTCAAACAGTCTATGATTTGACAGTTCCCTGCAAGACCAGTAGTAGTTTCCGATGCACATCTGTAGGCATTCTAAAATCTGTGGACCTTCAAAGTGTTGATGAAACACGGAAATTGCTTCGGGAGTGAATACAACAGTCACCATGCGCACTGTCCTCCATGGGAGTAATGTCTCAAAAAATCTACGCTTTGATCGTTCCCTGGAAGACCAGTAGTGGTTTCCGATGCATATCTTTAGGCATTCTGTAATCGTTGGACTATCAGAGTGTTGATGAAACACAGAAATTGCATCGGGATTGAATACAACAGTCACCATGAGCACTTTCCTCCATGGGAGTAATGTCTCTAACAGTCTACGCTTTGATCGTTCCCTGCAAGACCAGTAGTAGTTTCCGATGCACATCTCGAGGCATTCTGTAATCTGTGGACCTTCATAGTGTTGATGAAACACAGAAATTGCATCGGGATAGAATAAAACAGTCACCATGCTCACTTTCCTCCATGGGAGTAATGTCTCAAACAGTCTACGCTTTGATCGATTCCTGTAGGACCAGTAGTAGTTTCCGATGCATATCTGGGGGCATTCTGTAATCTGTGGATTATCAGAGTGTTGATGAAACACAGAAAATGCTTCGGGATTGAATACAACAGTCAACATGCGCACTTTCCTCCATGGGTGGAATGGTTCAAACATTCTACGTTTTGAATGTTCCCTGCAAGGACAGTAGTAGTTTCCGATGCACATCTGGGGCCATTCTGTAATGTGTGGACTGTCAGAGTGTTGATGAAACACAGATATTGCATCGGGATTGAATACAACAGTCAACATGCGCACTTTCGTCCATGGGTGTAATGGTTCAAACAGTCTACGTTTTGGCCGTTCCCTGCAAGACCAGTAGTAGTTAGCGATGCACATCTGAAGGCATTCTGTAACCTGTGGACCTTCAAAGTGTTGATGAAACACAAAAATTGCATCGGGATTGACTACAACAGTCACCATGCGGACTTTCCGCCATCGGAATATTGTCTCAAACAGTCTACGCTTTGATCGTTCCCTGGAAGACCAGTAGTAGTTTCCGATGCACATCTGGTGTCATTCTGTAATCTGTGGACTATCAGAGTGTTGATGAAACACTGAAATTGCATCGGGATTGAATACAACATTCACCATGCGCACTTTCCTCCATGGGAGTAATGTCTCAAACAGTTACGCTTTGATAGTGCCATGGAAGACCAGTAGTAGTTTCCGATGCACATCTGGGGGCATTGTGTAATGTGTGGACAATCAGAGTGTTGATGAAACACAGAAATTGCATCGGGATTGAATACAACAGTCACCATGCGCACTTCGCTCCATGGGAGTAATGTCTCAAACAGTTTACCCTTTGATCGTTCCCTGGAAGACCAGTAGTAGTTTCCGATGCACATCTGGAGGCATTCTGTAATCTGTGGACCTTCAAGGTGTTGATGAAACACAGATATTGCATCGGGATTGAATACAACAGTCATCATGCGCATTTTCCTCCATGGGAATAATGTCTCAAACAGTCTACGGTTTGATCGTTTCCTGGAAGACCAGTATTTGTTTCCGATGCACATCTGGAGGCATTCTGTAACTGTAAACTATCAGAGTGTTGTTCAAACACAGAAATTGCATCGGGATTGAATAAAACAGTCACCATGCGCACTTTCCTCCATGGGAGTAATGTCCCAAACAGTCTACGCTTTGATCGTTCCCTGGAAGACCAGCAGTAGTTTCCGATGCACATCTGGGCCCATTCTGTAATGTGTGGACTATCAAAGTGTTGATGAAACACAGAAATTGCATCGGGATTGAATACAACAGACACCATGCGCACTTACCTCCATGGGAGAAATGTCTCAAATAGACTACGCATTGATCGTGTCCTGCAAGACCAGTAGTAGTTTGCGATGCACATCTGGAGGCATTCTGTAATCTATGGACCTTCAAAGTGTTGATGAAACAAAGAAATTGCATTGGGATTGACTACAACAGTCACCATGCGCACTTTCCTCCATGGGAGAAATGTCTCTAACTTTCTACGCTTTCATAGTTCCCTGGAAGACCAGTAGTAGTTTCCGATGCACATCTGGAGTCATTCTAAAATTTGTGGACCTTCAAAGTGCTGATGAAACACGGAAATTGCCTCGGGAGTGAAAACAACAGTCACCATGCGCACTGTCCTCCATGAGAGTAATGTCTCAAACAATCTACGCTTTGATCGTTCCCTGGAAGACCAGTAGTGCTTTCCAATGCACATCTTTAGGCATTCTGTAATTTGTGGACTGCCAGAGTGTTGATGAAACACAGAAATTGCATCGGGATTGAATACAACAGTCACCACGCGCAATTTCCTCCATGGGAGTAATGTCTCTAACAGTCTACGCTTTGATCGTTCCCTGCAAGACCACTAGTAGCTTCCGATGCACATCTGGAGGCATTCTGTAATCTGTGGACCTTCAAAGTGTTGATGAAACACAGAATTTGCATCGGGATTGAATACAACAGTCACCATGCGCAGTTTCCTAAATGGGAGAAATGTCTCAAACAGTCTACGGTTTGATCCGTCCCTGGAAGACCAGTAGTAGTTTCCGATGCACACCTGGTGTCATTCTGTAATGTGTGGACTATCAGAGTGTTGATGAAACACAGAAATTGCATCGGGATTGAATACAACAGTCACCATGCGCACTTTCCTCCATGGGAGTAATGTCTCAAACAGTCTACGCTTTGATCGTTTCCTGGAAGACCAGTAGCAGTTTCCGTTGCACGTCTGGGGGCATTCTGTAATGTGTGGACTATCAGAGTGTTGATGAAACACAGAAATTGCATCGGGATTGAATGCAACAGTCAACATGCGCACTTTCCTCCATGGGTGTAATGGTTCAAACAGTCTACGATTTGACCGTTCCCTGCAAGACCAGTAGTAGTTTCCGATGCACATCTGGAGGCATTCTAAAATCTGTGGACCTTCAGAGTGTTGATGAAACACGGAAATTGCCTCGGGAGTGAATACAACAGTCACCATGCGCACTGTCCTCCATGGGAGTAATGTCTCAAAAAATCTACGCTTTTATCGTTCCCTGGAAGACAAGTAGTTGTTTCCGATGCACATCTTTAGGCATTCTGTAATATGTGGACTATCAGAGTGTTGATGAAACACAGAAATTGCATCGGGATTGAATACAACAGTCACCATGAGCACTTTCCTCCATGGGAGTAATGTCTCTAAGAGTCTACGCTTTGATCGTTCCCTGCTAGACCAGTAGTAGTTTCCGATGCACATCTGGAGTCATTCTGTAATCTGTGGACCTTCAAAGTGTTGATGAAACACAGAATTTGCCGCAGGATTGAATACAACAGTCACCATGCGCACTTTCCTCCATGGGAGTAATGTCTCAGACACCCTACGCTTCGATCGTTCCCTGAAAGACCAGTAGTAGTTTCCGATGCACATCTGGGGGCATTCTGTAATGCGTGGACTATCAGAGTGTTGATGAAACAAAGAAATTGCATCGGGATTGAATACAACAGTCACCATGAGCACTTTCCTCCATGGGAGTAATGTCTCTAACAGTCTACGATTTGATCGTTCCCTGCAAGACCAGTAGTAGTTTCCGATGCACATCTCGAGGCATTCCGTAATCTGTGGACCTTCAAAGTGTTGATGAAACGCAGAAAATGCATCGGGATTGAATACAACAGTCAACATGCGCACTTTCCTCATTGGCTGTAATGGTTCAAACATTCTACGTCTTGAATGTTCCCTGCAAGGACAGTAGTAGTTTCCGATGCACATCTGGAGGCATTCTGTAATCTGTGGACCTTCCAAGTGTTTATGAAACACAGAAATTGCATCGGGACTGAATACAACAGTCACTATGCGCACTTTCCTCCATGGGAGTAATGTCTCAAACAGTCTACGCTTTGATCGTTCCCTGGAAGACAAGTAGTAGTTTCCGATGCACATCTCGTGTCACTCCGTAATCTGTGGACTATCAGAATGTTGATGAAACACAAAAATTGCATCGGGATAGAATAAATCAGTCACCATGCACACTTTCCTCCATCTGAGTAATGTCTCAAACAGTCTACGCTTTGATCGTTTCCTGGAGGACCAGTAGTAGTTTACGGTGCACATCTGGATGCATTCTGTAATCTGTGGACCTTCACAGTTTTGATGAAACACTAAAATTGCATCGGGATTAAATATAACAGTCACCAGGCGCACTTTCCTCCATGGGAGTAATGTCTCAAACAGTCTACGCTTTGATCGATTCCTGTAGGACCAGTAGTAGTTTCCGATGCACATCTGGATGCATTCTGTAATCTGTGGACCTTCAAAGTTTTGATGAAACACAGAAATTGCATCGGGATTAAATATAACAGTCACCAGGCGCACTTTCCTCCATGGGAGTAATGTCTCAAACAGTCTACCCTTTGACCGTTCCCTGCAAGACCAGTAGTAGTTTCCTATGCACATCTGGAGGCATTCTAAAATCTGTGGACCTTCAAAGTGTTGATGAAACACGGAAATTGGCTCGGGAGTGAATACAACAGTCACCATGCGCACTGTCCTCCATCTGAGTAATGTCTCAAACAGTCTACGCTTTGATCGTTTCCTGGAAGACCAGTAGTGGTTTCCGATGCACATCTTTAGGCATTCTGTAATCTGTGGACTGTCAGAGTGTTGATGAAACACAGAAATTGCATCGGGATTGAATACAATAGTCACCATGCGCACTTTCCTCCATGGGAGTTATGTCTCTAACAGTCTACGCTTTGATCGTTCCCTGCAAGACCAGTAGTAGTTTCCGATGCACATCTGGAGGCATTCTGTAATCTGTGTACCTTCAAAGTGTTGATGAAACACAGAATTTGACGCGGGATTAAATACAACAGTCACCATGTACACTTTCCTCCATGGGACTAATGTCTTAAACAGTCTACGCTTTGATCGTTTCCTGGAGAACCAGTAGTAGTTTCCGATGCACATCTGGATGCATTCTGTAATCTGTGGACCTTCAAAGTGTTTATGGAACACAGAAATTGCATCGGGATTGAATACAACAGTCAACATGCGCACTTTCCTCCATGGGTGTAATGATTCAAACAGTCTACGTTTTGACCGTTCCCTGCAAGACCAATAGTAGTTTCCGATGCTCTTCTGGAGGCATTCTGTAATCTGTGGACCTTCAAAGTGTTGATGAAACACAGAAATTCCATCGGGATTGAATACAACAGTCACCATGCGCACTTTCCTCCATATGAGTAATGTCTCAAACATTCTACGCTTTGATCGTTCCCTGGAAGACCAGTAGTAGTTTCCGATGCACATCTGGGGGCATTCTGTAATGTGTGGACTATCGGAGTGTTGATGAAACACAGGAATTGCATCGGGATTGAATACAACAGTCACCATGCGCACTTTCCTTCATGGGAGTAATGTCTCAAACAGTCTACGCTAGGATCGTTACCTGGAAGACCAGTAGTAGTTTCTGATGCACATCTGGTGTCATTCTGTAATCTGTGGACAATCAGAGTGTTGTTGAAACACAGAAATGGCATATGGATTGAATAGAACAGTCACCATGCGCACTTTCCTCCATGGGAGTAATGTCTCAAACAGACTACGCTTTGATCCTTTCCTGGAAGACCAGTAGTAGTTTCCGATGCACATCTGGAGGCTTCCTGTAGTCTGTGGACCTTCAAAGTGTTGATGAAACACAGTAATTGCATCGGGATTGAATACAACAGTCACCATGCGCACTTTCCTCCATGGGAGAAATGTCTCAAACAGTTTACGCTTTGATCGTTCCCTGGAAGACCAGTAGTAGTTTCCGAAGCACATGTGGGGGCATTCTGTAATCTGTGGACTATCAGAGTGTTGATGAAACACAGAAAATGCATCGGGATTGAATACAACAGTCAACATGCGCAATTATACTCCATGGGTGTAATGGTTCGAACAGTCTACGTTTTGAATGTTCCCTCGAAGACCAGTAGTAGCTTCCGATGCACATCTGGAGGCATTCTGTAATCTGTGGACCTTTAAAGTGTTGATGAAACACAGAAATTGCATCGGGATTGAATACAACAGTCACCATGCGCACTGTCCTCCGTGGGAGTAATGTCTCAAACAATCTACGCTTTGATCGTTCCCTGGAAGTCAAGTAGTGGTTTCCGATGCACATCTTTAGGCATTCTGTATTCTGTAAACTATCAGAGTGTTGATGAAACACAGAAATTGCATCGGGATTGAATACAACAGTCACCATGCGCACTCTCCTACATGGGAGTAATGTCTCAAACAGTCTACGCTTTGATCGTTCCCTGCAAGACCAGTAGTAGTTTAAGATGCACATCTGGAGGCTTTCTGTAATCTGTGGACCTTCAAAGTGTTGATGAAACACAGAAATTGCATCGGGATTGAATACAACTGTCACCATGCGCACTGTCCTCCATGGGAGTAATGTCTCAAACAATCTACGCTTTGATCGTTCCCTGGAAGACCAGTAGTGGTTTCCGATGCACATCTTTAGGCATTCTGTAATCTGTGAACTATCAGAGTGTTAATGAAACACAGAAATTGCATCGGGATTGAATACAACAGTCACCATGCGCACTCTCCTCCATGGGAATAATGTCTCAAACAGTCTACGCTTTGATCGTTCCCTGCAAGACCAGTAGTAGTTTCCGATGCACATCTCGAGACATTCTGTAATCTGTGGACCTTCAAAGTGTTGATGAAATACAGAAATTCCATCGGGATTGAATACAACAGTCACCATGCGCACTTTCCTCCATGGGAGTATTGTCTCAAACATTCTACGCTTTGATCGTTCCCTGGAAGACCAGTAGTAGCTTCCGATGCACATCTGTGGGCATTCTGTAATGTGTGGAGTATCAGAGTGTTGATGAAACACAGAAATTGCATCGGGATTGAATACAACAGTCACCATACGCACTTTCCTCCATGGGAGTAATGTCTCAAACAGTCTACGCTAGGATCGTTTCCTGGAAGACGAGTAGTAGTTTCCGATGCACATCTGGGGGCATTCTGTAATGTGTGGACTATCAGAGTGTTGATGAACACAGAAATTGCATCCGGATTGAATACAACATTCACCATGCGCACTTTCCTCCATGGGAGAAATCTCTCAAACAGTTTACGCTTTGATCGTTCCCTGGAAGACCAGTAGTAGTTTCCGATGCACATCTGGGGGCATTCTGTAGTCTGTGGACTATCAGAGTGTTGATGAAACACAGAAAATGCATCGGGATTGAATACAACAGTCAACATGCGCACTTTCCTCCATGGGTGTAATGGTTCAAACATTCTACGTTTTGAATGTTCCCTGCAAGGACAGTAGTAGTTTCCGATGCACATCTGGGGCCATTCTGTAACGTGTGGACTGTCAGAGTGTTGATGAAACAAAGATATTGCATCGGGATTGAATACAACTGTCAACATGCGCACTTTCCTCCATGGGTGTAATGGTTCAAACAGTCTACGTTTTGGCCGTTCCCTGCAAGACCAGTAGTAGTTTCCGATGCACATCTGGAGGCATTCTGTAATCTGTGGACCTTCCAAGTGTTTATGAAACACAGAAATTGCATCGGGACTGAATACAACAGTCACTATGCGCACTTTCCTCCATGGGAGTAATGTCTCAAACAGTCTACGCTTTGATCGTTCCCTGGAAGACAAGTAGTAGTTTCCGATGCACATCTCGTGTCACTCCGTAATCTGTGGACTATCAGAGTGTTGATGAAACACAAAAATTGCATCGGGATAGAATAAATCAGTCACCATGCACACTTTCCTCCATCTGAGTAATGTCTCAAACAGTCTACGCTTTGATCGTTTCCTGGAGGAC